>NW_023270619.1:908756-1186197 GCF_011800145.1 Mirounga leonina
CGCTGTAGGTTTTTCAGAGATGGCTTTTATGATATTGAGGTATGTACTCTCTATGCCTTGATCAAGAAAGGATGCTGTACTTTGTCCAATGCTTTTTCTGCATCTATTGAGAGGATCATATGATTCTTGTTCTTTCTTTTGTTAATGTATTGTATCACATTGATTGATTTGCGGATGTTGAACCAACCTTGAAGCCCAGGGATAAACCCAACTTGGTCGTGGTGAATAATCCTTCTAATGTACTGTTGGATCCTATTGGCTAGTATTTTGGTGAGAATTTTTGCATCCATGTTCATCAAGGATATTGGTCTGTAATTCTCCTTTTTGATGGGGTCTTTGTCTGGTTTGGGGATCAAGGTAATGCTGGCCTCATAGAATGAGTTTGGAAGTTTTCCTTCCATTTCTATTTTTTGGAACAGTTTCAGAAGAATAGGTATTAATTCTTTAAATGTTTGGTAGAATCCCCCTGGGAAGCCATCTGTCCCTGGGCTTTTGTTTTTTGGGAGATTTTTGATGACTGCTTCAATTTCCTTAGTGGTTATAGGTCTGTTCAGGTTTTCTATTTCTTCCTGGTTCAGTTTTGGTAGTTGATACATCTCTAGGAATGCATCCATCTCTTCCAGGTTATCGAATTTGCTGGCATAGAGTTGCTCATAATATGTTCTTATAATTGTATTTCTTTGGTGTTGGTTGTGATCTCTCCTCTTTCATTCATGATTTTGTTGATTTGGGTCCTTTCTCTTTTCTTTTTGATAAGTCTGGCCAGGGGTTTATCATTCTTGTTAATTCTTTCAAAGAACCAGCTCCTAGTTTCGTTGATCTGTTCTACTGTTCTTTTAGTTTCTATTTCATTGATTTCTGCTCTGATCTTTATTATTTCTCTTCTCCTGCTGGGTTTAGGCTTTATTTGCTGTTCTTTCTCCAGCTCCTTTAGGTGTAGGGTTAGGTTGTGTACTTGAGACCTTTCTTGTTTCTTGAGAAAGGCTTGTATTGCTATATACTTTCCTCTTAGGACTGCCTTTGCTGCATCCCAAAGATTTTGAATAGTTGTGTTTTCATTTTCATTGGTTTCCATGAATTTTTTAAATTCTTCTTTAATTTCCCGGTTGACCCATTCATTCTTTAGTAGGATGCTCCTTAGCCTCCATGTATCTGAGTTCTTTCTGACTTTCCTCTTGTGATTGAGTTCTAGTTTCAAAGCATTGTGGTCTGAAAATAGGCAGGGAATGATCTCAGTATTTTGGTACCGGTTGAGACCTGATTTATGACCTAGGATGTGATCTATTCTGGAGAATGTTCTATGGGCACTAGAGAAGAATGTGTATTCCGTTGCTTTGGGGTGGAATGTTCTGAATATGTCTGTGAAGTCCATTTGGTCCAGTGTGTCATTTAAAGTCTTTATTTCCTTGGGCGCCTGGGTGGCTCAGTCGTTAAGCATCTGCCTTCGGCTCGGGTCATGATCCCAGGGTCCTGGGATCAAGTCCCGCATCGGGCTCCCTGCTCGGTGGGAGGTCTGCTTCTCCCTCTTCCACTCCCCCTGCTTGTGTTCCTGCTCTCGCTGTCTCTCTCTCTGTCAAATAAATAAAATTTAAAAAAAAAAGTCTTTATTTCCTTGTTGATCTTTTGCTTAGACGATCTGTCCCTTTCAGTGTGGGGGGTTGTTAAAGTCCCCCACTATTATTGTATTGTTGTCGATGTGTTTCTTTGCTTTTGTTATTAATTGCCTTATATAATTGGCTGCTCCCATGTTAGGGGCATAGATATTTACAATTGTTAGATCTTCTTGTTGGATAGACCCTTTAAGTAGGATATAGTGTCCTTCCTCATCTCTTATTACAGTCTTTGGTTTAAAATCTAATTTGTCTGATATAAGGATTGCCACCCCAGCTTTCTTTTAGTGTCCATTAACATGGTAAATGGTTTTCCACCCCCTCACTTTCAATCTGGGGGTGTCTTTGGGTCTAAAATGAGTCTCTTGCAGACAGCATATGGATGGGTCTTGTTTTTTAATCCAATCTGATAGCCTGTGTCTTTTGATTCGGGCATTGAGCCCATTTACATTCAGGGTAACTATTGAAAGATAGGAATTTAGTGCCATTGTATTTCCTGTAAGGTGACTGTTACTGTATATTGTCTGTGTTCCTTTCTGGTCTATGTTGCTTTTAGGCTCTCTCTTTACTTAGAGGACCCCTTTCAATATTTCCTGTAGGGCTGGTTTCGTGTTTGCAAATTCCTTTAGTTTTTGTTTGTCCTGGAAGCTTTTTATCTCTCCTTCTATTTTCAATGACAGCCTAGCTGGATATAGTATTCTTGGCTACATATTTTTCTTGTTTAGTGCTCTGAATATATCCTGCCAGTCCTTTCTGGCCTGCCAGGTCTCTGTGGATAGGTCTGTTGCCAATTTAATGTTTCTACCATTGTAGGTTACATATCTCTTCTCCCAAGCTGCTTTCAGGATTTTCTCTTTGTCTCTAAGACTTGTAAGTTTTGCTATTAGATGTCAGGGTGTTGACCTATTTTTATTAATTTTGAGAGGGGTTCTCTGTGCCTCCTGGATTTTGATGCCTGTTTCCTTCCCCGAATTAGGGAAGTTCTCTGCTATAATTTGCTCCAATATACCTTCTGCCCCTCTCTCTCTTTCTTCTTCTTCTGGGATCCCAATTATTCTAATGTTGTTTTGTCTTATGGTATCGCTTATCTCTCGAATTCTGCCCTCGTGATCCAGTAGTTGTTTATCTCTCTTTTTCTCAGCTTCTTTGTTTTCCATCATTTGGTCTTCTATCTCACTGATTCTCTCTTCTGCCTCATTTATCCTAGCAGTTAGCACCCCCATTTTTTATTGCACCTCATTAATAGCCCTTTTGATTTTGACTTAGATTTTAGTTCTTTTATTTCTACAGAAAGCATTTCTCTAATAACTTCCATGCTTTTCTCAAGCCCAGCTAGTATCTTTAAAGTGATGATTCTGAACTCTAGATCCGACATCGTACTAATGTTTGTATTGAGTAGGTTCCTGGCAGTCGGTACTACCTCTTGTTCTTTTTGTTGAGGTGATTTTTTTCCATCTTGTCATTTTGTCCAGAGGAGAACAGATGAATGAGAGAACAAAATGCTAACAGGGTAACAACAGCCCCAGAAAATGTACTCTAAACAAATCAGAAAAGACCTGAAGCTGGGGGAAAAGAAAGGGAAAGAGAAAAAAGAAAAAGATAAAGATAAAGATAAAAACAAACAAAAGCAGAACAAAACAACAAAAAAAACAGAATATGATCAAATATGATCAGGCTGGTACATAGATCAGTGCCACACACTAGATTTTGGGTGTATTTTGGTCTGTTAGAAGAAAGTGCCTCCCAAAATTTTAAAGAAAGAAAAACTTATATATGTACAAAAATAAGGGTTGGTATGATGAAGGGATGGAATATGACTGTAAAGATGAAAATTATAAAAAATTTTAAAAAAGGAATTGATAAGAAATTGTTTGAAAAAAGAAAGAAGAAGATTTTGAAAAAAAAAAAAAAGGAGAGAATGTGATCAGGCAGGAGAGTAGAAAAAAACCATACACTAGAGACTTAGGGTATATTTTGATCTGTTAGAAGAAACTATCTCAAAATTTTAAAGAGAGAACAACTTATATATATATGCCAAAAATATGGGTAACTACTATGAAGGGATAGAATATGACTCTAGGGCGCCTGGGTGGCTCAGATGGTTAAGCATCTGCCTTCGGCTCAGGTCATGATCCCAGGGTCCTGGGATCAAGTCCCGCATCAGGCTCTCTGCTCCTTGGGAGCCTGCTTCTCCCTTTGCCTCTCTCTCTCTCTCTCTGTCTCTCATGAATAAATAAATAAAAATCTTTAAATAAAAAAAAAAGAATATGACTCTAAAAATGAAAAATAAAAATGTTTTTTAAAAAAGGGATTGATAAGATGTTGGTTGAGAAAGGGTAAAAGAAAAATTCAAAAAAAAAAAAAGACAGTTAAAAAGAATTAACTTTGAAAGACTAAAGAATCATGGTAAAAAAGCCATGGATTCTATGTGCATTATTCTCCTAGCGCTGGAGTTGCCCTAGCAATGGAGTTTCTCATTGATGGGTAAACTTGGTCTTGGCTGGCTGTTCTCACTGATCTTCTGGGGGAGGGGCCTGTTGCCGTGGTTCCCAAATGTCTTTGCCGGAGGCGGAAGTGCCCCGCCCTTGCTGGGTCCAGGCTAAGTAATCTGCTCGGGTTTGCCCTTGGGAGCTTTTGTTCCCTGCAAGCTTTCCGTACAGCTTTGGAGGCCGAGAGTGAAAATGGCGGCCTCCCAGTCTCTGCCCCGGAAGAGCCGAGAACTCGGGGCCCCGCTCCTCAGTCATTCCCGTCTCTCCGGTCTCCGGCCGCACTCCGTGCTCACCCAGCCTGTGACCACTCAATTCTATCTCTGGCACCCGACCCCGGGTGGAGTCTCCAAACCCAGCAGATCCCTGCGGTGCACTCCCGCGCGTCTCCTCCCGGGGGAGGAAGGTGAGTCTCCCCGGCTCTGCTGCTTGTTGGGTCCCTGCTGGAGGAGCAGGGGCCCGACTGTGCCGCGGATCACGGTTTATGGCAACCCCGAGCTGAGAGCCCGCGCCTTGGCTCCATCTCTGCAGCCGGCTTCCCCACTCCGATACCTGGGAGCTCTGCCGCACTCAGGCACCCCCAGTCTTCCTGTGACCCCGAGAGTCTTGAGACCACACTGTCCCGTGAGGGTTCCACCCCCCGCTTAGCCACTGGAGCGACGTCCCTCAGCAGAGCGGACTTCTAAATGTTCCGATTTTGTGCTCCGCCGCTCTATCACTTGCCAGAAGCAGCAGACAGAGGCCCCCTCCCCTGCCATCTATCCTCCTGAATATCACCTCAGATTCACTTCTCTGCACGTCCTACCTTCCAGAAAGTGGTCGCTCTTCTGTTCAGAGAGTTGTTGCTATTCTTTTCTTCGATCTCCTGTTGAGTTTGTAGGTGTTCAGAATGGTTTGATCCCCATCCAGCTGAATTCCTGAGACCAGACGAAATCCAGGTCTCCTACTCCTCCGCCATCTTGCTCCGCCCCTCGAAATCTACATTTCTAAGCAAGAAAATAAATCAGTATTATTTCTCCAATCCTCTACAGACTATACTTACCTTTATATCTTCGGATGGCTCCTTTTTGTAATTCATCAGATCTTTTATTAGAAAATTAGAATAATCTTTCAAGCTATAAAAAAAACCAAGTGATATTGTGCTATTATTAATTGTATCTATAAGGTTAGCTTATAGAGCTGTGCCTTTTATAGTGCCTAAGAGAACATTATAAAAAGCGCTAGCTTTAAAGGATGAGTAAGACTATGGGGATTTTTGATAAAAAGACATCTGATATTTTACATCTGGGAAAAGTTTGTTGCACTGCTTTCATCACGGGACCAGCACACAGTTATTGAACTCTTACTATGTACTTAGAGGTTACAAATGAGTTGTTATTGCCCTTAAGGAAAAGTTCTGAAACTACTTCATTGTATCTGTTGTACTACATTTCCTCTAAAACATTTTGTGAACCCAAGCACTGATGAGCAAATAAAAAGGTCCGCTAATTACCTTTGCCTTTCCAGATATATTTTTCATTTTCTTTCACTCTTTTTTCCCCACATCTCATCTACCAGGCACCTTCTACCTGTCGTGATCACCTAATTTATATCCTTAATCTTTTCTTAATCCTAACACTCAAATTTCCACCTCAGTGAGGATTTTTCGGCTGCAAAATATTGTATTACTGTTTTTTTCAGAGGTTTTTTTTTGTCTTTAGAAGTTGGAAAATGGCATGGAAAAATAGTTCCTCCTTTATATGAAAGTGATTACACACCCTTCAGGGAGAAGGTAACAGAGCTCACCTTACCTAAGGAAGGGCTTACCTTAGTGAAGACAGCAAATTCATTTATTCCAAATGTAGCAGCAATTTATCACTTGGCTAAGATGTCTTCCAGGGACTAAAAAGACTCTCTAAAGAAAAACGACATCATGAAAAACTGACTCAAGAGACAGAATTTTCAAAGAACAACTCAAGGACTTCCAAGGGATGTTTTGGGCTTTGGTCTGCCTCAGAGTTACCAAACAACATGGAGGAGACCACTGATGCTTAACGGATGTGTTCAATTAGCCCTAATTAAACGTAGGCAATGGGTTATATATGCATTGTAAATGCTTCTGCCTCCTGAGGAAGAAGATGTGAGAGAAGCCACAGTACCTAGCACTGGAGGGCAGGGGTGGGGTATACGGGCTGAGCAGGGCAGAGGCAGTTGAATACACCAAAGACGCCCATGGCCTGGCGACCAAGGCCTGAATTCTAACCTCCCTTAAATCTGGGTGACTCCAGGTGACTCACTAAGCCCCAACCAGGTTGCTGAAGGCTCTTCTTTCTCTAAAATCATGTCTCGGGGCGCCTGGGTGGCTCAGTCATTGGGCGTCTGCCTTCGGCTCAGGTCATGATCCAGGGGTCCTGGGATCGAGCCCCGCATCGGGCTCCCTGCTCAGCGAGAAGCCTGCTTCTCCCTCTCCCTCTGTCCCTCCTCCCGCTGTGCGCACTCTCTCTCTCAAATAAATAAATAAAATCTTAAAAAAAAAAAAAAACTTAGCCCTGGCCTTTACTAGCATCAGAGTGATTCACTGGGGGATGTGAACAATCTCAAAAGCAGCCCAGAGACCCCCTTCCCTAAAAGTGCTCACAATCAGAAAGGGAAAGCAATGGACACAGCCATGCCTTTGAGGAAGAATCCAATGAAATTAGTTCTTGGCACCATGCTAAGCACTTTGGGGGGAAGAAAGGGTCAAAGGGACTGCCTGGAGGGACCTTTGGCTCCATCAAAGGGAAAGAAGATGACACAAAGGGAATACCTAAGTGCTAACTTGACTAGCACAGTCTCAAGAGATGTTAGTAAGGGCCAGGATGAGCTGGACCCTGAAGGATGTGCCAGACTAAAACATCAAGCACTCGGGGAGGAAACTCGTGGCATCAGGGCAGAGAGGGACACACCTCTTGACGGATGGGAGAAAGCCATCCTGACACCACCCAAGGATACTGGAGACCAATGATGATTAATGGTTACTGGGAAAAGGTGGGGCTGAGCATGGAAGACTCTGGAAACTACCCATGATGCATGAAAAGGTTTGGGGTCAATCCACATGTGCTGATGTGGAACAACCCTCAAGAGGTAGAGGTGAATGAAGAGCACAAAATGCAAAACGTGGACTGGATACCACATACCACTTCTTTAACAAGGAACAGGGGCCTGTGTGTTTGCACGTGCAGAGGAATTTCTGAAAAACCCCAAGCAAAGTATTAATTATGGATGCTTCAGAGGAGCAGTGCTGGGCGTCTGCGGTGGGAGCAGGAGACTTATTTTTTACCTATTTGAAGGAACAGGGTGGGGGCAGAAAAAGGGACGGAAGAGGTTGGAGGCGAGCCCTCAGCAAAGGAGTTTGGACTTGAAGCAGAATGTTGCCAACTTTCCTTCTCTGCCTCATCACAAATGTTGGAGATCAGTAAATCAAATAGCAGGTTAGATCAGAAGGCTCTAGAAATGGATGAAAGAAATGGGATGAAAGAGGCACAAAAGAGCAAGATTTGGGTTAAGTGAGTAGGAGGATTGAAAAGAAACAAGCTCTCTTATTTTAATATAGAAGAAACGACTACTGCCTCACATTAGTGGCCACTCACAGAAACTGCAATTTATCAAAAACGAAAAAAAAGGGGAAAACAGTAATATTGAAATAATTACCAAAAGAAACTTTATTTTTGCCGCTTTTTCAGTTTTACAGGCCACATTATTTGGAATTCAACAGAAGGAACATAAAGAGTATGGAAATAATATCTACAGGGCAGATTTTCCTTCTTAGAAGAAAATATATGCACATACAAGTTATCCTTCAGGATTTGAAGTAGCAATTACCGTTCTCAAACACAACCCTCCATCCATCTGAACAATCCTGGAAGGATCCATTTAATGACAACATGTAGAATGATTCAGCAGACCACCAAGTGCTGCTCTGTCTTGTCAATCCCACCGCAAACGCTAACATGCTCTCGGGTTCCGGTCAAGGCTGGCTTCCCTAGGGCATGATAAGATCCGTAGGATCTTATCATGAGCTTTCAAGGAGGCAAACCCTCATTGGTTTACAATATTTGGCCACCGTTCTAAAGACTGCCACATCCAAGTTATATATACCATGAGGTATTTGCTAGGGTGACCAGGTCATTGCTGTGTCATTGCAGGAGAGTCCCCAACCCATGGCTGAGCCCCGGGACTTCCTGGCTGGGTGCCAGTGATCACCTTCAAAGCTGGAGGCCAGCTGAGAGGAGAAGTGGCCTGTTAGGCCACTTGATTAAGTGTTAGTTGGAGAATTTTCCACTGAGCATACATTTTGCAGTGCAGCTAAGAAGGGAGGGGGGGAAAAAACAAGCAATGCCTCTCTTGCAAATAGTCTATGGGGAAAACGTCTATTACATGAAGAAGCCCACTGCCCACAGGCCCACCGAAATGGACAAGACGTTAGTCTACAAATGTACATGAGGAGTGGGCTCCTAATCCTTTGCAGATGGTGGCGTTCTTCCCCAGCTGCCGTGAGAGGGCCTGCATGAGACGGTCCTGCTACCTATCAGGACTTCAGAGGCTTCCGGGGCAACAGTTAGCCCCGGTAAGGATTCGAGAAAGTCAAGCAGGTATCTGTTCTCTTTTATTCCTGGGTCTTGGTCCTTCTGGTCAGAAGAGTGCTTTTCCGGCCATTTTCCTGTGGAGCTAATGGGGGAGGGATGGTTCAGAGCAGGAGCAGCCAATCGTAGCCCACAGCGCCCACCCCCATTTGCATATATACACTTCCATTGGGAACACAGGCACTCTCGTTCATTTCCATATTGTCCATGGCCGCTTTCACACTACAATGACCGAGTTGAATTGTGACAGGACCATATGGCCTGCCAGGCTTAAGAGAGCTTCTATCTGTCCCTTTACAGAAAAAGTCTGCCGACCTCTGGTTTAGAGGCTGGTAACAGGACTGGTCGGTTTCTACTTCATCAAATCCTATCCCACCTGTCACAACCTCTACCTCGACTTTCATAGGATGGAGGTGGCTCTCCATCTGGGGAGCGAAAGAGTCCAGGAACAGCATATTGGGGAAAAGTCTAAATTGTGCTCCTATCACTTAGAAGGTGGCTGGTTCCCTCTGACCTGTCCACCACAAGGACAGGACTGTACTTTGCTGTTGGAGACCAGCTCAAACCCCATGGTTTGATTTAAAATGAGAATACAGCAAAAGTACCTTAGGCTTTTGGTGCTATAATGTGGGGGGCCTAGGGCGACTGATTCACATGGCCAGGCTCACATGAGCAGATACTATAGAGTCATGGGGTGCCCTCACTGCAATGAGAAAGACAAAAGAAATGAGCTCTTATTTTATTTTACCCACATAAGAGTGGTGGGGTCAGATTCATCAATGGACAATGGTGGTCGTCCCTGGGTGGGAGGCTGGAGAGAGTCAGTCATTTGAAATGAGAAGTTTGGAGGTCTTGGTTTGGGCTCAGCCTGGAGCACTGGGTTTGTCTGGCCCAGAAAAGAATTTTCCCCAGAACTAAAGAATGTGACCACCTCATGGGAAGGGACACAGCAGCCAGGAGGAGGTTCCTCTGCACGCTGTGCCGGCCACTGACACGACTTCTCCCAATTTTTCAGTATTAAAAGGAGCGCCTGCATTATTGTAACTTCACATGGTGAGCACACTGCGATCTGGCAACTTTCGGTTTGATTCCTTCACAAAGATGTAAATCTCCTAATGAATCATCAATCAAATCATCAAAGCCTAATGGAGAGGTGGGTTGAGCTCACACTATCATAAAAGAAGCTCAACTTTTCCAAAGTCGGTTTTGAGATCAGTCCTAGGTGTCTGACGGCATCTCTCACCCGAGCTTAATAGCTACAGATGAGGGGCGCCTGGGTGGTTCAGTCATCTAAGCATCTGTCTTTAGCTGGGGTCATGATCCCAGGGTCCTGGGATGGAGCCCTACATCTGGCTCCCTGCTCAGCAGGGAGTCTGCTTCTCTCTCTCCCTCTGGCCCTCCCCCCATTGTGCTTTCTCTCTCACTTGCTCTCTCTCAAATAAATAAATAAAAATCTTTAAATAAAAAAAAAAGCTATGGATGAACACTTGATTTCCTACCAAAATCAAAATAGGAACAAATAGTAACATAAAATTTACAAAGCTTTTATTTTCTTATTAATAAAAGAGTGTGTTTAATATTTAAAATGATCACAATTAAGTGTTTTTTTGTTTTGTTTTGTTTTGTTTTTTCTTGAACTGGTGAAGTTGATCCCCTGGACAGGCATATATAGTGGTAAGTGTTAAAACGTTCAGTAAATTACTGACCTTAGAACGGAAACTACAAACACCCTATGTCAGAAAATACCTTCTGCTTTCTGTCTTGCATTTAATTTCATTGGACACAGAAGATTCAAAAAGGAAGTCTTAGTTCTTGATGAGCAAAAATTGTAAAACTTTAGGGAGAGAGAAATTCTTTCTGCTTAGAAATCATTTTTACATAAATGATTAAACAAGACATACATAATATAAAATACCTAAAGAGAAGAAAAAGTATTAAAATATTAAAGTGTTTAATTCTGACTTAATATATTCTTTAGCAATTCTTATGGGCCAGATTCCTTCACAAATACCCTTACTTAATCACCACAGAACCCTTGTGAAATAGGCACCATGCGCCCGTTTTACAGATGAGAAAACAAAATCTTATTAAATTTGCCCAGGGTCATCTACATACTAAGTAGACTTCCCACTAAATCACACTGATTCAAAAAAGATTCTGTAAAATTGAAACATGAAGAAAATCCAGAAACATAATGTCTAAAAACCAACACAATATTTAGATGTAATTTGTCTTCATTTTCCCAATTAATAATTCCCAATTCATAATTGTAAAGATTGCAAGCACCGATACAAAGGATCAAATAGCTGAACTCTGCCACTGTTAAAACTATTATTGTTAATATCTGAGAGAACAGTAGGTGAAAGAATACAGAAAAACTTTAAACTGTATCTATTTCAACCATTTCATGGGCCTGTTGTGCTCTGTCCCTGGAGACTAGTCTGTTCCTGTTGCAAGAGACTGGGGGCTTCTTGCTCCCGCTGCTGGCTGATGAGCGCCCTCTAGGGGCATTTTATGAAAGCTCATCAGTCCTTAACATTCGGGGGAAATTCTACACCCCATTAACATGAAAGCCTTGAATCACTCTCCTCCAAAACAGCGCTACTGAAAAAGACGCACACACTATTACTGAGAATTTGTAAATAAGGAGATCAATGAAAGTACAAATCCATAGGCAAGTCGCGGAAAAAACAAAAACAAAAACAAAAACACAGACAGGGGGCGCCTGGGTGGCTCAGTCGGTTGAGCGGCTGCCTTCGGCTCAGGTCGTGATCCCAGAGTTCTGGGATCGAGCCCCACATCGGGCTCCCTGCTCAGTGGAGAGCCTGCTTCTCCCTCTCCCTTTGCCTGCCTCTCTGCCTACTTGTGCTTTCTCTCTCTCTCTGTCAAATAAATAAATAAAATCTTAAAAAAAAAAAACAAAAACACAACTTTAAAAAAAAAAAACACAGACAGTTCCCCATTCCTGTGGAAATGGAACTGGGCAAGTAATCTGGTCATTGGTCAAGTGAATAGTCTAAATAACACTTAATTTGAAGATAAAAGTGTCACTGCTTATGGAAATAATAAAACCAAATTTCAAGGGGTCTAAAATCACATCAAATCTCAGTAGCTACAGAGCATGTTTTCGGGGAAAAAAATGCCTTTCATTTTAGCAAATACCTTGTTTCCTTCCTACCAGTTCTGAAACTACTTTACGATGAAACAGCCCTAGAAGTTTTGTTGTGTTTTTTTTTCATTTCATAAAAGTAAATCCAGTTTCTAAACATAAAAATAACTTCAGACCTCCCTTTCAGATTCCTGTACTCGGTTCATAGTTAAAGTTATTTATTTAAAGTTTAAACCTATGTTTAAATACTCACATAATTTTTATTAAACAAACAGAGCTTTTAAAAACACCTGGCAGGAATGCATTTTTTTCCTGAAAAAAAAAAGATTATTTTCAAACCATTCAAAAATTCTAAAACCCCTATTTATTTAAAACTGTCGGTAATTTGCCTCCTCAAATTCCACAGGATAAGAGAGAAAAGAGAAAAAGAATAGGATAAAACATTTTAAACTGTACAAGTTCCAGGAAATAAGAACACATATTAGAGGAGAAGCTGTCTTTATCTTCCTGTTTATCTACATACCTTTCCCCTCAGAACTTGAGGTCAAAAATCATGTCCTACTTACCTGTTGCTTCTGGAGGGTTCACTGGTGACATAATAACTGTAAGATGCCATTGGAAGTCCTCAGCAGAAAGCTAATATAATAGGGAAAATCCTAATTTCAGTAGTTCCCCACCACTCAGCTGCTCTGAGCAATCCTCTCCTCTTCCTGTTGTCTATACGCTAAATATGAAGTTTCCCATCTTTTCACACCATTTAACACAATTCTTCAGTTACAAATACTGCAGTGTGGTACTTTTATATATGTATATTCCAATTAGTATTCCTCTAAGATTTATGATTTGTCATAAATTATTTTCTTCCTGTAATTATTTTTTCTCTTTAAATGATTTTCTTTAAAAACAAAAAAATCAAAAGACATCCCTTGAGGTAAGGTCAGGATGGGCCTGCCTGACTGCCTGCTGCTCTATTCCCAATCATCACACTGGACCTCTGCCTCTTTTCCAACAGACATTCTGAGGTTGCTGGCATTTCTAGCAATCACTATGCACATGACCCAGCAAGTCCTGAGTGAGAACGTTTGCTCTGTTTTTCTTCATGAAGTAAATGAGCAGACTCTTAAGCAAGCAGCGTGGCATTCTTCTATTTTTGTCCCCTAACAGGAAAATAATTGGAGCCATTTTCCTTCATCTTCCTGAGCTACCTTTCCAAACATGTAATATGGGTGCCTTCTAATTGCATGCGTGTGTATATAACTGGGTGCCTGTGCTCGCAATCTTGATCAAGAGGACTTCTGGAAAAGAAAACGATGACAGGCTTAAGTCAGTGCCCTGCCCTTCCTTCAATTCTACAAGCCACAAGATTGCACAGAAATGGCTTCCTTACGCACTGCACTTCAGTACCAGCAACCAAGACAAAGAACACCGGACACACATTTATATGTGTATTTGATTCTGATTCTGGCTTTCTGTTCCAAGAAGCAGGGATTATGCCCGCTGCCCGCCCCCCACGCACACACATACATACCCCATACCCCACCCTGAGGACTGTGAGGGGGAGAATGCCCACCTCTGGGTCCAGTCACTTAGGAATTTCTTATCCTAAGAAACTTAATAGATCAGTTGTCAGTTGTCGATGATATTCCTGACCAGGTTCCCAGGCCTGTGCTCAGATAGACCACAAACAGGAGGCCCAGTCGCAGGCCTCTTCCCTCCTCACTTCTCAGCCATACCCCATGTGGGGCCATCACTCCCAAATTCTCATCTCTAGGCCAGACCTTCCACAGAGTTCCATTCCTGATGTCTGTCATTCAGGTGTCTCAAAAACACCTCCAACTCCATGAGTCTCCACAGGCTCCCATGTGTCTCTGCACCAGTGAATGGCACCAACCTTCCAGAAGGTTTCTTTCCACTAGAAACCCCCTTTCCCCATCTGACATAGTGAGCTCATCACCACGTCCTGTGAATTTAAAATCCTAAGCATACACGGAATCCCTCATTCTCTCCCTCTCCACAGCCACCTCCCTAGTCCAAGCTTCAATTATGAGACAGTTGGGCCTACTGAAGCCCCCTTCCTAAGTCTGTCCAAAACCTGCCTCCCAAAACCTGTTGCTAATGCCAAACGAGCATGTTCTCCTGCTGCTCTCACCTGCAGCCCTTTGCTTTTAGGGTGAAATCCTCACGTGACCTGGATGCTTGGCATGGCTTCATGTGATCCATTCTCTTCTAGCTTCCAAATTACAAGGCCTGTCAATACCTCGTGCCCTCCTTTCCTTCCCCTCCAAGTCCTTCCTCTTACCACTCCATTTCTCTTGTCACCTGCTGCTCACCCATCAGACCCCAGCACAAGAATTACTCCCCGTAAATTCCCTTTCCTTGAGCCCCTCAGACTCTCACAGCACCTGGCTACTTCTCCTCCATGGGATTGTCACAGCTGGTAAGTGCAAACCAAGAAACTGATCTAGCCAACTGTTCAGTTGCTATGCTTCCCCTCTATTCGAATGGAGGTCCTCTGAGGAGGAACCAAGTCTGTCTTGCCCACCGTTGTAGGCTTACCATCTAGCACAAAATCTATACATAACTGCTGCGTGATGAATATTTGTTCAAAAAATGTTTTTGTATGAGCAAAGTGTAGAGCTCATGAAAAAAAAATCGCTGTGCTAATGAGTGCAGAATAAGGAGATGGTGCTCTTGACCTCTATCATAACTGTACCATACACCCAACACACAGACCAAAGAGAAAAATTCATTTAATTTTCAAGAGAAAGTATTGATTCCTCACTAAATGCCAAGCATCATGTGCATTCTGCTACGTGCTAAGCATGGGCTGTCTTCTTGAATAAGGTCAGGGTGGACTAACATTTGGGGGTACCAGTCAGGATGCCCGGGAGAGACACTGTGCAAGTTTACTGTGTCATCACAGATGGACACAACAGCTCTTTGGGATAGGAGCCCTCTCCATTCACCGAGTGATGAAAAGGAAGTTCAGAAAGTTCATGAGCTGCTGAAGTTCATGCAGGCAGTTAAGTGGCAAAGCCCACGTGTCACCCTTGATCAGATCATCTGGTGACTTCCAGCATTTGCTCCAGTGCAACCGTTGGCCCAAACTGAGGCAAATTATAGAAACGTGCATCTCGGACTGCTAACCAGACTCCCTAGAAGACTGATTTGGATGATCCAAAATACTTTCAACAAGTATCTACTATGAGAAGAGGACAAGAGTCCTTCATAAACCCCAGCAAAACAATTTAAACAGACCCATCACCTCCCCCAAGAAGCCTCGATAGTCTCCCCCGGGGCTGGGTGGGGCTGCCCACCACAGCCTTGTGCGTTGCCATGCCCTAGGAGTTATAACAACCCTGGAGTTATAAATGTTTCTAGGAAATTCGCATCCTGGGCTCAAGCACTACATTTTTATAACTCTTGTCAACTTACCCAAAAATCTACAGAAAAGTTATTATTTTTTTCTGCTTTCTAGACTGCTAACTTGGCAATTTATTCTCAATATGAGACCAGATACAAAGAGACCAATTCAAAGAATGTATTTATTCGTCTGAAGCTGAAACACCTCTGGAATGTTCGGGTTTTGGCATTCTGAACAGGGCTGAACATTTCTTTATATTTAAATATTCCTATAAAAAACAATCTGGTGCTTTAAAATCCAGGATGATTTTTAAAATGCCCTGTGAACTTTGGCGATATTTTTTAGCCAGTTTTTTAAACAAATCAAATGAAATAAATGACAGGATTAGGAGAAAATAGCGTTTTCAAGATATTTCTTGTAAACATTAAGATTGTCTTGCCAAAAATGATAGGAAGAAACAGCCACAGCTGTCTATGAAGGATGTGGGGCTGCTCAGGGAGGCGTCCCTCATGTGCCTCTACAACCCGAGTCAGAGAAACGTCCTTTCTCTGCACCCAAGTTCAAAGCCCCATCATTAAGTTGTGTTTGTCATTGTATCTATATCCCTCAATTGACAGATTTTTTAACTCGCCTGCTGTGGGGCACGTACCCAAATCTCTGTCACTGTCTTTAGCACTTGATCTACTGGGACTTTCTCTAAATATCACCTCTGACAAAGGAGCAAATAAACATGTTTTTCCAACATACGACCTTTAATTTTCTGTCCCTGGTTGTATTTGCTGTGGCTATTTGGCTGAGCCGCCTAGTTGAAGCAAAAGTCTCTTACTGCTTCAATACTTGCTGCTGGAGATCTTTCTGGAATTACTCTACTTCCCTACCTCAACTAGAGCACAAGCAGTTTCCACCTTAATACAAACGAGCTTATTCCAAAAATTCATTTTTAAGGGATTAGTTAGAACTTCAACCACATTATCTCATAGAAACACAAATAGAAAGTGTTGCTTTTTTTGAGTTAGCCTCCAAGTGATCATTTTGTCATCACATACCCGAGGTGACATACTGGAACGCAGAAGATATCTGACCCAGATCCTCCTCTCAGGAAGGACTTGTTATCACTCCTGCCCTTCACTTAAATGAGAGGCTCCAAAAGGACTGAACCCAACTCAGACTTGAGAGAAGAATTTGGCCAAGCCAATCAAACCAGACTGCTCCTTGAGTCCTGATTCCCTATTATTCCAACCTCGTAGTTATTCAAAAATTCCCATTCGATAAATCCTTAGCAATGACTATGTGCTCATAATGTTGCCATTGCCTGTCCTCTGGTCACTGTCAGTAATAAGCCTGCTTCAGAGCCGTGATCTCAGACTTCCCAGATTGTGGTCTGTGCATTGTCCCAGTTGACTGCTTATTCTTGTCATGATTGTGTATCCCACTAACCCCACTGAGGGATGTGCAGTAGATCCTGTTGGACACCAACCAGCTTTCCCCTCAAGGCTGAGGCGATCTTTCTCCTGCTGCCAGGATGTTGTTGGTTTCTTGCTGGACCATAGCCAAGTCCTCCCCAGCAATTGCCTTTGGTTGAAGGGAGCTGCCTTACCCAAGGTCATTACTCCTTGCTGGGGACAGCCTGCTTAGAGGGGCACAAAGGCCCAGGGCTCATCATCACTCAATCAGGAACATGGCTGTTCCAGAGCTCCCTGAAGGGTTGGCTGAGGACAGTTCAACTTCTCCTTTTACCCAAACCTGCTTCCCTCACCCTTCACAGATATTGTTCCAGAGAACACTGCCCATCCTCCAAAAAAATAAAATAAAATCCTGTATACAAATATGTGCCTCAGAGTCCTTTCCCAGGAGAGCTCCAATTAAGGCATTTGGAGATTCAGAGCCAGGAATAATCCTGCAGGTCACTGGCACTCACTCATCTGCTGTCTGGTTGGCACTGAGGCC
The DNA here is from genome assembly GCF_011800145.1 of Mirounga leonina. Taxonomy (NCBI): domain Eukaryota; kingdom Metazoa; phylum Chordata; class Mammalia; order Carnivora; family Phocidae; genus Mirounga; species Mirounga leonina. Next base: position 925,874 of record NW_023270619.1, read on the forward strand.
CCCACATGGTCACAGGAGGAGCCCTGCTGACACAATGCAGTTGTAGCTGGGCACCAGCCAGAGGTTCCACTGGAGGGCATGTAGGCTGGCACCCCTGCGAAGGGGAGGCCAATGCAGGTGTGAATTCACATGAATTCCAGAGGTTCCAGTGAAATCAGTTCTGATGGTTTATGGAATGAGACAGCTCTTCCGGGAGCCACCCAGGCACTACAGAAAGACAATAAAGGCTGCTTTAAATTGACCTTCTGTCTAAAGTAAAATCTGAAAGCTCCTGGTCACTATAGCAACACAGAAAGTCTTTCATGTCCTCCAGCCAGAGGGCAGGAAAGGCAAAAGATCAGGTGCAGGACTTCATTTAAAATATCAAAGACTGAATGCTCAGACCTGGCTCTGACATATCAAAGTCAAGGCCCTAAATGGAAAGGGGGATCCTAAGATTGAAATGGGATCATCTGGGAAAACTTTGAATCTTCATGTTTCCTAGAGCCCCTGGGGCCTGCAGAATTGATCACTTCTCCCTATCGATGACTATGCTCCCAATTGCTTAAAATTGACACGTGGGCTTCTGGCTTATAATATGTACCACCCACAAAATATGTACCATCTACAAAATTTATCCCCAGGTGTCATCCCAACCAACAGGTCAGTAATAAAGGATCAAGTCACAACATAACAAGTGCTACGTTGTTCTGCTGAGGAAGTATGGTAGATTAATGATGGCAGCAAATTCTTTGCTATTCTTCCCATTAAAAAATGATGCCTCATCTCTTCTCCTTGAATCTGAGCTGGCCTCAAAGTCTTGCTTGGTCAATAGAATGTAGAAAAACAGACACCATCATAGACTTCTGTGGCTAGGTCAGAAGAAGCCTTGTAGCTTCTGCTATCTTGTAACACAGTGCCTGGGATACACGTAAGAAGTCTGCTACCCAGTGACATCATGCTGGGGAGGCCACTGTAGACCTGCGGCCATCACTGTTAAACAACAGACACATGAGTGAAGCTGGCTCAGACCCTCAAGAACAACCCCACTATCTAGCTACATACCTCTGAAACCTATAGAATGAAAGAGCCACCTGGCTGAGCCCTATCTATATTCCTAACCCAGAAAATGTGAGATATAATAAAATAGTTGTTGTCTTAAACCACTAAGTTCAAGGACTATGTGCTGAAGTTGCTGGAAAACATGGACAACTTGTACGAGCAAGAGCCAGGAGAGCACATGTAGGACTGGATACTGAGGGTGCTGGATCAGGAGTGGTAGAACATGAAGTTGGTAATGAGAGAGTTCATTAAGATGAGAAAACTTGGGCACCTGGGTGGCTCAGTTGGTTGAGCGACTGCCTTAGGCTCAGGTCATGATCCTGGAGTCCCGGGATCGAGTCCCACATCGGGCTCCCTGCTCAGCAGGGAGTCCGCTTCTCCCCCTGACCCTTCCCCCCTCTCATGCTCTCTCTATCTCATTCTATCTCTCAAATAAAAAAATAAAAAATCTTTAAAAAAAAAGATGAGAAAACTTTCCTGTTACACAGAATTAAACACCCAGCAAGGAACTTGGTAGGGTGGTTCTTAGAAGCTTAGGTAACGATGGCCCCGCTAAATGAAGTCAAAATGTCAGATCTGCTGCAGCAGAGAATAAGGAACCCATCAGAAGTCTTGTAGAGGTGGACATACTGGGGTAGATATTCCACATAAGGCCACTAACCACCATCACCACCAACAAGAAAGGGCTCGGAGGACACGCTGTCACCAGAGATAAGCAATGTGCTACTGAGAGGAACACCAGCCTCACTGAGAAGCTCTGAGATGGCTGGAGGCCAGGGTGATCTCAGGAGATGCTGTTACACAACGCACAGTAATGGAGATGACAGGATCCAAACATAATAGAAGCAGGGTGTCAGCACTTAAGTATGAGAAGCAAGGTAGATGCAATTACCAAAATGAGGAGCAGGACTGGAACAGCAGCTAAGGGGCTTGGCCTGTAAAGAACTATCTAGATAGTTAACAGAACACAGTGTTCTTAGGAGAAGATAGATGGGCATCCAACATAAATATTATTCAAAATACGCAATTTTTTTAAATCAAGGATGAATGATTAGGGCACTTATGTGCCCTAATAAAAAGTCACAGTCCCTTGTCCAGCTTCCAAACTTGAGCCAGTTTTCCTACCGGGAGACCTTTGTTTGAAGGAGAGGCTGCATCCCCATGAGAAAGAATACTTAGAATACCCTAGCCTGTGTGTATATGGCAATGATCCCTCCAATTCTAACCCAAAGAGGCCATGGCTATTTCCTAGGTAATTATGCACCAGGGAAAAGAGAATACCCACACACTTCAAGAACCATTAGATACAAGGTCTGAATTGACTAGGAACCCTGTTAAAATGGGGTGTATGAACCCAGGTGATAGTGTCCTGTCCAGGCCCACTCTAAACAGGTCTACTGTGTCCTTAATCATTTCACTGGGCCCCAGATGTGATTAGAATGAACATACTTCATAGTGTAGGTGGTGAACACACCACCTACATTAGTTTGTTGGCCTATGGCAAATGGAGAAAGCAAAGTAGAAGGCACTAAACCCACTACATGTGTGTGCATACACCCTGCAAAAACACTGCCACACAGTGAATTCAAGCTGTCACATCCCAGAGGGAATGGCAGTAATCAGTACTACCCTCAACACCCTAAAATTGCAGGGATGGTGATCCCCATTACATCTCAGTTTTCTTCACCAGTCTGTCCTCTACAAAAACTAAGTCAATCCTGATCCTCTACAAAAACTAAGTCGATCCAAATGCATTCTTTTTCCATCCTGCGGAAATGAGGATCAGAAACAACTGAATTCACAGGGGATGGACAAAATACACATGTGCGGTACTGCCAAATTCCCAGCATTTAGGACAGTATCTAGTACATAGTAGACAGTCTGTATCTTCTGAATGAATGAGTGACTGAGTGACTGAGTGAATGAATGAAAAGGAAAGAGAAAGAGCAAGAGGCAAAGACAAAGAGAAGCAGAGAGCACGTGTACATCAGGACAGGGTTGGAGAAATGGGAAAGACTCTTGAATGTTATAAAGTAGATTTTCCTGTTTCAGGAAGAACAGGAACATAAATTTCCACTGCCCATGAGTACTTTATAGCACTACATTTAACAGCCACCATTTGGTTCCCCTTTCCAGCCACTGATTGCTGTCACTCATTCAGTCTTTCAACAAACACTTCATTACACAGGGTCAGACAGACTCAGTAGCTGTGTGCTCTCAGGCAAGCTACTTAACATCTCTGAGTCTTGGTTTCCTCAATTGTGAAGTGGGGAAATAAAGAGAGTTCTGGGCCCCATGCCACCTTGAAAAGGAGAGTTTTTCCCCACACCACCCTCCCCGTGGAAGATTTTTCTCCAATACCAGCTGATGTCCTAAAATCCCAACTCAATTCTGACACTGTCTACCCGGAGATAGTATTAAATTCCGCAGGAGAAATCCCACTGGACCACGTTCCACTTCAGATGCCAATCACAAGTCCAAGTTGTTACCACACTTCTGACTAACTGGCTATAAATCAGAGGTGCCCATGACCCCCTCCCTGGATTTGATTAATTTGCTAGAGCAGCTCACAGAACTCAAGAAACCTGTTTACCCACTAGACGAGTGATTAATTACAATTAAAAATTTTAACTTAAAAAATTAAAGGATATGAATCAACAGCCAAATGAAGAAATACATAGTTTGAGGTCTCAAAAAAGGAGCTTCTGTCCTCATGGAGTTTGGGGCCCAACATGTTGGCATGTGAGCACATTCTTATTCCCAGACTGGGAGCTCTCCAAACTCCCTCCTTTGGGGTTTTTATAGAGGCTTCATTATGAGGGCATGATTGATGAAATCGTTGGCCATTGGTGGTGGATTCACCTGCAGGCCCTCTCCGCTCCCCAGGAAATCAGAGACTGAAAGTTCCACTCCTCTATTCAGGATTGGTTCCCCTGGTAACCAGCCCCCATCCTTGGGTGTTTTCCAAGAGTCACCTCATTAACATAAACCCATTTGAGGTGGAAAGGAACTTGTTATGAATGACAAGACACCCATTCCAACTTTACTCTCTGAAGTGATTTTAGGAACTGAGGACTAGAGAGCAAATATTGCTCAAACAAAAGATGCCCCATTGCTCTTATTACTTAGGGAAATCCCAAGGGTATGGGAGCTATAAGCCAGGAACCATGGACAAAGACCAAACACATATGAGAAATATATTTTGGTCATCTATATGATATTGCAAGGACTATTGCAGGAAATTATGAAATCAACAGTATACATAAAGCACGTACCCCTGTGTCTGGTCCATATAGGCACTTAATAAACGCCAGGCTATGGGGAAACCAGAGTTCTTGAGGATCCCACTATCTGATGGGAGAGACAAACAAATAAGCAACTCCACAATGCAAGGCAACCAGAGCAATGGTGGGAGCAACTGCAAAATGCTGAGGAGTGGGGAGGGATTAACTCATGAAGGATGCATGTGAGTTTTGCTCTGGTCAGAGAAGACATCCTTGGAGGGAAAAGAAGGTAGGCATAAGCTGTGTCCTGGCAACAGAGAGCAGCCTGGTGTTGATGAAGTTTGGTACTGATTACCACCTCAGGAACAATTCTCAGAGGCCCTGCTCCCTGCTGTGGTCTGCTGAGGACCTGGGGTCCCCATGTGTTTGGCAAGCAGGGTCCAATTTCATCCTCCTTTTTGGCACCTAGATTCTGTAGTCAGTGCCTTGCACATGGCAAGGGCCCAGTGATGCTGATGGGTTGTTTGAACTGGTCCCCTAATAAGAACCTTGTAGAAACTTCCACATAGGCCAGAAGCTATTGGCAATACCACTCCATGACTTGGGAGGCCTGCCTGCTCCTCTGTCTGGCCTCTTGGTCCACATTTTACCCCGACCTCTGGGAAAGATCAGCTACTGTTTGAACTGCTGGATCCTTCACATCTTGGGCCTGGACTATTGCTTTGTTCTGGGGTTCTGTTGTGCACCTAGGTGCCCCCCTTAGTCCTGGCCATATTATCTCTGGCCTCTGAGGTAGCCAGGCTGGCCCTGGACTGTTCCTGGGCCCCTCAGTTTGAGAGCTGTATCCTTCCTGATCTCCTGATAGCTTGTAGCACTCAAGGCTGACACCAGAATTGACTTGCCAAATGATTCTGTTATCAAATTGATTTCTTATTATTTCCTTTTCTAAAAAAATGTTGGTGGAGGAGAGAAATCCAGTTGATTAAGGATTTGGGTAATTAGCTAAGAGTTTGGTGAATTTTCTAAACTGAGACTGCATTAGAAAAGAGTAATTAATGAAGAGCACAGGCCTTGGGGTCTACCACGTGGGTACCAGCCCTTCTACTTACCATAAGACTTCAAACAAATCACACCAATTCTATAAACCTTCATTTTCTCACTTATAAAAATTGATATCAATGCCACTACCTCAGAGGGTTGTGTGAAAATTAAATGGAATAACATATGTAAAGATGCCAAACAATTTTACATACAATCCTTCTCTAGCTCAGTGCACAATAAATTTATATTTCAAATAACTAGAGACACAAATTTAAAAACTAGAGCCATAAATCAATAAAGTATTACCCCTTTTCTAAAAAGTCATAGATCAACCTAACTATAAAATTAGTAGAGCTAAATTCTCCTTGGATATTCCTTTTTATCCTTTTATAAAGCAAACCTCTCTGATTTCAAAGCCAGAGTTTTCTATTTCTGTTTTTTTGTTGCTGCTGGCTTTTCATTTATTTGTTGCTGGCTTTGTATGGGTTTGATCTTTCTAGCAGAAGAGAAGAGCATGAGATGATCATGAGACTTGGGTCTTGAACACCTCACATCCACAGTCTGTATTTCTGTTTGAAAAGTGAGAAGAAAATCTTCCTAGAAGTTAAAACAATTAATAATTGCCTCTCTGAAAATTTCAGTGATTTATACAATCAGAGTGTTGATCTACATCCTCCTCAGGAAGTCTAAATAAAATACTAGGACTTTTACAAATTAATCAATACTGTTTTAATCCAGAATTTGGTTTCTCACTACTTACTTGTCCAAGTGATTCTTAAAAACCTAAGGAAAATGTTTAAGTCTAGAGAGCGAACCTGATGTTCCAACTATCTACTGCTGCATAAAAGTGAAAGGGAACAGAATGCATGACCCCCAAATCTGCCACTTCGGCCTGTGGATTATTTCAAGCTAAAGACAATCACAGTCTGACAGACTCAGGAAGAGCTGTTTATCTTCCCCATAAATGCCTAAAAGAATTTAGATAGAGGGCCTGTACCAGGAGAGAGCTAATACCACAGATAACTTTTTAATCAGAAAGATTTGTCTGTGTGGGATGGCAAATATTTGCTTACCACTTTTGCTCTTCTCATCTGCCTGTGAATTGACTTTCTCTTTTCTGAAGCCCCAGACCCTAACTCCTTTTCCCCACTACTTCACCTGTCTAGAAGCTGACACCAGCTGTCCCCAAAGATCCTCCATGCAGCTACTTGACTTCTGCCCAGAATGGTGGCTGAGTTCCAAAGGCAAGCAACCCAAAAGAGAAAAAGGCAAAAGCCTATTCAGCTTTTCTGACCTAGCCTTGGGATCACGTGGCATCTATTCTCCCATGCTCAACTAGCTGAGTCTGTCACAAATGATCACTAAGACTCATGGGAAGCAGCCATAGACTCCTCCTTTTGATGTGGGAGTAGCCAGGTTCTAGTAGTGCAAGTAGGAATGGAAGTCTGCAACAATTTTTGGAAAATACTATCCACCACACCTGGATTTCATTCAGTCCATGCAACATATTTATCTACTATGGAATTTTGCCAATGCCTTGTACCTGTAGGGGCCAAGGGCAGGCCACCCCAAAGTTTGTCACTTTGACATATTATTTTGAATTAAAATTTACTTTAAAAAAAACAGCCAGTACAAGAAGATACTTTGATTGCCCTGATTTGTTTCCCAAAAACAAGAAATAAATTTCCCATGTGAAAGTACCCGCCCTGTAGTAGGAGGTAAACAGACATCCTTGTCATCAGAGATAGGGCATTCAGGGCTGAGGAGGCTGTATGAACAAACGTGTACTTTTACTAATTTACTACTAGCCCAGCCCAAATTCTGTTTAGAATTTCCTATTGATTGAAGTTCCTGAACATAAGTTCTCTTTGTCTTTTCAATTCCTCACAGATTTACTGCCTCTTTGTCTAAAAAGCATAAAAATTGTCTGCCTGGGTCATTTTCTTTGGGTCTCAATTTCGTTATTGGGCCTCCACATGCACATAATTAAACTTTGGGGTTTTTTTTTTTTCCTGTTAATCTGTTTCATGTCAATTTAATTCTGAGACTAGCTGGAAAAATATTGAAGGGTTAAGTAAAATTACTCCTCCCCAACATACCCAGATTAGATATTCAATCATTCATTCCAAAAAAACACGTACTGAGTTCCTTTACTAGGTGATAGATATACAACTACTAATATGACATGATTAGACATGTGAAAACTGTCACTGCCTCTGCTTAAAGCAAATATCACCTCCTAACTTAAAGATAATTGATTGAGAATGGTTTAGAGCAGTTGTTAAGAGACTTTGCATCCAGACAACTTGGGTGCAAGTCCCGGCTCTGCCACTTACTGCCGTCAACAATGCAGGTAAGTTATTGAATCCTCTCTGCATCTTGGTTTTTTGTTGTTGTTATGGTTGTTTTTCTTGTCTGTAATGTAGGGCTAGTAATAGTATCTGCCTTGCAGGAATGTTGTAAGAAGTAAATGTATTGACTCACATAATTGGTTAAATAGTGCATGATACATAGTAAGCACTCACTAAACATTAACTATCATAATTATTATTAATTACCATTAAAATGGATTTCAAATGCTTATGACACAATGATAGGTGATGTTGTCAACAGCTAGACCCCAAGACCTGAGCTTTACTGACCACCTGCTTGTACTCACTAACCTTTGTCTTATATCTTTCCTTAAGCTCCACTCTCTGGCTTACCTCTTAACTCGGGCAAATTAAACCCCAAACCACCCACAGTTTATGGCAACTGCCCTGACAAGACCTCCCCAGCCCACACCATCCAGACCATTTTGAGGGTAGCCCCAGCCTCACCCCTGTGTGGGTGGACCATGGAGTGACCTCTAGAATGACTGACAGCTACTTTACCTCATTATAATACTAAACTATCTGCCAGCGAGGAGCCTCAGCCTCATTTACATAACATACAATGTACATATGGGCATGTTTCCTTAAGGTGCATGCTTGACCTTATGCCCACTTCTACATAGGATGACAAGACTTCCCTATCTAACTATTCATCCTAACCCCAAATAAAAGGAACTCATTCACCCTTGTTTAGGGAGTCATGGCTTTGGAAGTTATTCCCCGTGACCTCCTTATTTGATGCAAATAAAGTTTACTTTGTGTGACAACTCCACCTGGTGTATCTGTGACCCAACAAGGAGCAAACTTACATAGGTTCAGTTATAATGTGGAATTGTCTACTACCTCTGGACATAACATACTTCATTTTGAAGTTCCATTTCCAACAAGGAGCAAACTCACGTAGGTTCAGTTATAATGTGGAATTGTCTACTACCTCTGGACATAACATACTTCATTTTGAAGTTCCATTTGCCTTTCCAACAAATGAACTCTTGAACTGGGACAGAAGTGGCAGTTGCTCATAAAATTTCAACAGACCAGCTGATATTCAGATCATGTGAGAATAGTAAAGTTAATTAATACATACCAGGGATAGTTTTATTTGATAATACCAATAAAATAATCAGATAGTAATCAGGAGCAGCTCAATCGGTCAGCACCAAATTAGCAGGGGGGTTTTCCTCTTCTCTTCATCTAAATCATGTAATTACCCTTCTTCCTTTCAAAACCACTTGCTTTCCCTACTTGAGCAGGACATTTTTCTGTTATTCCAGAATCTGTACTTCCCTGAACTGCAAATCCGAGACCCCAAATAAAGGTCTTTGTTCTTTTTCAATTTCATCTTCTTTTCTCCCTTGACAGTGAAAAATAAGAGAATCAGAAAGTAAATAATGCATAGGATATCATCATAACAAAGAACAACCTTATGTGTGAAGGAAATTTTATGTTGGAAAAAGTGAAGCAAAATATTTAAAAGGGTTTGTTGGAATGGGAAGTTTTTTCTTCTTTTCTCTACATTACAAAGATTTTTCCCCCAAAAAATAAAATTTTAAATTATTAATTAATAATAAATTTATAATTTTAAATGTGTTTTAAGAAATATAAGCTATACTTGCTGACCTATACCTAAAATAATAAAGCTATTTCCCGTTAAAGGGAAAATCAGATTTTTTAAGGTATACATTCTCTGTACTTCCAGTTCTCCTTAAAGCTGATCATATTGATCCACATTGTACTTTGCTCTAGTCGATACAGTGTACCTAGTGTTGCAGCGTATAGAGAAAGGAAAGAAAAGTGGCTTGAAACTTAATGACATGTAACAGCCTGAATTCCTAATGCAAACTTGGTCAATCTCTGATGCCCAAAAGACCATCTGTCTCCCTTTAATGTCTTGGATAACCGTCTATATGTTTCAGATTTATCACTCTGGCCCTAATGCATTTGCCAAACACATGAATATTTAAATATCTAAAAATGATCACATCAACAGAAAATGTGACAGATTTATAGGTGGGGTTTTTTTCCTTTGGTTACTCATTGCCATACACTGGTGCTGAAGACTTTTGGGAATTCAAATTAATTTCACCTGGAAGGATGAGGACCCCAAATGAAAGAACGTCCCTAATAAAAACAGCCAGCACTTGTGGAGTGCTTACTATGTCCTAGGCCCCAGGCTCCATGTTTGACATATCTCCTTTCATCCTCATAACACCTCTGTGAGATATGAAATATTATTACCCTGTGATATAGTGGTTAAGTATATATTTGTTCTTCATCTCAGTTTCCACCACAAACCTCCTAAGATCTTCGGAATTTTCTAAGTGATAAGAGAACCATAAAGACAGGGCACCTGGGTGGCTCAGTCAGTTAAGCATCTGCCTTCAGCTCAGGTCATGATCCCGGGGTCCTGGGATCAAGTCCCATGTCAGGCTCCTTGCTCAGTGGGGAGCCTGCTTCTCCCTCTGCCTGCCGCTCCCCCTGCTTGGGCTCTCTCTCTGTGTCAAATAAATAAAATCTTAAAAAGAGAGAGAGAGAAAGCCATAAAGATGTCCTTTGTTATTCATAACAAGCCCTTTTCAACCACACCTCAGTTTATGTTAATGAGGTAACTTTTGGAAACCCCTAAGGATGGGGACTTGTTGCCAGGGGAAACGATGATATGATTGGAGGTCTGGAACTTCCAGTCCCACCCCTCAATCTTTGGGGAGGAGAGAAGGGCTGGAGATTGACTTAATTACCAATGGTCAATGACTTAGTCAATGCCTCTGCAATGAAACCTCCATAAAACCCCACAAGGATGGAGTTTGGAGCACTTCTGTGTTGGTGAACACAAGGAGATGCAGGGAGAGTGGTGACCCAGCAAGCATGAGAGCGCCACCCCTTCCCCATATTCTGTCCTGTACATCTCTTACATCTGGCTGTTCCTGAGTTACAGCTTTTTAAAAAACCAGTAGACTAGTAAATAAAATGTTTCTGAGTTCTGTGAGTCACTCTAGGAAACAAATGGAACCCAAGAGGAGTCAGTGGGACACCCATCTATAGGTAGTTGTTCAGAAGTCCAGGTGACAACCTGGACTTTCAACTGGCATCTGGAGTCGGGGAGGGCTGTCTTGTAGGACTCCACCCTTAACCTGTGGGATCTGATGCTGTCTCCAGGTAGACCACTGGTGTCCAAGAATTGCTTGCTTAGGGGTGTGGAAAAAACACCCCATGCTTTGGAATTTCTGTAAGCCTCATTAAGCCCCATTTTACAGGGAAGGAAACTGAAGTTCACAAAACTTAAATGACTTGCTGAGGTCACACAGCCAGGAAGTAGCAGAGCCAGGACTCAAGCACCTTTCTTCCCAGTGCCAAACCTGAACCTCCTCAATGGCAGTCGGGCTGAGGGAGCTTAACAAAGCCACAGCATCACTACTGCTCTGGGTTCTCCATGCTTGGTCTCATGGGGGTAACAGGCAGAGTCTGAGCAACAAGACTGTGAAGCCTGAGGGTGTCTCCACATAGATTTCCCACCAGGCCTCTGTCAGGGTGAAAGGTATCGCTTCCTGGGACCTTCCAAAAAAAATCCCTGTGCTTTGCTTTGCTTTGTTTTCCTTTCCTTTCCTTTCCTTTCCTTTCCTTTCCTTATAATAGAATATTGACATCATCCTCAAATGGAATTTGGATTAGGGTGTGCAATTAAAGACTAGGGGAGTTAATTACTAACTAGTGTGTAAACAACTGACTCCTAACCATCAAGTCCAATGGCAGAGTAACAGTGTCAGAAATATCCAGACCAACATGCCTCAGCATCAAGCTCAGCCTAAGAAATCCAGCCCAGTAAGTCAGATTGCAGGGTCTAAGATGATCAAAGGACTATGAGAAGTGAGAGAAAATACAAATATGGAAGCAACATTCAGAAAAAGAAAGAACAAATGACCAAATAGGCAGAGATGCTTTTTTTTTAAAGTATGTACAACTTTATGCTAATAACTTTGTTAGTATTAAGGACTTTCCTAGTCTGAACTTAGTAAATATTACTTTAGCTAAAATATAAACATTCTATGACAGGTATAGTTTAACTTTTTTTTCAAGGTTGGAAAGATGAAAGAATTGGTTGTTCAAGAGCTAAAACTGAAAAACAGATCCATTCAGTTTTCTTCTTTTCAGGAACTGTCTGCTAAGGCTGAGAGAACCGATTTTCGTGAAACCACCATGTTCTCTTAGAACAACATAATGTTAGAGCCAAAAGTTACCTTAGGAGGCAATTCTGCCAAAAGCTTTATTTTCCAAATGAGGAAAATTGGATGCACTTTTCCAAATTCACTTAGCTAATTAGTGAAGAGCCTCTCAGACAGAATAAATTCAATGTGTTGGCAAAAAAGCCTTTCTCTAAGAACTCTACTACAATGATCCCATTGTTCCTTCAGTAAGTGATGACATTCATCCAAGAGATCCATTGATTAACCCCTTAGAGGTCAAACTATCACAACAAAGTGGCTCACAGGTACCTCAGGTGACTCCAGCACCTCAGAATCTGAAATCTGATTAAACTTCTGAGCCTCACACAGCCTGCCAGTGTGACTGTGTTACTTATACCATGGTATAGGACAAAGACCCTGAGCTCGTCTTCAGTATTTGCGGAATTATGCAAGGTAATAAATATTCAAGTCAGATGTTTTGGGTCACTCTCACTAGAGGGAGCTTCCAAAGACAAAAAGGAGGAAACCCCAAACTTTAAAATCTTTTACCCAAAGAAATCTAATCCATCAAGTCAAAGTGGAGGGTCTAAGATGGTCAAAGTTGGGCCCATGAGAAATGAGAGAAAATACTAATAGGCAACATTCAGAATGAGAAAGAACAAATGATTACATAGGTAGAGGATGCTTTTTAAAGGTTTTTTTTTTTTTTTCAGTTTCCTCCCCTATAGTTCTTCATCTTTATCTTCTTCCAAACATGATATTTGTTATATAAACTCCCTCACTGCTTCCACATAAATGCAAGTATGACATTTCCCTAACCACATTGCCTTTGTTGACTCACCATAGTCTGGACCCACCCATGAAATAGTCAGCATTGGCTTCAACCACCCTCGCATGGAGTCCTCTCCTTCCCCCAACTCTGTCACCTGGCATGTGCAGCACTTGTGACCAGACCTCACTCTGCCTCCCCCCCCCAACACACATATGTCCTAAATGACATCTGTTACAAGGAAATATGTGAACATGCTACATTTAGCCAAAAGACCTTTGGAAAGTCAATGTCCCCTCCCTTCTGTACCATCTCCCTCCATGCTGATAACTTTCTAAAGACACAAAGTCTCAGCCCAAAAGGAATAGCTCAGAACATTTCATCCTAAAACCGCAGAATACAAATTCTTTTCAAGTGTACATGGGATATTCTTTAGAATAGATCACTAGGTGATCTATACTAGGTCACAAATCAGGCCTCAACCAGTACAAAAAGATTGAGATCATACCATGTATATTTTCTGACCACAATGCTATGAAACCTGAAGTCAACCACCAGAAAAAATTTAGAAAGACCACAAATACATGGAGGTTAAACACCCTACTCAGGAATGAATGGGTCAACCAGGAAATTAAAGAAGAATTAAAAAAATACATATAAACAAATGATAATGAAAACACAACAGTCTAAAACCTTTGGGATGCAGCAAAAGTAGTCAAAAGAGGGCGCCTGGGTGGCTCAGTTGGTTGAGCGACTGCCTTCGGCTCAGGTCATGATCCTGGCGTCCCGGGATCGAGTCCCGCATCGGGCTCCCTGCTCGGCGGGGAGTCTGCTTCTCCCTCTGACCCTCCCCCCTCTCATGCTCTCTGTCTCTCATTCTCTCTCTCTCAAATAAATAAATAAATAAAATCTTTAAAAAAAAAAAGTGGTCAAAAGAAGGAAGTGTATAGCAATACAGTCCTACTTCAAGAAGCAAGAAAAATCTCAAATACATAACCTAACTTTACACCTACACCTAACAGAGCTAGAAAAGGAACAACAAATGAAGCCTAGAGCCAGTAGAAAAAGGGAAATAAAAATTAGAGCAGAACTAAATGATATAGAAACAAACAAAAAACAGTAGAAGAGATCACTGAAACCAGGAGCTGGTTCCTTGAAAGAATTAATAAAATTGATAAAACCCTAGGCAGATTTATCAAAAAGAAAAGAGAAAGGACCCAAATAAATAAAATCACAAATGGGAGAGGAGTGATCACAACCAATACCACAGAAATACAAACAATTTTCAGAGAATATTATGAAAAAGTATATGCCAACACATTGGGTAATCTGGAAGAAATGGAGAAATTCCTAGAAACATATAAACTACCAAAACTGAAAATGTAAAAAATAGAAAACTTGAACAGACTGATAACCAGCAAAGAAATTGAATCAATAATCAAAAATCTCCCAACAAACAAAAGTCCATGGCCAGATGGCTTCCCAGAGGAATTCTACCAAACATTTATTTTTTTTTTTTTTTAGATTTTATTTATTTATTTGACAGAGAGAGACACAGCGAGAGAGGGAACACAAGCAGGGGGAGTGGGAGAGGGAGAAGCAGGCTTCCCGCCGAGCAGGGAGCCCGATGCGGGACTCGATCCCAGGACCCTGGGATCATGACCTGAGCCGAAGGCAGACGCTCAACGACTGAGCCACCCAGGCGCCCCGAATTCTACCAAACATTTAAAGAAAAGTTAATACTTATTCTTCTCCTCAAACTGTTCCCAAAAATTAGAAATGGAAAGAAAACTTCCAAACTCATTCTATAAGGCCAGCATTACCTTGATTCCAAAACCAAAGACCCCACTAAAAAAGAGAATCACAGTCCAATATCCCTGATGAACATGGGTACAAAAATCCCAACAAAATCCTAGCAAAATCAAATCTAACAATACAGTAAAAGAATCATTCAACACCATCAAGTGGCATTTATTCCTGGGCTTCAAGGGTGGTTCAGTATTCACAAATGAATCAATGTGATACAGCACATTAATAAAAGAAAGGATAAAAACCATATGATCCTCTGAATAGATGCAGAAAAAGTATGGGCAGTACAAGAAAGCAAGACAGGGATTTGAAGATGGAGAGGGTCTATGGAAATTTTTGAACCACACCACAGGAATAACTGTTCTACCTGGCTCCCACTCCTAGCCGGAGTTGCTCTCACACCCAAATACATTTAAGATTTGTCTCCACTGGGGTTCCTCTCTCCCTTCCTTTCCCATCAGACCCCCTGAGAAGTCTCCCTCAGTGACATCAGTTTCCTGAAGCTGACCTCACAGACAGCTCTGAGTATCCCGACAGCAGCATTTGGGGGCTGATATCATTTATTGCACTTGAGTTTTTCAGGTTTAGAAGACCCCTTCAGAGTAGCCCCACCAAGGTAGTTGAGCCCTTTATCAACATGGTTTCATCACTGTTACTATAGAGTAAAAGAGTACCTGTGAGTCTTTCAGTTTAGGAAAGAGCAAAGCAGTAGCTTCTACACAGAATGCAGTTTTGTTTGGGGATAAATTAAAAACACATGCAGAGCTTTCTTGCCAATTCGACATAGACTTCGATGTGTAGCTTGTACCTAAGGGTATCTGAAATCAGGGAGTGCCGCATTCAAAGTGAACAGGGAGAGGCATTTCAAACGTTCTCTCTTGACATTTTATCAAGTACAAGACAACAGTGGGTAAGGGCCAAGGCCAGTCTGGAGGATCTGTTATGCAATTCTACCATCTTGCAACTCACTAACTGATCTGGGCTTCAACTTATTCATTCAAAAAAGAAACAGTAATCCAAGCTCAGTTCATTGTAATAGTGTAAGGAGGAGTTAACTATCACTGATAGTGTCCACTGAAATCATATGCACAGTATGGAAAGCTTTGTTTTTCAACATACTGAGAGATTATAGAGCCAGTGAAGTAATCGAGCCCTGAATTAAGTGTTTTCATTCCTCACCATCATGCCTAACAATCACAGACTCACAGACTTCAAAACTGGAAGGTACCAGAGTGGTCATCACAGCACAACTGACTCAGCAGTTCTCTGTGTTCTTGTCTTCTCCTCACATTTTAAACACCAGAATTTTTGATGATGCACTCAAAGGCTCAAACAACTCACAATACCACCAAACAAATCAGCAACAATTTTGGTGGTGTCACCCTTCAGCATTATACCTCCATTTGAGTAGAACTCAACTCTGTTTCATCCCGGCTTGTCCAGACTATAACACACAAGCTTTCCTTGGTATCAGCTAGAAATAATACCACTTGCCCATGGAAAGTTGTCCCCAGTCATGGCCTTCTGCACAATCAGCTCAGCTCAAAGTACATGTGACAGATACTACTCAAGAGTATCTTTCTGAATGGAGCCATGAAATCCACTTATGTATTATCTAGACTGGACAATAATCCTATGAAAGGTCTGGATACACCAGAGAGCTGTGATACAGAAGTTGAGAAACACCATTCCACCCTAATAAAAAGATAAGATGAGAACAGAGAACCCTGAATGTGTTATTAAGAAATCTGAATTCTAGAATTGGGTTCTTCCATTAATAAGCTGTGTGACTTTGGAAAGTCAGTCCTCAGTTTTCTCACTATCAATGGGGTAATCCAAAGACCACTTTAGATCCACTCTAAAGTTCCATGGTTCTTAAACAAGTCCCATAGGGAGTCCCTGAATGGTGTACCCTCACACCCCATAGACAGATAGCTCTTGAAAGGAGAGCAATTTCCTAAGTATATCGGATATTTTTTTTTTCTGCTACCTACTAAACACTCAATTCTGCCTTCAAAATTCGCTTAAGCCACTGGCATAGAAAAGGCTATGCTGTCTATAGAACTGAAGATTGGGTACCAGCCATAATATCAATTTCCTGACATTCATAAAGGTTGATAAAAGGCCAAATAATACATCTTTTGTTATAAATGCATCATCATATAATAATGATTTGTGTGTACATAAACTTCCCTTCCTTATACTCTTCATCCTTCCTACAGACATAAAGTAACAATTTTTTCAAATGTAGAGAGAATATATCCTTAAACACATATCCATAATGCCATAAAATATTTTACAAATGATACTATATGGTGTAGCAAATAAAAAGAGAACAAGTAAAGTAAATGGAGAAAAAATAATTTTAACCACATTTAATGATTATATAGCAATTATAAAAGAAAGTAATAATATTTAAAAGAATTCAAGTTATCTTCCATAACCAAAAGTATTCATTTTACTGAAAGTGAATTAGCATTTTCTTATCAGTGAGATAGATTTTCTTTTTTCCATTCATTCAGAATTACAAATTGTATGAATTTGCAATTTATTATTTTATTTCTTTTCATTCAATATTAATGTTCATCTTGGGACAAATGGTTTCAATAGCCTTCAAGCCACCATAACACAACATAGCTCCCAAGACCATACCTATGATCTTACCAAATGGCTTCAGGACCTCCCAAAGACTCCCCAAAGTTACAAGCAATTCCTGCATAAAAAAAATAATACCTGATCTAACATAAAACCACCCAAGGAAATTTCACCCAGGGTTTGACTCTCTGGACTGCCAGAAATGGTGTATCAGAACTCCCTGAGACACTTCAATGACACTCATTAAACACCTCACAATAGAATTAGCCTTTCCAACGATGTATTCACTCCCAACACACGGCAAGAACCCCAGTCCGGGAATCAGTGGGTTATCTGAGGGTCTGCTCTAATCTGAGTTTGAGATTCTTTAGGGATTCCTACGTCAAAGTTTCAGAGTTCCTAAAACTTTGGATTTCATCTTCCCATGTGTTTCAGTTAAACTTTACAGTCAGTTTTGATTTTTGTAAAAGGCTGAAAATTGCACCCCCAAAAGATATCTGTACCCTGATCTCCTGATCTCTAGAACCTTAAGTTGTAAAAAAAAAAAAAGAAGAAGAACTTTGCAGATGCTTTGCCAATGGGAGATTATCCTTGATGACTTGAGTGGGTTCTTGGGGCCATCATAAGTGTCCTGATAGAGGAGCAGAGGGAGTTTTGATACAAACAGAAGAGAAGGAGGCCATGTGAGGGTGAATGCAGGGATTGGAGGGATATGGCCACAAGCCAAGGAATTCTGGCTGCCACCAGAAGCTGGAAGACACCAGGAAGGATTCTCCCCTAGAGCCTCCAGAGAAATGTGGCCTTGCCCAGTCATATTGATTTTGGACTTCCAGCCTCCAAAATTGTTAAAACTGTTGTTTTAGGCCACCAACTTTGTGATAATTTATTACAACAGCCATAGGAACTTAATACAGTTTCCAATGGACTTTCCATTGTCTTGCACTGACCATGACCTCAGAAACAAACTTTGGTATTAAACACCCCTAAGAGATCTTCTATAGACAGTAACTATGCTCATTGTGCCAAGGACTGCTCTCAAAATAGTTCTGCTGGAGAGAAACATCCATTTCTGCTGACGTTAAGAAGCAATTCAGCTTGTTAAATATAGGAAAATGCAATTTTAGATTCTGGTTTCAGCAACTAGAGCTGCTTTATATGCAAATAAAATTAGCATTCCCACCCTCACTAGCCAAAAACAATAAATAAATTCTGCTTCCAGTTTACTGAACAGTTATAATTATACTATTTATTATTTGTCTGTTCAGACCAAATCCCCAAATCAGGTCTTAGAGGGGAGTTTTCAGGACAGATAAACATGCTATCTAAAATGTGATCGATTTCAGAGGATTTACTAAAAACAAACTCCTTAAAAGTGGCTCTTTTCCCTGTTAACATGTCAAGCCTTTACAGCCTTTGAGATATATGTAATTTCTGATAGATGTAGTGCCAAACACTTTATGTGGGTTTATAATAATTGTTACCGTGATAAATTGCGACTGCTGTGTATTACAGTTCATTCACATAAAATTCCCATTGTAGTCACTTTGGCTGTGCCCATTACCTCTGACCACTGCTGCTACCTCCTGACCATACAACCACGGTTTCTGCCAATTGTCTCAGCAGCTGGATGGTCTCTCTATTCTCCTGTTGCGCTGGGACCATCTGTGTGTGGACCATGGTGTGATGGAGAGTTTCCCACTCGTCCAAATATGGGGCTGATGAAATCTGAGCTTTTAAAGGCCAACATTCATGGAGAACTCCTGTTGTTTACATGGCCGGCATCTGCCAACTCTAAAGTGACATTTCAAAATAACAAAAGCATTCTTCCTCTGCATCAGCAAATGTAATAAAAAAAAAAAAAAAGGAGCCTGTTTTGTTATGAAGTGTGAGTGAAGAGTAACTGCTGGGCTGGGTTAAGCCCTTCAGGAATGAGGTCATGGGAGGATACTGAGCTCACGTGGGGCATTAAACAAGCTAGGAGCCCCTCCTTTGGCCGACTCCAGCTGCACCATCCCCATGCTCCCACCTGAATAGCCTGCAACTGTGACTGAGAAGGGTCAGCTTGGACACTGGGAACAAAGCCAGCCCTGGATCAGCCCTTATACAGCACAGCCAGGAAGGATAATGTAAGATTTGGGATGATCAAGGTTAATGTGAGCTGACTATTAGGGTAATCATCAAACCCAGAAATGTGGGTCTTGTCTCAGAAACTAGCTGGCCAAGTTACCTTTCAATTTTTGGTGTTTCAGTTCTTCTGCTATAAAATGTAAATATGAGTTGAATTGTGAGTAGTCTATGTATGCCTGGTGTGGAACACAGGTTTACATGCACCTCTATAATAAACTGACTGAAGAAGAATTTCCTAATGTGTGTTCCAGAGAAGACCTGACCTGTGCAATGTCCCCTGGAAAAGGACAGCAGAGTTAAGTCAGCTGGAGACACATTGCATACTGAGTCCCCTGCATAGATAAAGTAACAATGCACATTAGCATATTCAAGATTCTGAGAAGTCTTGGTGGCAGATACCACTATTTGCCAGCCCAAAACCCCTTCTTCTCTCCTTCTATCCCAACAGAAACCCAATAAATGGAAGGGATGCCAGGCAACCAGCTTAAACATATACTGCCAGCCTCCTTTGCAGCTCAGGATGGAAACCTGACATAGCTCTGGCCAAGGAGATATATAGGGAGATCACTTGTGAGAGGACTCAGATGATTAATATCATTTTTGTCCTTTACTCTTTCATTTCTTTCTTGCTGAAATGAAAATATGATGGCTGGTGCTTCAGTAGCTATCTTGTAAACTTGAGGACAAAGGTCAGCAGAAGGGAAAGCTACAAAAAACTTGGATCCTTAGTGATACTATGAAACTTCATATCAATTTAGACTAGCCACCTGCAGATTGGTGTTACATGAGAAAAAAATAAATCCCTACTTTGGTTTAAGCCTCTGTGCTCTTGGATTTCTTGACACGGGCAGCCAAATACAACTCCCAACTGATTCATCATTTTGAAACCAGCACCCACAAACTTTTGGAATGTGCATTGACAAATGCTTCATGTGCATGTCTATTGATCCTTAAACAACCTCATGGCACTCTTTTGTTTGCCTGGAGGACTGCACTCTTGATACTGTTTAAAAAATCAGTCTATCTCTTATAACTACAGGTTTTTACTGAATACAGGCCCCAGCAGAAGTCACAGCATACACACTTCCTTCTGTAATTCCACCAATGTTTGGTTTCTTATATAGTATGGCAATGATGGCTGAAACCTCTCAGAACCCAAAGTTCAAGGGGGAATAGGACGTATCATCTTATTAAATTAATTGTTAAATATATAATACAAAGGGAATTCAGCATCTAAGATTATAGCACTTACACCAATTATGTGAAAACAATAACAGCATTTCTTACTCCAAAGGATATAAAAATGGGATACTGAGGATAAAGACAAGTTGCTGACATTGGAAATCCTCAAAGGAGGAGCACCTAGAGTTTACTAATCTGCCCCAGAATACAATTGGTTCAACAGAAGAAAATCTAGTCTTGAATTTGAGATCTCCTTTGGGGAAGTTCAGCCATTCAAATCAAATTTTTGCCGGATCCTAACCATAACTAGCAGTAAGTCCTGGAAAAAAATGCTAGTCTGTGAATATGTGAAATATGGTAGAAGCTTTTAATAATTTGATCTGGGAGGGACGCCTGGGTAGCACAGTTGGTTGAGCGTCCAACTCTTGGTTTCGGCTCGGGTTGTGGTCTCAGGGTCGTGAGACTGAGCCCCACATTGGGCTCTGCACTCAGTGGTGAGTCTACTTGAGATTCTCTCTCCCTCATCCTCTGCCCCTCCTACTCATGCACTCTTTCTATCTCTAAAATGAATGAGCTGAATCTTTAAAAATAAGAATAGTAATAATAATTCTGATCTGGGGAGACGGGCTTAGTAATGAAGATGTGTGTAAGTGTTCTTCCTTTCCCTCCCCCACATTAACCTTGATCATCCCAAATCTGACCTCTACTGCAGAGATGGGGTGTGATAGGCCACACCTCAGGAGCTGGGCAGAGATTTACCTAAAGTCGAAGACAGCTCTGAGTGTCAGTTCAGCAATGTGGGTCTGCAGACAGCAGACAGAGCTTAGGGGTAAGACTCACATCCACATTTTTGTAGCTGGGACCAGAGGGGTCCAAATGTGTGGGCATGCACTCACAGGGGTGGACAGTTGGTGCACTATCCCATAGCAGCAGAATGCAAGTTTGGCTCTGGGAGGCACAGCTGGAGGCTACATCCAAGAGAAGAGCTCTGGTCAATGGACGAGGAAATAGACGGTGTGTGCCCAGCCCACAAAACTCAGCCTCCTGCAATCCTATCCCCTTCCCCCATGTGCTAACAGAGAGGACTTTTAGGGACTAAGAGCCAGTAGACCGCTGAGAAAAGAAGCCTGAGTCCTTCTGATGTATGGAAGGTTGCCCACCAGCCAGAAACACAGCACACTGTACTTGGAGTGACAAAAAACAAATGTGAACAAAATTTATTTCTTACTCCTTCAAACCCCAGGAAATTCTCTGGGACACTTGCTCTTGTCCAATCCAGGATGCTTCTGTTCTGTCACAGCGGCAAGAGAAGAGAGTGTGTGGAGAACAATTCTCAGCTTCAGCTCCAAAGTAACACTGGTCACATCCCTCCTGACACATTGGCCAAAGCTAGTAGCATGGTCGAAGCTAACTCCAAGGGGCCGGGAAATCAAGCACTCCCATGGACTATCTGGAAAGTCTTACTGTCTCTGCTGCATGAGTAGGAATGGAGAACTCAGAGCCTAGGGGGGGGAAGGAACATGGCAGGCTGGGGAGAAGGAACAATATGAAGAACGCTTGAGTGTTGAGGATTAGGGGCCAGGGCACAGGGAAGAGCAGCTGGGGCAGCTGGGGTCCAAGTGGAGCAGATCTATGGGAATGACTCTTTTACTCTTAAAGCCCTCAAGCCAAGGAGGTTCGGGGTACATGACATAGATTTGCACTTTTAAAGAAGCTTCTCCAGCCATGACCAGTTAGGACACTGTTGTTTGGCGTAACTGGACTTAGGGTGATGGCCCCAGGGATGGAGAGAACTTGATGACAGAATGTGGGGGAGGGGGGGTCACACCTATCTAGGTGGAGGGTCAGGAGGATCGATTTGAGAGTGACACCCTTTATAGAGATGGGGAGCACCAGATCAGGGTGGGATGCCAATGTCAAGTTCTGAGTAACAAAGTCGCTTCCTAGTTCTGGAGAATGGCTTATGCAAACAGTACCCTAGTGTCCTGGGGAGAGTAACCAGTTCTGCAGAACAGCATTTCTCAGACGTCTGGCCATTCAAGGCATACTGGAAGGCACCGGGCTGCACAGCCTTTGCGCTGTAAGTACAAAGAGCCGAGCTGCTTCTCCCTCCTCCTCCCCCACAGCCAGGAGCGGCTTCCCTG
Organism: Mirounga leonina; assembly: GCF_011800145.1. Lineage (NCBI taxonomy): Eukaryota > Metazoa > Chordata > Mammalia > Carnivora > Phocidae > Mirounga > Mirounga leonina. The sequence continues at coordinate 948,359 of NW_023270619.1, forward strand.
CACACCCCTCTTTGCGCTGAAACACTTAACGTGCTGCGTGCAAATGCATCCTGCCATCCTAGTCAGTCCAGCCTAAATCAGCACTTCTACATGTTTATCTTATGTCAGTGCTTGTTAGAACAAATAATCATCAAAATTTCTGGTCAAACATTCCGATGAGTGGATTTTCAGGAGAACTTTCAACTTAGAAGGTAGTGACTAGCACACAGCCAGCAACCTTGCTAATAAACGCGCACAGTTCCTAAAGAACCATGTAGCTCTGATTCTATAGTCAGGTTACAATGTCTCCGGCCTGTGAATTAATGATAATCACACAATCGTGCTGGGGAAAATGAAGTAATCAATCACCCTGCCGGTGCGGGAGCAAATAGGGGGAGGGAGATTTGGATATTTGGTGGTTATTAAGAGCTGTTAAATTTGATGGTGAGCGCTGTGAATTGTGCAAGACTGTTGAATCACAGACCTGTACCTCTGAAACAAATAATGCAATATATGTTAAGAAAAAAAAAAAGAAGATAGGAGGGGAAGAATGAAGGGGGGGGAAATCGGAGGGGGAGATGAACCATGAGAGACAATGGACTCTGAAAAACAAACAGGGTTCTAGAGGAGAGGGGGGTGGGAGGATGGGTTAGCCTGGTGATGGGTATTAAGGAGGGCACGTTCTGCATGGAGCACTGGGTGTTATATGCAAAAAATGAATCATTGAACACTACATCAAAAACTAATGATGTAATGTATGGTGATTAACACAACATAATAAAAAAACAAAAACTAATGATGTATGGTGATTAATATAATAAAAAATTTTTTTTAATAAATAAATAAATAAATAAGAGCTGTTAAATTTGTGCTTTATAATCTGGGGACATGTTTTACAAATAGGTCATTTATATGTTATTTGCCTGAACAACACAGGTAGGCACCCAGTTTTACTATTAAGTGGGTCAAAAGAACACACTGAGAGGCTGTGATGAAAATATGGACCCTACAGACAGAGAACTACCCCACCTCGCCCACTACCTCATCCTCAGTAATAGCACAGAGTAGATCCTCAACACAGGCATTAAAGGAGTGAATGTATTAGGAATTAAATACCTGCCAGATGGAATTTGAATTTCAAACTAGGGAAGGACTTGATTTGTTACGAATGAATCATTAACACTTGTTGGTTCCTTCTGACTTTGATTAACCCAAATGATAACAACCACAATATTCATAATTCCATTTAATCACTGCTTACCATCTGCCAGGAAATCCTGCTGTGATTGCCAAACGTTACCTATCTAAGCCCCACACAACCCTGTGAGGCTTAGATATTATTAACATTCCCATTTTACAAGGGGAAAATCGGCAGCCTATTTTAAATGAGCAGTGTTTTTAAAACATTTGGACTAAGTCCAGATTTCTGCTTTTTCTTTAAAAATTTGATGGTGCGGTAACAGGGTCTGCATTGCCCCGCGGCAAGAGTCGATGCGGCCAGGCGTCCCGAGGGGCGCTCTGCACGCCCCCTGCCTGTTCTGGCCTTTAAAGCACTTGCATGTCCCGGCTCAGCTTAGAGAGGTCATGGAGTCAGAGAAGCAGTGGCGGGGGAGGCTCATCAGAAGCTGCGTTGCGGCTCCCCGAAGTGTTGTAGAGGACCGCGTGCACCGGGCTCCACCCCTCTCCTTGTCATGCCCGCATGGCATCGTTTCTCCCTGCTCCCCAGGACCCTGAGAGGAGGCATGCCAGCTAGCGTCTCTCACGCCTTCCCTCCTCTGGCAGCCCCTCTCCCACCTCGGCCCCTGCAGTCCAGCCACACATGCTGGTGATCCAGGCGCCTGAGTCCGGCTGACTGTTGGACTAGCTCAGACGAAGTGAGACACACAGAGGCACTGTTCACGCGACCTGTGTGAACTTGGGGCTGAGCAGAAAACCCTTAGAACGAAAAGGGATTAAGAATGCAGATACATTAAGGGTGCTTGGGTAGCTCAGTCGTTAAGAGTCTGCCTTTAGCTCAGGTCATGATCCCAGGGTCCTGGGATCGAGCCCCGCATCGAGCCCCGCATCGAGCCCCACATTGAGCACCGTATTGAGCCCCGCATCGAGCCCCGCATCAAGCCCCTTATTGGGCTCCCTGCGGGCGGGGGGCGGGGAGGGGGTAGTCTGCCTCTCCCTCTCCCACTCCCCCTGCTTGTGTTCCCTCTCTCACTGCCTCTGTCAAATAAGTAAATAAAATCTTTAAAAAAAAAAATGCAGATACATTAAAGAAACAAAATTCACCTGGTAGAGCTAAAAACCCTAACCCAAAACTCAATTTTTCTTTTTTTTCTTTTTCTTCATTTTATTTGGTTTATTTTTACTATTATGTTCAATTAGCACATCATTAGTTTTTGATGTAGTGCTCAATGATTCATTAGTTGCGTATAACACCCAGTGCTCATCACAACACGAGCCCTCCTTAATACCCATCACCCAGTTACCTCATCCCCCCACTCACCTCCCTTTCTGCCTCAGTTTGTTTCCCCGAGTCCAGAGTCTCTCATGGTTTCTCTCCCTCTCTGATTTCTTTCCATTCAATTTTCTTTCCCTTCCCCTGTGGTCCTCCATGCTATCCCTTATGTTCCACATATGAGTGAAACAATATGATAATTGTCTTTCTCTGCTTGACTTACTTCACTTAGTATAATCTCCTCCAGTTCCAACCATGTCGATGCAAATAGTGGGTATTCATCCTTTTTGATGGCTGAGTAATATTCTATTGTATATATGAACCACATCTTCTTTATCCATTCATCTGTTGAAGGACATCTCAGCTCCTTCCACAGTTTGGCTATTGTGGACATTTTTGCTATGAACATTGGGGTGCATGTACCCCTTTTTTTCACTATGTCTGTATCTTTGGGGTAAATACCTAGTAGTGAAATTGCTGGGTGGTAGAGTAGCTCTATTTTTAACTTCTTGAGAAACCTCCATCCTGTTTTCCAGAGTGGCTGCACCAGCTTGCATTCCCACCAACAGTGTAAGAGGGTTCCCCTTTCTTCACATCCTTGCCAACATTTGTTGTTTCCTGCCTTGTTAATTTTTGCCAATCTAACTGACGTAAGGTGGTATCTCGTTGTGGTTTTGATTTGTATTTCCTCGATGGCTAGTGATGTTGAACATTTTTTCATGTTTCAAAACTCAATTTTTCTAAGACCACCTTCAAGTGTGAGTTATCAGCTCAAACCTACCAGAGTGGCCCATGATGGAGCGGGCAAGGGGCCGGGGCATACCTGCTGTAGGATCTAGTTCATTTCATGGTCTCCAAGAATCCTGGCTTTCACACTTTGTTACAGAATTTAGTGTTATGAAGTTAATAAATGGGTGCCTGGATTTTAAAATAATATATCTTTTTAAAAACTTGGAGAATGGCTCAGTTGCCCAATTACTCAGAGAAACCCCAGTGGCTCACTCCTTCCTACCTCTTACCCCTGGTGATAGTTTGTGAGGAGTAGCAGAAAAGAAAGCTCCAAAACCAGGGTCTTGGAGAACAACACAAGTCTTAATTTCATAATTCATAGTTCAAAGGAAAAAAAAAAAAGGCTTATGAATGGACAAGACTTGATTAATATGTGTGAATATACACTATGCAACCACACTAATGATATAATTTGAAGTGTTCAGAAAGGCCCATGTGCTCATAATATCTCACCATGTAGCCACCTAGAGGGTGGAGTGCTTACCCCAGACCTGAGTTAGAAGATATGCCTCTAACCGGGTCCTGGCATTACGGGAGAAATAGCAAATTAACTAGCTAATGTATTCACAGGGACCCACTCCTTTGGTTAGTCTATTCTGCCTCCTGGCTCCTACCAGAGATCAGAGCCTGGAAGAAAGAAAAGCAAGGAGTTTGGAAAGGTTGTGGGAACACTCAGGCCCCCAGGACCCACTCTGGGTGCAGGGCTATGGTGAGCCTTTACCCCAGATGGGATAGAGTGGGCAGACAGCTGGGAGGGCTCCGAGGGAGGGTGGAGCAGAGTCAGCAAAGACAGCTCTCTCCTTGGCTTGGGAAAGATGCCCATGACTATGTGCCACAGATAACCAAGAACAATGCCATGCTCCTGCCATGCATTGAAAAGGAGCCAGATGAGCATCCCTAGAACACACACTCGAGAGCTCCTGTATTGCAGGCCCACTGGCTGTCATAGCACATTTTCCTGCCCACAACCTCACACTCCACCAGAGATGCAGGGACTCAATCAGGAGAAAGGGGATGGGACAAAGAGAAGGACATCTTCATTGCATAACCAGGAAGATGTCCTCCCAGCCCTTAGGGTGAAATTAGGCCAAGTGGAGGATTCTATCCAAAAAAGGAAAGAAAAGAAAAAAGAAAAAGAAAGAAAGAAATCTTTGTGTAAGGGTTACTTATCAACATGCATTTGTTTGAGAATTCTCTTTTCTGATCAAACTGTGGGAATAGGTTTTCCTAGAGTATCCTGGTTTGGATGAGAGGTATCTTCTATGAGAAATCCAATCCCCTGCATCTTATGTGATATATTAGCTATAATAGTTATTTGGCATTAATCTTGAAGATATTTCCATGACTAATAGTCTGCATCAATACTGTGTTTGCTCCCTGAACACTGCACATCAGATACTTTGTATGTGGTTCTGGAAGAAGCAACAAGAGCGGAAAGAGAACTAGAATCATAACATAAGAGGTAAAATTAAAAGAACTCAGATGTTTTACCGGGGCGGGGGGGGCGGGGGCAGTATGGAAAGACTCAGCATGTGAATAATTACTGCCTTCAAATATTTGAAGATCTGTCCATGGAAGAGAAATGATCATTAGTCTCTGTATCCCAGGACGGCAGAGCTAAACCCCTAGGTAGAAGTTACAGAGAGGAAAATTTTGACAATATTAGGAAGAACTCTTTTATTAAGTAGGGATGACCCAGAGGGAACAAGACGTTCCCCATAAGACGTTCTAATTCCACTGATGTTCTCCAGCAGGAGCTGAACATCTGCCCATCCCAACTTCGGAGAAAGGATTCATATATTGGAGAAAGGTTAGGGAGGTAATTTCTAAGTAGCTCTGATTCTACATCTTAATTTTCTTTAAGTCATTCTTTTAAGACAATGCTTTTTATATAAAACTATCCAACACACAGAATATGGTACATATAGATAATAGGTGCCTTTTAGCTGCAATGATATTGAGGATGCCATTGACAAAAAGCCAACTGTATCCCAAGAATGAATATCATGTCTTCAACGAATATCCTCTTCTTTGAATACGTTGAGCTGGGTGCGAGCCAGCAAGCACAACAGAAATCAAATGATTCAGGAGAGGAGAAAAACAGGTAATACCAGAAAACTCTGGTGGGTTTTTGTGTTTGCTTGTTTGTTTTTGAGGCTGCTAATTCACTGCCATCTTTGATGTAGAAAAGGTCAGAAGTCAGAAAACACCCCCAAAAAAATGATCTCCACTCTCAAATGTGAACAGAACTTCTGTATAGAAGCAGTTTTCAGAATATAAGCTCTCTGGGATCCCACAAGTGGCTGTACCATCTCAGGAAGCAGGTACTTTGCTAATTTCCAGAGTTATCTACAAGAACTCAGACACATCCAGGCATGGCCTATGATAGTGATACATTTTGGAAAGCCCTTTAAACTTTTTGAGAATCTTGGAAATGTTGAATCATTTTATTCAAGCTTGTATACTTTAAGCAATGATATATCCAGGAATCGCTTATCCAGGAATAGTTTAAAGCTAGGTACGTGCCCAGAACTGTCATGGCTTCTCTGAAGACTCCCAGGCTGAGTGCTCTCACCAACCCAGACCCACCTAGAACTAGAAGATTTTGAATACCAAACACTGTGAAAGCTATCTTCAATCCTTGAGCAAGTTCATCTCAGTGGAGCACCGTTATCTTACTTATTTTGCTTATTGATCTGCTCGTCAAATATTTGGAACATACCTAGCAGGTAAGTCTGCAAGACTCCGTCTCTGTCCTAAGGAAACGTATAATCTATTAGGGAAAATAGAAAATCTGCCCAAATATCACAGGACAAGCCACCACATGGTAACTGTCCCAGGAATGTCGCCAAGAACAAGAGGCGTGAGGGGCACCGGAAGTCGGTCTAACCAAGAAAATCACAAGTCCTGGGACAAGAGGTGGCATGGGAGGGTCTTGAAAGACAACCATCGAGGAATTCAAGAGGCAGACAAGGGGGAGAGGGCACCCCAGCGGAGAGAGAGGGAGATGTGGAGATGAGAAAGCACATTCAGAACCAGGAAGTGTGGTAGGTTTATAAGGAAGCAGAGGAAGATAAAGCTTGAATGTCAGGCTAAGGAGTTGATGATAAAAATAAAGGCCAACATTTGTTGAGACTTATTATGCAACAGACATTGACGTATTGCATGAATCAACTCATTTAATCCTCGCAAGAACCCGTAGTAGTACCCATTAATGTAAAATACTACACAGTTCTGTACTGTGTACCAGGACACTAAAATTCCGAAGAATCCAATAACTTGGGCTTCCTGAGAAATGGTGCTTGTGTTTCTGGTGGACAGCGAAGGCCAGTGAAGACCAGGTCTGACCAGGGGGCTCACTTAATATAGATAAGTGAGACGTGTATATATATACACACACACTACATTTGAATATACATACACCATATGTACATACAAATACACATACACACACATACACTATGTATATATGAGCACACATACAGACACACCATGTGCATATACACGCGTAAACATTCTTAACTATTTTTAAGTATATATCTTAAATTATATTTAGACATATATTAGGAATACATATGTGTCTATGCCTATTTAAACACACACATGTACAGATGTGAGCCTGGGAAGTTGATGTAAAACACGCTCAGCCCCTTCCCTCGTCAGCGGGGTCCTGACAGACCGTATGGACACTGGTCAGGCCAACACCAGCCCCTGAACGCCTACTGGGCATGCAATCCCATGTGGCTAGTCAGTGACCCTTCCAGGGTCACACCACATGTCAGGTCCTAGAACCACTGACTAAGCCCCTCCCACCTGTCACCTGTAGACACTTGCACAATGAAGTAGACATAGAAGCGCGGTCAGCTGCCCTCAGGGAGGAACAGCAAATCTAAGGAGAAGACAGACATGAAGATGTGGGGAAGCAGAACAAAGTGTGAGGCTCTGGGGCAGGGATGGGAAGGAAGCCCACCAACCATCCTCCAGCAGGTGCTTCTGCAAAGCCTGTGGCCCCCATGCCCCCTGATGGGGCTGGTGGGCAGAGGAAGGGCCCCGTCTATGCTGGACCAGCAGGAGGGCAGACCCTGAGGCCCAGCGTGCCCCAGATCTCCACCACATCCCATACCTCCCCTCCCCTCGTGGGTGCTCTGATAGGTTCCTCATGATGCCTCTTATTTTCCAGGAACCCTTGGCTGCATGTCCCATCCCCATTCAACCACAGAAGCTGGCTCAGTATTGCATCCTTGTGTACCTTGTGTATAAACGAGTTCTAATTTCTGCCTTGTCTCCCCAGGTTATCCTTGGTGTTTCCCTCCCCATCTGAGTAGAATGCCCACCCTGAAAGGGCAAAGCCCAGGCGGGCTACTGAGGCCCTACTCCCTGTAGAAATAAGTCCCTGGGGCCAACGTCACATAAAAACAGGTTTCCCACAATTGGTCACTTTTTTTTATTATGTTACGTTAATCATCGTACATTACATCATTAGTTTTTGATGTAGTGTTCCATGATTCATTGTTTGCATTTAACAACCAGTGCTCCATGCAGAACGTGCCCTCCTAATACCCATCACCAGGCTAACCCATCCTCCCACCCCCCTCTCCTCTAGAACCCTCAGTTTGTTTTTCAGAGTCCATAGTATATGTGCTGCCGAAACGAGCACTTTTCAGAGTCCATAGTGTCTCATGGTTCATCTCCCCCTCCGATTTCCCCCCCTTCATTCTTCCCCTCCTGCTATCTTCTTCTTCTTCTTTTTTTTAAACCTATACTGTATTATTTGCTTCAGAGGTACAGATCTGTGACTCAACAGTCTTGCGCAATTCACAGCGCTCACCATAGCACATACCCTCCCCAATGTCTATCACCCAGCCACCCCATCCCTCCCACCCCAACCCCCACTCCAGCAACCCTCAGTTTGTTTCCTGAGATTAAGAATTCCTCATATCAGTGAGGTCATATGATACATGTCTTTCTCTGATTGACTTATTTCGCTCAGCATAATACCCTCCAGTTCCATCCACGTCGTTGCAAATGGCAAGATCTCATTCCTTTTGATGGCTGCATAATATTCCATTGTATATATATACCACATCTTCTTTATCCATTCATCTGTCGATGGACATCGTGGCTCTTTCCACAGTTTGGCTATACCACAATTGGTCACTTTTTAATAGGCCTATAAAATACCAAGTGAAAAACAGGATTTTCATTTAATTAGACACATTTCTAGGTAGACAACTCAAATAATGTATAAAATATCCTGGCATGTATATGAGATGTGAAACAAATTGCCCAGAAAGACCTATACAATTCTTGGTTTTTGAAGACTTAAACTGGTAGTTTGTATTTATTCAGAATGGGCAGAGAACAAAACAATTCTCAACAAATAGCTTATAGATGTCTAAGTTGCCAAGTTTCAGTTACAAAATGATGCTATGGAAAGGACATCAGCACCCCCAAAAAAACAGACGCCATCAGGATAAGCACTCTCAGCCTTGGGCGCTGTGAAGGCTGCAAAGCTCCGATTAAATCAAACATCCCTTTTTTTAGCCAACAGCGCCCTCTGATGCTACAAGAAGGAATACTATTGCTGTTGTTAACATTTGGATGTTAAACTTTGTTACTGCTTTGACCTTTTCTAGGCAACTGCTCAGGAGGCAGGACAGGGAAGAAGTAAAGGGGCGGGCCCCCTGGGAAGAGGCCCTCGATGGGGATGGACAGAGGGTAGGAGCGTTAGCAGGTGACCTAGTGAATGACGTGGGGGTAAATCATGGAGCGTCTTGAAATCCCAGCAGTTTAACAGCACTGACTACCCTGAGCAGGGAAGTGTTGGGGGGGGGGGAGTTATTTAGGAAGCCGTCTAAAATCAGTGATTTTACAGCTTTCTGACCTGCGAAAAAGATTGAGCTGCCTCCCCAGAACAGCAACTAGGGACACTGGAGGCCCTCCTTGTCAAATCCTCCTCCCTGCAGTCGTCTGTGACCTTGGGCACGTCACCTTGTCCCAGCTTGGTTCCTGCCTTTGTAAAGTTCATAAAGGAGCACCTCCTCGGGGCTCCTGCTCTTTGGTGCACTTGCAAGAAGCAGCCGGTGGGGCAGCTGCAGGAGGCCGTGGGGGAGGTTCAGGATCGGGAAGGGAGCAGTGGCCTGCGCACAGGGGGAGGCTGGGTTGCGAGGGGCACATGCCCCTCCTGGCATCACTGGGCCTGTCCCAGATCTTCAGGGCTTGGGAAACGTTTGCTGAGGACAGGGGGAAAGAATGGTTTGACGAATGGAGCCATCGTGGAGCAAGCTGCAAATTCCCTGGCCTGGCCAGCACTGCTCCTGTTCACAGTGGGATTTGATGGTTGCTTCCTCCAAGTCACCTTGCGATCCACCTGCAGCGAGTGGATGTTGTCGCCGGGGGTCTTGAAGTCAGTCCTATGTTCCCACCTTGGTCTTCGTTCTTCTCACATCATAATGGATTCCTGTGTTTACCAGTCTTTCATTCCAGAACTCAGGGGTCCAATGCAGTAGCCGCTGACGACATGTGGTTCTTGACCATTGCACTGTAGCTCATCTGAACCGAGATGCACCATTAATGTAAGTTACACACTAAATTTCAAAGACAGTGTTTTTTAATATAAAATATTTCATTAATAATTTTTATGTTGAGTTCATATTTACATGATAATTGGGATATCTGCTTAGGTTACATAAAATATATTACTAAAATAAATTCCACCCATTTCTTTAAATATTTTAATGTCACCATTAAAACATTAAAATTACATTGGAGACTCAACATTATACTTCTATTGGGCAGTGCCCCTCCAGATTTTGAGTGTCCTGAGGGCAGGGATTGTCCCCCTCATTCTTGATTCCCTAGAGCTCCTACCCTTTACATAAAGGCTTTGTCCTAGCTCTCTTTATCATCCCAGTGATCCATCAGTAATAGAGTCTGAGTAGTTTCCCCCTACAGCCTGTCATGGCTAATACTGTCTCTGCTGTCCCCTAAATTCAAGGCTTGTTGCTTCTTTCCTTATCTCAGAAATCTTTGCTAGCATATGACCTATCAATGACCTACAGAAACACAGAATCACAGACTTGGAGAATGAATGTAAACTTTCTCCTTCAATATTGTATTCTCTTTATATTCCATGCTTCTATCAGTGAGATTGCAAATCCTTCCATCCCTCTATAGTTAATTTTATTACTGTTTAGATGAAACAAGATATATACCAGCAATGAATAATCTCAATTTGGTACAGACAGCCATGCTTATAGTTTAGCTTAGATTATAGCTCAGATTTAAAACACAAGAGTTAAACATAGACTAACCATTTCCGAGTCTCCTGCATATGAGTTCAATTTTTCTGGAAGGCCGGGGGGATGGAGGGGGGGCAGGCAGTTTTAATGATAATGTTTCCAACTGATGACTATTTAGTCTAAAAAATAAAGCCAGAGTAAAATTCCTGGGAACCCAAGTATTGGTCAATCATGAAATAGAAACCCCATGACTCTTATTATAAATATGCTCCACTTTTTTTTTCTCTACTTGGATTTACTCAGGCTGGTTGCAAAACTTCCATCACCTGGAAGTCTTCCTAACATTTATTGCAGATTACGAGCTCTCTGGGATTCCACCATAAAACAGAATCTCAAAGCACCCCTTATCTACCTCCTGCTGAAATCCCAAATTAGAGAAAACTCACTTATAGAGGATTATTTGAAGGTTATAGAATCTATCCACTCCCCTAAGAATTCCATACATTCCAGTTTGAATTGTCAGAACCTTGGAAGTCTAAATACACACATGAATCTTTTTAACTTAGGTTCCCATAGCAATACCTTCAAGAGGTGCATTTTTATACCCTACCCTTGACATTTATAAAAGATCATTTCAAGGGGTGAAAAAAGCACATAAAATTCATAGCTGTATTGCTGTAAAAGTGTTAAGGTTATGGTTTGCTAGATATGTGTTCTCAGTGTCCCCTATAAATCCCAAAAGAGGAATTCTTTTAAATTTCAGCTTGAAGGAAAGCTCATCATGACTGGTATTTTCCTTTCAAATAAGAAATACTATGTAACTCACTGTTTCCAAATTGAGTAGTTAAAAATCTGCTCACAAAGAAAACCCTGGATTCAAAGACAGGAGATTTATCAAACATGTAAGAAACAAATAAAACCTTTCAGGTAATAGAAAGAGAAGATTCCCTAACTAGCTTCTAAGACTAAAATAAACACTCCAGATAAAGGGGGACAAGGACACAAACAACAAGCAATTTCTCTCTTGTAGGTGCAACAAAACAGCAAAATAAAACCATCACTGAATTAAAAGGGCTAATACATGAGCTCAAGCTTCACGATTAAAGTATCTGTTAAGGTAATTCATCAAATTAATGATTTGTTAAAGGAGAAAACCATCTGGTCACCTCAACAGATTTGAGGAAAATAATAAAGTTTAAAAAGATTCATAATTTAAAAAATAAACTCCTGGAAAGCTAAAATTGGAGAGAAACTTTGTTATCCTGATAAAGAGAGAATACCAAAAATCCTCAATGTTGAAATAGCAAAAATATCACTTTAAAATCTGGAGGAAGACAAGGGGAGCTTTCTTTGCTTTCTTTGCTTTCTCTGCTTTCTTTGCTACTATTCAACATTTTACTGGTGGACCTAGCCAATTAAATAAAACAAGAAAAAAAATAAGACATATAAATATTAGAAAGTTAATGAGAAACTGATTATTTTTAATTTATGTAATTTTTGTGAAAATCCAAGATAATCCACTAAAAAGCTCTTGGGACTAAAAAGATAATTTAGTATCATTACTAGATAATAAGATAAAAATGTAAATGGTCATAGTTTTCCCATATGCCAAGAACTAAAGGAGAATTGTAATGGATTAGAAGATCCTTTTTCAATAGCACCAAAAAACTTTTAAAATACATAAGATTAAACAAGAAATGTACAAGGATGCCTGGATGGCTGAGTTGGTTAAGCATCTGCCTTTGGTTCAGGTCATGATCCCAGGGTCTTGGGATCGAGCCCCATGTTGGGTTCCCTGATCAACGGGGAGTCTTCTTCTCTCTCTCTCCTGCCCCCACTCGTTCTCTTCCTCTCCCAATCATCTGTGTCTCAAATAAATAAATAAAATCTTTTTAAAAATAAGAAATGTACAAAACTGCATGAAGGAAACTATACAATTTCTTGAAGGTCCCTTAAACAGCCTGAGTAAATGGAGAAATGTACCATGTTCCTAGAAAGATACAGTATTGTAAAAAATGTTCATCCTATCAAAATAAATTATCAATAAATATTCCTTTTAATGAAATTCCAAAGCAGTTCATTTTTATGGAACTTGATAAATTTATTCTAAAAATCATTTGGAAGAGAAAAAAAATGCAAATTTTTAAAAAATTAAAAAGACCTCAAACACAATATAAACCCATGATAATTAAATGTATGTGTTTGCATTTAAAAAGACAAGTAGACCCATGGAATAAAAAAGAGAATTCTGGGGGCGGAGCAAGATGGCGAAGGAGTAGGAGACCTGGATTTCGTCTCCTCTCAGGAATTCAGCTGGAGAGGGATCAAACCATTCTGAACACCTACAAACTCAACAGGAGATCGAAGAAAGGAATAGCAACAACTCTCTCATCAGAAAAGCGACCACTTTCTGGAAGGTAGGACGTTCGGACAAGTGAATCCGAGGCGATATTCGGGAGGATAGACGGCGGGGGAGGGGCCTCCGTTGGCCGCTTCTGGCAAGTGAAAGAACCACGGAGCACAAAATCGGAACTTTTAGAAGTCGGCTCCGCTGAGGGACGTCACTCTGGTGGCTAAGCGGGGGGTGGAACCCTCGCGAGACAGTGTGGTCTCAGGACCCTCGGGGTCACAGAAAGACCGGGGGTGCCTGAGTGCGGCAGAGCCCCCAAGTATCAGAGTGGGGAAGCCGGCTGCAGAGGCGGAGCCGAGGCGCGGGCTCTCAGCTCAGGGGTTGCCATAAACCATGATCCGCGGCACTGTCGGGCCCCTGCTCCTCCAGCAGGGACCCAACAAGCGGCAGATCCAGGGAGACTCACCTTCCTCCCCCGGGAGGAGCCTCGCGGGAGTGCACCGCCGGGATCTGCTGGGTTTGGAGACTCCACCCGGGGTCGGGTGCCAGAGATAGAGGCGCGCGGTCGCAGGCCGGGTGAGCACAGAGTGCGGCCGGAGACCGGGGAGCCGGGAGTGACTGACTGCTTTTCTCTGGGGGCTCACTGAGGAGCGGGGCCCCGAGTTCTCGGCTCCTCCGGGGCAGAGATTGGGAGGCCGCCATTTTCACTCTCCGCCTCCAAAGCTGTACGGAAAGCTTGCAGGGAACAAAAGCCCCAGAGAGCAAACCCGAGCAGATTACTTAGCCTGGACAGGGCAAGGGCGGGGCACTTCCGCCTCCGGCAGAGACATTTGGGAACCAAGGCAACAGGCCCCTCCCCAAAAGATCAGGGAGAACAGCCAGCCAAGACCAAGTTTTCCGATCAATGAGAAGGCCAGAACTCCAGCGCTGGGGGAATACTGCACATAGAAATAATGGCTTTTTTACCATGATTCTTTAGTCTTTCAAAGTTAATTTTTATTTTAACTGTCTTTTTGTCTTTTTATTTCTTTTTGAATTTTTCTTTTTCTCTTTTTCAACCAACATCTTATCAATCGCTTTTTTTAAAAAAAAAAATTATTTTTCATTTTTAGAGTCATATTCTATCCCTTCATAGTAGTTACCCGTATTTTTGGCTTATATATATAAGTTGTTCTCTCTTTAAAATTTTGAGATAGTTTCTTCTAACAGATTAAAATATACCCTAAATCTCTAGTATATGGTGTTTTCTATTCCCCTGCCTGATCACATCCTCTCCCTTTTTTTTTTCTTTTTTCTTTCTTTAAATCCTCTTCTTTCTTTTTTCAATCAACTTCTTATCAATTCCTTTATAAAATTTTTTATAATTTCCATCTTTACAGTCATATTCCATCCCTTCATCATATCAACCCTTATTTTTGTACATATATAAGTTTTTCTTTCTTTAAAATTTTGGGAGGCACTTTCTTCTAAAAGACCAAAATACACCCCAAATCTAGTGTGTGGCACTGATCTATATACCAGCCTGATCATATTTGATCACATTATGGTTTTTTTTGTTGTTGTTGTTGTTTTGTTTTGTTTGTTTTTATCTTTATCTTTTTCTTTTATTTCTTTTTCTTTTTTCTCTCTTTCCCTTTTTTTTCCCACTGCTTCAGGTCTTTTCTGATTTGTTTAGAGTACATTTTCTGGGGATGTTCTTACTCTGCTAGCATTTTGTTCTCTCATTAATCTATTCTCCCCTGCACAAAATGACAAGACGGAAAAAATCACCTCAACAAAAAGAACAAGAGGTAGTACCAACTGCCAGGGACCTACTCAATACGGACATTAGTATGATGTCAGATCTAGAGTTCAGAATCATCACTTTAAAGATACTAGCTGGGCTTGAAAAAAATATGGAAGTTATTAGAGAAACCCTTTCTGGAGAAGTAAAAGAACTAAAATCCAACCAAGTAGAAATCAAAAAGGCTATTAATGAGGTGCAATAAAAATGGGGGCACTAACAGCTAGAATAAATGAGGCAGAAGAGAGAATCAGTAATATAGAAGATGAAATGATGGAAAATAAAGAAGCTGACAAAAAGAGAGATAAACAACTACTGGATCATGAGGGCAGAATTCGAGAAATAAGCGATACCATAAGATGAAACAACATTAGAATAATTGGGATCCCAGAAGAAGAAAGAGAGAGAGGGGCAGAAGGTATAATGGAGCAAATTATAGCAGAGAACTTCCCTAATTTGGGAAAGGAAACAGGCATGAAAATCCAGGAAGCACAGAGAACCCCTCTCAAAATCAATAAAAATAGGTCAACACCCCGACATCTAATAGTAAAACTTATGAGTCTCATAGACAAAGAGAAAATCCTGAAAGCAGCTCGGGGGGAAGAGATATGTAACCTACAAGGGTAGAAACATTAGATTGGCAACAGACCTATCCACAGAGACCTGGCAGGCCAGAAAGGACTGGCAGGATATATTCAGAGCACTAAATGTGAAAAATATGCAGCCAAGAATACTATATCCAGCTAGGTTGTCATTGAAAATTGAAGGAGAGATAAAAAGCTTCCAGGACAAACAAAAACTAAGGGAATTTGCAAACACAAAACCAGCCCCACAGGAAATCTTGAAAGGGGTCCTCTAAGCAAAGAGAGACCCTAAAAACAACATAGACCAGAAAGGAACACAGACAATATACGGTAACAGGCACCTTACAGGAAATACAATGGCACTAAATTCCTATCTTTCAATAATTACCCTGAATGTAAATGGGCTCAATGCCCCAATCAAAAGACACAGGCTATCAGATTGGATTAAAAAACAAGACCCATCGATATGCTGTCTGCAAGAGACTCATTTTAGAACCAAAGACACCCCCAGATTGAAAGTGAGGGGGTGGAAAACCATTTACCATGCTAATGGACACCAAAAAAAACCTGGGGTGGCAATCCTATATCAGACAAATTAGATTTTAAACCAAAGACTGTAATAAGAGATGAGGAAGGACACTATATCCTACTTAAAGGGTCTATCCAACAAGACGATCTAAAAATTGTAAATATCTATGCCCCTAACATGGGAGCAGCCAATTATATAAGGCAATTAATAACATAAGCAAAGAAACACATCAACAACAATACAATAATAGTGGGGGACTTTAACACCCCCCTCACTGAAATGGACAGATCGTCTAAGCAAAAGATCAACAAGGAAATAAAGACTTTAAATGACACACTGGACCAAATGGACTTCACAGACCTATTCAGAACATTCCACCCCAAAGCAACGGAATACACATTCTTCTCTAGTGCCCATGGAACATTCTCCAGAATCGATCACATCCTAGGTCATAAATCAGGTCTCAACCGGTACCAAAAGATTGGAATCACCCCTGCCTATTTTCAGACCACAATGCTTTGAAACTAGAACTCAATCACAAGAGGAAAGTCGGAAAGAACTCAAATACATGGAGGCTAAAGAGCATCCTACTGAAGAATGAATGGGTCAACCAGGAAATTAAAGAAGAATTAAAAAAATACATGGAAACCAATGAAAATGAAAACACAACTATTCAAAATCTTTGGGATGCAGCAAAGGCAGTCCTAAGAGGAAAGTATATAGTAGCAATACAAGCCTTTCTCAAGAAGCAAGAAAGGTCTCAAGTACACAACCTAATCCTACACCTAAAGGAGCTGGAGAAAGAACAGCAAATAAAGCCTAAACCCAGCAGGAGAAGAGAAATCATAAAGATCAGAGCAGAAATCAATGAAATAGAAACTAAAAGAACAGTAGAACAGATCAACGAAACTAGGAGCTGGTTCTTTGAAAGAATTAACAAGATTGATAAACCCCTAGCCAGACTTATCAAAAAGAGAAGAGAAATGACCCAAATCAACAAAATCATGAATGAAAGAGGAGAGATCACAACCAACACCAAAGAAATACAAACAATTATAAGAACATATTATGAGCAACTCTATGCCAGCAAATTAGATAACCTGGAAGAAATGGAGGCATTCCTAGAGATGTATCAACTACCAAAACTGAACCAGGAAGAAATAGAAAACCTGAACAGACCTATAACCACTAAGGAAATTGAAGCAGTCATCAAAATCTCCCATCAAACAAAAGCCCAGGGCCAGATGGCTTCCCAGGGGAATTCTACCAAACATTTCAAGAAGAATGAATACCTATTCTTCTGAAACTGTTCCAAAAAATAGAAATGGAAGGAAAACTTCCAAACTCATTTTATGAGGCCAGCATTACCTTGATCCCCAAACCAGACAAAGACCCCATCAAAAAGGAGAATTATAGACCAATATCCCTGATGAACATGGATGCAAAAATTCTCACCAAAATACTAGCCAATAGGATCCAACAGTACATTAAAAGGATTATTCACCATGACCAAGTGGGATTTATCCCTGGGCTGCAAGGTTGGTTCAACATCCACAAATCAATCAATGTGATACAATACATTAACAAAAGAAAGAACAAGAATCATATGATCCTCTCAATAGATGCAGAAAAAGCTTTTGACAAAGTACAGCATCCTTTCTTGATCAAAACTCTTCAGAGTATAGGCATAGAGGGTACATACCTCAATATCATAAAAGCCATCTATGAAAAACCTACAGCGAATATCATTCTGAATGGGGAAAAACTGAGAGCTTTCCCCCTAAGGTCAGGAACACGGCAGGGATGTCCACTCTCACCATTGCTATTCAACATAGTATTGGAAGTCCTAGCCACAGCAATCAGACAACAAAAAGAAATCAAAGGCATCCAAATTGGCAAAGAAGAAGTCAAACTCTCACCCTTTGCAGATGATATGATACTTTATGTGGAAAACCCAAAAGACTCCACCCCAAAACTACTAGAACTCAAAGAAGAATTCAGTAAAGTGGCAGGATATAAAATCAATGCACAGAAGTCAGTGGCATTCCTATACACCAACAACAAGACAGAAGAAAGAGAAATTAAGGAGTCGATCCCATTTACAATTGCACCCAAAACCATAAGATACCTAGGAATAAACCTAACCAAAGAGGTAAAGGATCTGTACTCAGAAAACTATAAAATACTCATGAAAGAAATTGAGGAAGACACAAAGAAATGGAAAAACGTTCCATGCTAATGGATTGGAAGAACAAATATTGTGAAGATGTCAATGCTACCTAGAGCAATCTACACATTCAATGCAATCCCCATCAAAATACCATCCACTTTTTTCAAAGAAATAGAACAAATAATCCTAAAATTTGTATGGAACCAGAAAAGACCCCGCATAGCCAGAGGAATGTTGAAAAAGAAAAGCAAAGCTGGTGGCATCACAATTCCAGACTTCCAGCTCTATTACAAAGCTGTCATCATCAAGACAGCATGGTACTGGCACAAAAACAGACACATAGATCAATGGAACAGAATAGAGAACCCAGAAATGGACCCTCAACTCTATGGTCAACTCATCTTTGACAAAGCAGGAAAGAATGTCCAATGGAACAAAGACAGTCTCTTCAACAAATGGTGTTGGGAAAATTGGATAGCCACATGCAGAAGAATGAAACTGGACCATTTCCTTACACCACACACAAAAATAGACTCCAAATGGTTGAAAGACCTCAATGTGAGACAGGAGTCCATCAAAATCCTAAAGGAGAACACAGGCAGCAACCTCTTTGACCTCAGCTGAAGAAACTTCTTCCTAGAAACATCGCCAAAGGCAAGGGAAGCAAGGGCAAAAATGAACTATTGGGACTTCATCAAGATAAAAAGCTTTTGCAAAGCAAAGGAAACAGTCAACAAAACCAAAAGAGAACCGACAGAATGGGAGAAGATATTTGCAAATGACATAGCAGATAAAGAGCTAGTATCCAAAATCTATAAAGAACTCATCAAACTCAACACCCAAAGAACAAAGAATCCAATCAAGAAATGGGCAGAAGACATGAACAGACATTTCACCAAAGAAGACATCCAAATGGCCAACAGACACATGAAAAAGTGCTCAATATCGCTCGGCATCAGGGAAATCCAAATCAAAACCTCAATGAGGTACCACCTCACACCAGTCAGAATGGCTAAAATTAACAAGTCAGGAAACGACAGATGTTGACGGGGATGCGGAGAAAGGGGAACCCTCCTCCACTGTTGGTGGGAATGCAAGCTGGTGCAGCCACTCTGGAAAACTGTATGGAGGTTCCTCAAAAAGTTGAAAATAGAGCTACCATACGATCCAGCAATTGCACTACTGGGTATTTACCCCAAAGATACAAAAGTAGGGATCCGAAGGGCTACGTGCACCCCGATGTTTATAGCAGCAATGTCCACAATAGCCAAACTGTGGAAAGAGCCAAGATGTCCATCGACAGATGAATGGATAAAGAAGAGTGGTATATATATACAATGGAATATTATGCAGCCATCAAAAGGAATGAGATCTTGCCATTGCAACAACGTGGATGGAACTGGAGGGTATTATGTTGAGTGAAATAAGTCAAACAGAGAAATATATGTATCATATGATCTCACTGATATGAGGAATTCTTAATTGTAGGAAACAAACTGAGGGTTGCTGGAGTGGGGGTTGGGGTGGGAGGGATGGGGTGACTGTGTGATAGACACTGGGGAGGGTGTGTGCTCTGGTAAGTGCTGTGAATTGTGCAAGACTGTTGAATCTCAGATCTGTACCTCTGAAACAAATAATGCAATATATGTTAAGAAAAAAAAAGAAGAAGAAGAAGAAGAAGGTAGTGGGAGGGGAAGAATGAA
The DNA here is from genome assembly GCF_011800145.1 of Mirounga leonina. Taxonomy (NCBI): domain Eukaryota; kingdom Metazoa; phylum Chordata; class Mammalia; order Carnivora; family Phocidae; genus Mirounga; species Mirounga leonina. The sequence continues at coordinate 967,936 of NW_023270619.1, forward strand.
GCGGGGGAAATCGGAGGGGTAGATGAACCATGAGAGACGATGGACTCTGAAAAACAAACTGAGGGTTCTAGAGGGGAGGGGGGTGGGAGGATGGGTTAGCCTGGTGGTGGGTATTGAGGAGGGCACATTCTGCATGGAGCACTGGGTGTTATGCACAAACAATGAATCATGGAACACTACATCTAAAACTAATGATGTAATGTATGGGGATTAACATAAGAATAAAAAAAAAAGAAGTAGGCTCTCTCTATATGGGAAAAAATAAAACTAAATTCCTGATATCTGCACTCCCATGTTCACCACATTATTATTCACAATAGCCAAGATATGGAAGTAACTCAAGTATCCATCAACAGATGAATGAATAAAGAAAATGAGTAAAGAAAATATATGCATACACTGAAATATTACTAAGCCTTTAAAAAGAAGAAAATCCTGCCAATTGAAACACAATGCAAATACCTGGAAGATATTATGTAAAGTGAAATAAGTCAGTTACAGAAGGACAAATACTGCATGACTCCACTTATCTGAGGCATCTAAAATAGTCAAACTCATAGAAGCAGAGAATACAATAGGGGTTGCCAAAGGCTGAGGGATGGAGGAAATAGGGAGTTGTTCAATGAGTATAGTTTCAGTTATGCTAGACTAATAAACTGTAGAGATGTGTCATACAAAACAGTGCCTATAGTTAACAATATGGTATTGTCACTTAAAATTTGTTGAGATCTCTTGTGTTTTTACCACAAAAAAAAAAAATGGGAGGGTACAAGAAACCTTTGGGAGGTGTTAGATATATCTATTACTGTGTCTGTGGTAATAGTAATGGTATCATGGGTGTTTGATATGTCTGAACTCATCAAACTGTACACATTAAATATGCACAATTCTTTATACATCAGTCATGCCTCAATAGAGCTGTTTTAACAAAAGCTAAATTCTTTCTTCTTACCATCCTCAAAAGTAATTTCAAGACAGAAGTAAGTGTTCAATATAATAATTTTGTATTATATATGTGAATATAAAACTGAGCTTTGACTACTTAAATATTTTTTAATACTGTATTTAAAAATCTATTTAAAAGTTTAAAGACATGCCATAGGCTGGGAGAAAATATCTGCAACACATATAACAAATGAAGGGTTAAAGGGGGGTAAGATGACGGAGGAGTAGGGGACCCTATTTCAACTGGACCCCGGAATTGAGCTGGATAACTACCAGACCACTCTGAGCACCCAAGAAACCAGCCTGAGATGTAAGAAGATCTGGATCTCTACAAACAGAATATCGTAGGCGGTTGGTTGTGAGGTACGAAGCGGAGAGCCATGATTCCGCGGGCAGGTATCGGAGGATGAACAGCAGCGGGAGGGTGCCTGGCGGTGGGGATCCTACACCGCCGGTAAGTGACAGCCTCGATGGCCGTGGGGATCCTACACCGCCGGTGAGTGACAGCCTCGCGCGCTGCGGACGGGGCACAGGCTCGCAGACCGGTAGCATCGGGGAAAGGACTCTAGGGCAGCCCACGGGGTGGAAACCCAGAGCAGCGGGGTCCCGGGCCCACGAACTGGGAGCGGCTGGCAGTTTTAGAAGCACAAAAGGCAGAGACGTGCCCCGACCTGGAGGCAGGACTGGGAGCGCTGCGGAGGGGCGCACAACCCAGGACGCTGCAGTTTATAGCAGCACGGACAGAAACGGAGACGGTGTGGCCTGGAGAGCTCACTGAAGAACAGACTGCGGTCTCTCTGCTCTGAGGCAGAGGGTTGGAAATGGTCTCTTCTGCTCTGACTCGCGGAAGAGACGCGGAAAGCCGCCAGGGAAAGGTGCCAGAGAACAAAAGCCCCAAAGACTGATTCACACTGAGCCCATCCCCCGCCACAGGGGTGCAGGGCAACTCCGCCCAAACAGGGTTGCCTCAGTAACAGCGCGGCAGGTCCCTCCCCCAGAAGACAAGCTGGGAAAACAAGAGGCCAGCAACCCTAAGGTCCCAAGAAAACAGATGCATCGTGCTTGGGTTCTGGTCAATAATTTGGACTCTATACATTCCCTCAAACACCCATCAACAGAATGACTAGGAGGAACCCCCAAAATAGGAAAGACTCAGAGATCATGACTTATGCTGCAGATTTACAAATGGATGCAGATATAACCAAGATGTCAGAGATGGAATTCAGGCTAGCAATTGTGAAGACAATGGCTAGAATGGAGAAATCAATTGATGGCAACATAGAGTCTCTAAGGGCAGAAATGAAAGCTGAATTGGCAGAACTTAAAAATGCTATCAATGAGATCCAATCCAATCTAGATAATCTAACAGCTAGGATAACTGAGGCAGAAGAGTGAATAAGCGACCTGGAAGACAATATAATAGATAAAAAGGGAAAAGAGGAGGCCAGGGAAAAACAATTCAGAATCCATGAAAATAGAATCAGAGAAATAAGTGACACCATGAAGTGTTCCAATGTCAGAATAATTGGAATCCCGGAGGGAGTGGAGAGAGAGAGAGGACTAGAAGATGTATTTGAACAAATCATAGCTGAGAATTTCCCTAATCTGGGGAATGAAACAAACATTCGCATCCTAGAGGCAGAGAGGACCCCTCCCAAGATCAAGGAAAAAGGGCCAACACCCCAGCATGTAATAGTAAAACTTGCAAATCTTAGAACTAAGGAAACCATCTTAAGGGCAGTTAGGGGGAAGAGATTCCTTACGTACAGAGGGAGGAACATCAGAATAACGTCAGACCTATCCACAGAGACCTGGCAAGACAGAAAGGCCTGGCAAGACATATTCAGGGTACTAAATGAGAAGAACATGCCGCCAAGAATACTTTATCTGGCAAGGCTGTCATTTAGAATGGATGGAGAGATGCAGAGCTTCCAGGACTGGCAGAAACTGAAAGAATATGTGACCACTAAGCCGGCCCTGCAAGAAATATTAAGGGGGGTTCTATAAAAGGAGAAAGACCCCAAGAGTCATATACAACAGAAATTTACAGGGACCATCTATAAAAACGTTTTCACAGGCAACATGATGACAATTAATTCATATCTTTCAATAATCACTCTCAATGTGAATGGCCTAAATGCTCCCATAAAACTGCTCAGGGTTGCAGATTGGATAAAAAGACAGGATCCATCCATATGTAGCCTAAAGAGACTCATTTTGAACCTAAAGATACATCCAGACTGAAAGTGAAGGGATGGAGATCCATCTTCTATGCCAGCGGACCTCAAAAGAAAGCTGGGGTAACAATTCTTATATCAGACAAATTAGATTTTAAACTAAAGTCTGTAATTAGAGACACAGAAGGACACTATATCATTCTTAAAGGGTCTATCCAACAAGAAGATCTAACAATTGTAAATATCTATGCCCCCAACATGGGAGCAGCCATCTACATAAGCCAACTGTTAACCAAAATAAAGAGTCATATTGATAACAATACATTAATTGTAGAAGACCTCAATACTCCACTCTCAGCAATGGACAGATCATCTAAGCAGAAAATCAACAAGGAAACAAGAGCTTTGAATGATACACTGGACCAGATGGACCTCAAAGATACTTACAGAACATTCCACCCTAAAACAACAGAATACTCATTCTTCTCAAGCGCACATGGAACTTTCTCCAGAATAGACCACATACTGGGTCACAAATCAGGTCTCAACCGATAACAAAAGATTGAGATGATTCACTGAATATTCTCAGACCACAGTGCTTTAAAACTGGAACTCAATCACAAGAAGAAATTTGGCAGAAATTCAAACACATGGAAGCTAAAGACCACTCTGCTCAAGAATGTTTGGGACAATACGATCCAGCAATTGCACTACTGGGTATTTACCCCAAAGATACAAATGTAGGGATCCAAAGGGGTACATGCACCCCGATGTTTATAGCAGCAATGTCCACAATAGCCAAACTGTGGAAAGAGCCAAGATGTCCATCGACAGATGAATGGATAAAGAAGAGTGGTATATATATACAATGGAATATTATGCAGCCATCAAAAGGAATGAGATCTTGCCATTTGCAATGATGTGGATGGAACTGGAGGGTATTATGCTGAGCGAAATAAGTCAATCAGAGAAAGACATGTATCATATGACCTCACTGATATGAGGAATTCTTAATCTCAGGAAACAAACAGAGGTTTGCTGGAGTGGGGGTTGGGGTGGGAGGAATGGGGTGGCTGGGTGATAGACAATGGGGAGGGTATGTGCTATGGTGAGCACTGTGAATTGTGTAAGACTGTTGAATCACAGATCTGTAACTCTGAAACAAGTAATGCAATATATGTTAAGAAAAAAAAAAAAAGATAGCAGGGGAGGGAAAGTATGAAGGGGGGGAAAGCGGAGGGGGAGACGACCATGAGTGATGATGGACTCTGAAAAACAAACTGAGAGTTCTAGAGGGGAGGGGAGTGGGAGGATGGGTTAGCCTAGTGTTGGGTATTAAAGAGGGCACGTTCTGCATGGAGCACTGGGTGTTATGCACAAACAATGAATCATGGAACACTACATCAAAAACTAACAATGTAATGTATGGTGATTAACATAACAATAAAAAATTTTAAAAGAAAAAGAATGTTTGGGTCAACCAGGAAATCAAAGAAGAACTTAAACAATTCATGGAAACCAATGAGAACAAAAACGCATCGGTCCAAAACCTATGGGATACTGCAAAGGCGGTCCTAAGGGGGAAATACATAGCCATCCAAGTCTCACTCAAAAAAATAGAAAAATCCTGAATTCACCAACTAACTCTACACCTTAAAGTACTAGAGAAAAAGCAACAAACGATGCCTAAGCCACACATTAGAAGAGAAATAATTAAAATTAGGGCAGAAATCAATGAATTAGAAGCCAGAAACACAGTAGATCAGATCAACAAAACTAGAAGTTGGTTCTTTGAAAGAATTAATAAGATTGATAAACCACTGGCCAGACTTATCCAAAAGAAAAGAGAAAGGACCCAAATTAATAAAATTATGAATGAAAGGGGAGAGATCACGATTAACACCAAGGAAATAGAAACAATTATTAGAAATTATTATCAACAACTATATGCCAATAAACTGAGCAATCTGGATGAAATGGAGGCCTTCCTGGAAACCTGTAAGCTGCCAAGACTGAAACAGGAAGAAATTGACAACCTGAATAGGCCAATAACCAGTAATGAGATTGAAGCAGTGATCAAAAACCTCCCAAAAAACAAGAGTCCAGGGCCTGATAGATTCCCTGGGAATTCTACCAAACATTCAAAGAAGAAATAATAACTATTCTACTGAAGCTGTTTCAAAAAATAGAAACAGAAGGAAAACTTCCAAACTCATTCTATGAGGCCAGCATTACCTTAATCCCCAAACCAGGCAAAGACCCCATCAAAAAGGAGAATTTCAGACTGATATCCCTGATAAATATGGATTCCAAAATCCTAGCTAATAGGATCCAACAATACATTAAAAGGATCATCCACCATGACCAAGTGGGATTTATCCCCGGGATGCAAGGGTGGTTCAACATTCGCAAATCAATCAGTGTGATAGAACACATTAATGAGAGGAGGGAGAAGAACCATATGGTCCTCTCAATTGATGCAGAAAAAGCATTTGACAAAATACAACATCCTTTCCTGATTAAAACTCTCCAGAGTATAGGGACAGAGGGAACATTCCTCAAGCTCATAAAATCCATCTATGAAAAACCCAGAGCAAATATCATCCTCAATGGGGAAAAGCTGAGAGCCTTTCCCTTAAGATCAGGAACACGTCAAGAGTGCCCACTCTCACCACTATTGTTCCACCTAGTACTAGAAGTCCTAGCAACAGAAATCAGACAACAAAAAGAAATAAAATGCATTCAAACTGGCAAAGAAGAAGTCAAACTCTCTCTTTTCACAGATTACATGATACTTTATGTGGAAAACCCAAAAGACTCCACCCCCAAATTATTAGAACTCATCCAGCAATTCAGTAATGTGGCAGGATACAAAATCAATGCACAGGAATCAGTTGCTTTCTTATACACTAACAACGCAACTGTAGAAAGAGAAATTAAAGAAACGATTCCATTTCCAATAGCACCAAAAACCATAAGATACCTCGGAATAAACCTAACCAAAGAGGTAAAGGATCTATACTCTAGGAACTACAGAACACTCATGAAAGAAATTGAAGGAGACAAAAAAAGATGGAAAAATATTCCATGCTCATGGATCGGAAGAATAAACATTGTTAAAATGTCTATGCTATCCAGAGCAATCTATACTTTCAATGCCATCCCGATCAAAATTCCAATGACATTTTTCAAAGTGCTGGAACAAACAATCCTAAAATTTGTATGGAATCAGAAAAGACCCCGAATCGCCAAGGAAATGTTGAAAAAGAAAAACAAAGCTAGGGGCATCACGTTGCCCAATTTCAAGCTATATTACAAAGCTGTGATCACCAAGACAGCATGATACTGGCACAAAAACAGACATAGAGACCAATGGAACAGAATAGAGAACCCAGATATGGACCCTCAACTCTATGGTCAAATAATCTTTGACAAAGCAGGAAAAAACATGCAATGGAAAAAAGACAGTCTCTTCAATAAATGGTGCTGCGAAAATTGGACAGCCACATGCAGAAAATGAAACTCGACCATTCTCTAACACCATTCACAAAGATAAACTCAAAGTGGATGAAAGACCTCAATGTGAGACAGGAATCCATCAAAATCCTAGAAGAGAACATAGGCAGTAACCTCTTTTACATCGGCCACAGCAACTTCTTTCAAGATACATCTCCAAAAGCTAGTGAAACAAGAGCAAAAATGAACTTTTGGGACTTCATCAAGATAAAAAGGTTCTGCACAGCAAAGGAAACAGTCAACAAAACAAAGAGGCAACCCACAGAATGGGAGAAGATATTTGCAAATGACACTACAGATAAAGGGCTGGTATCCAAGATCTATAAAGAACTTCTCAAACTCAACACCCAAAAAACAAATGATCAAGTCAAAAAGTGGGCAAAAGAGATGAACAGACACTTCTCTGAAGAAGACATACAAATGGCTAACAGACACATGAAGAAATGTTCATCATTAGCCATCAGGGAAATTCAAATCAAAACCACACTGAGATGCCACCTTACACCAGTTAGAATGGCCAAAATGGACAGGGAAAGAAACAACAAATGTTGGAGAGGTTGTGGAGAAAGGGGAACCTTCTTACACTGTTGGTGGGAATGCAAGTTGGTACAGCCATTTTGGAAAACAGTGTGGAGGTTCCTCAAAAATTTAAAAATAGAGCTACTCTATGACCCAGCAATTGCACTCCTGGGTATTTACCCCAAAGACACAGATGTAGTGAAAAGAAGGGCCCTATGCACCCCAATGTTCATAGCAGCAATGTCCGCAGTAGCCAAACTGTGGAAAGAGCCGAGATGCCCTTCAACAGATGAATGGATAAAGAAGATGTGGTCCATATATACAATGGAATATTACTCAGCCATCAGAAAAGATGAATACCCAACTTTTACATCAACATGGATGGGACTGGAGGAAATTATGCTAAGTGAAATAAGTCAAGCAGAGAAAGTCAATTATCATATGGTTTCACTTATTTGTGGAACATAAGGAATAGCATGGAGGACATTAGGAGAAGGAAGGGAAAAATGCGGGGGGTGGGAATTGGAGGGAGAGATGAACCATGAGAGACTATGGACTTTGAGAAACAAACAGGGTTTTAGAGGGGAGGGGGGAGGGGCGATTGGTTAGCCCGGTGATGGGTATTAAGGAAGGCACGTACTGCATGGAGCACTGGGTGTTATACGAAAATAATGGATCGTGGAACACCACATCAAAAACTAATGTTGTATTGTATGGTGACTAACATAACATAATAAAATTAAACACACACACACACAAATCATAAAAGAAAAAGGCAAAGATTAATTGGAAGTTATCATAATTTAAAACCTGACCTTTGAAAAACACCATCAAGAAAACTAAAAAACAAGCCACAGAATGAGTGAAAACATTCACAGTCCAGATATCTGACAATGGACTTGTATCCGGAACACATAAAGAACTCTTGTAATTCAGAGGGTGTTAGAGGGGAGGGGGTTGGGGAGATGGGTTAGCCCGGTGATGGGTATTAAGGAGGGCACGTACTTCATGGAACACTGGGTGTTATACGAAGGCAATGAAGCGTGGATCACTACATCAAAAACTAATGATGTATGGTGACTAACATAACATAATAAAATAAAATTTAAAAAAAAGAACCATTATAATTCAATAAGAAGAATTCAAACAACTCAGTTAGGTGTGAACAAAAGAATCACACAGACATTTAACCAAAAAATGATGTATGAATGACCAATGAGCACATGAAAGATACTCCACATAATTTATCATCAAGGAAAGGAAAATTAAATTCACTATGAAATATTACTACAAAGCCATTAAAATAGCTAAAGTCAAAAAGACTGGCCATAGTAAGTGCTGGGGAGAATGCAGAACAATGAACACTCATGGTAGAAAAATAAATTGGTAAACCACCTTGGAAAAGTTTGGGCAGTTTCTTTAAAAACTAAACATATACTTACCTACCATATTGAACATATACCTGCATGTTTACCCAACAGGACTGATAATATGTCAAATACTTGTGCACTAATGTTCATAACAACATTATTTGTGATAGCCCATAAGTGGAAACAACCCAAGTGCTCATCAACAAGGTGGCTGGGCAAACAGGCGGTGGCATATATATCCATACAAGGGGCTCCTACGAAGCCAAAAGGAAAATGCTAGGCAACAGTATGGGTGAACTTCAAAATCATTACCGTGGGTTTTCGAAAGAAGCCAGACATGTAAAAGTACATATTATGTGATTCCATTTACATAAAATTCTAGAAAGTGCAAACTTTCTAAGGTGTAGTGCCGGAAACTGGAGGAGGGACTGCCGAGATGGCTGACTGCAGATGGGCATCATTTGGAGTGACTGAAATGTTCTCTTCACGTTAGGCGTGATGGTTTCACAGGTATAAACAATTGTCAGAATTCATCAAGTGGCACACTTTATATGGATGAAGTATATTCAATGTAAGTTACAGCTCAATACAACTCAATAAAACCATAGCTGTACAGTCAGTGACATCGTAATAGCTACAGAATGGGGCAGATGGCAGCCACACTTGTGCGCCTACCATAATGTGTAAACTTGTCAAATCACTAAGGTGCACACCTGAAACTAATGTAACATTGTGTGTCAAATATACATAAATAAACAAACAAATGAACGAATGAGTAAATAAAATACAAGTTAATCAATCAATCAGTAAATAAAAGCATAGACTTGTATGATATTTTCTTCTGGGTTTTTTTTCCCCTTGGCAATCAGGAAGGGAAACGGGGAGTGTCAGTTTATCAATGAACTTGTGATGCATAACAAACCACTCCAAAAATCACAGACTTAAAACAACTAGTTCTTTTTTAAAATATATTTTATGGTTGTCTTTTAATATTCAAAATAGTATTTTTGATAAATGGTAATAGACTATAAATGTACATATCTAGATACTAAAAAGAATATCCATTAACTGTTTTCCCTAAGAGCAGATGATCTTCAATCGAGTAGTTCTATGGTCTTCTTTTCTCCCCTCATTTTTATTTTGAAATGTTCCAAACTTTTGGAAAAATTGAAAGCTTTGTATACACCTGCATGCTTGCTACCTAGATCCTACAGCTGACATTTTACTAGATTAAAACAACAGGTTCTTGGGCTCACAGTCCTACTGGACCGATGGGCTGGCCGGGGCTGGCCCACTGCTCTTGCTCATTGCTTGCAGTGGAAGTGTAGGTGGGGGCTGGCCAGGCCTGGGCCTCACTCCTGTGTCTTGCTGGTGATGGGAGTGCCCAGGATGACTGGACCTTCGTCTAGCACCATCTAGCAGGATAGCCAGAGATCTTTTCATAGCAACCGGTTCCGAGGCAGCAAGACTACAAGGCTTTTGAGGCTTGGGCTTCTAACTTGTGTAACTTACAACTTCTATAACATTACTTCCACTGGATGCTATTGGCAACAAAACCAACCCCAGATTGGTTGGGAGGGGGCCATGCAGGGAGGGGCGGGATAAACTCTATCTCTTGATGGGTCATCACTTTTGAAGTCTACCGCACTCAACTAATAGGGCGTTAAGGGACTAATTCTTTAAAATGTCTGGAGCCCCCAGCCTCACTTCTCCTCGCCTGTGTCCTCAGCCAGCTGACAGAGTCCTAATTCACAGACGGCCCCGCTTTGGTGAGGGTTCTCGGGTGTCCATAAGTGCCATTAAGTGTCCATAGGCACCAGGCACTCTGCTCGGTATTTTGCATCCATTCCTCCTAAACGTCTTGAACGATACCAGGAAATGTTCCCATTTTGCAAATGAAACTCACAAAATTAATACACATTACTTAACCTTAAAAGGTTTTTCAAGCTCACAAAGGTAAATAACAAGAAACACACATGGACAGGGACACAGAATTCAAACCTGGTTCTGTCAGACTCCTGGACCTTTTGTCTTAAACACTACCCATGTTGCTCAACTGTTTCTAGAAATAGTAAGTATTTTCATTTTTAGGATAAAAGTAATGAAAGAAAATATCTAATTTTACCCCTATAGAGTCAAAGAAGTTTCAGAACCTCCCTCCAACACAAATACACACACACCCCTTGGAGCAACTGGTAATATTTTTTAAGTCTCTTTAGCAATTATTATTTTGAAAGGACAGTTTTGAGTGATGAGTCACTGCCTCAATCTCCCAGGGCTTAATAATAGCAAAACCTGTTGGAAGTTAAAAAGGGATCAGGATGGGCAGCTGAGGGGCATTTCAGCCAGATGGCAAGATGCTCATCTTCTTTTCCTCTTTCTTCAGTGTACTTTTATGTCCTAATCCATCTAGTAGGAATTAATACCCAAAGGCCAATTTCTGCTTTTAGGATCAGAATGAAAGAGAAGGAAGTTCTTTATGGTGTCCTTTGGAGGATGTGGTTATTGGGTTTCTGAAACTGAACAGAAAAAAAATAATGAAGTGTCAGGAACCATCCCTGTAGACTGTCCTGGGGGAAGAGTCTACACATGAAGAGAAGCAGGGAAGAAGTTTAAAGGACTATTTAGTGCCTCTGGCCCACCAGCAAGCCACAAGCCAGAGAGCACTTCAATTATCCCTGATCAGCCATCTGCTGATTCTTAGAACTTCCCGAGGCTCCACAGTGTTCCATGCTAAGATATTAATATCTCACAACATTATAGACAAGAATCTTGGAATGGCAGATCCAGATATGACATTGTGGTTGTTTGTGTAAAGATATTCTCCAAATATCTTCTGCTAGCCCCAGGATTTCCTCCTGTAGATAATATGCTACAGTGTTATATGTTTCTGACAGGAGAAGTGAACCAAAATGAAAGCCACTCATGTACCTTTAAAAAAAAAAAAAAAGCATTTTTCTCCTTCTATCGTATACTGAATTTTAAAATTTGGTTTTCAGAATGAGAAAAATAAATCTGATTTTGAAAAAATTATGTCTTGATCCAGAATGGAGATAAAAAAAATCATTTGCCATTTAGAATCATGTCTCAAAAAAAAAAAAAGAAAGAAACCCAGAAGACAACAGAAAAGTAGATAACATTGTTGGCTAGTCCAGCATTAGCTAATTTAATTCTCACAACAACTTTATGAGGCAGGGTGATTATTCTCATTATTCAGATGAGGATTTAAGTGGTTTGTTTTCTGATGATCATGCAGCCAGTGAGGGGAAAATCCAGAATTCAAACTCAGGAAAGCATGACTCCGAAACTGAGCTATCTTCACCTCCTAGAAAGGGATAAAAGTGAGCAATATCAACTCCAGGAACGTAGAGAGTATACAACACATGTAAGCTACTTTGGAGAAAATTTAGGAGGCAGTACTGGATTGAGGGGAAGCCCACCTTGGAATTGCTGCATTTCCATCCCTAATTCAGTGTAGAACTGGCCCAAAATAAACCTTACCAGGCCCTGCCAGAGTGGACAGCATCTTCAGCAGGGAATTTCAACAAGCCATAACGTAGATAAAGAGCATCTCTCCTTGTCAGTCCTGACCTATCTCTGTTGAGTATTTGATTTTCCATTGCAGTGATTCTCAAAGTGGGGGCCCCACATCAGCAGCTTCAGCATCACCTGGGAGATTGTTAAAAATGGAAATTCTCAGGCCTATCCCCAGACTTACTGCATCAGAAGCTGTGGGGTTGAGGCGGAGAAATTAGTGCTCTAATAAGCTTTCCAGATGATTGAGTGATGAAGTTTGAGAACTTTTGCTCACCGTAACCCCAGTGCATAGCACCGGCAATTCTCTCAACAGATGAATGAGTGAGTGAATAAATGAATGAATGAATGGCTATTTTTGCTACAGCACGATGCAACCATATGCCCCCATCACAGACACTGAGACCAGCTACTTTAAGTGTCCTCAAGTCATGAGTCCTCAATAGCTGCCTCAGTAACAGTGTGGACAGAGGCCCCTCAAGCGTCTGGACAGGAGGCCCTTGCCGGTCAGAGTGACTCAGCCTTTGCACAATGTCTCAGCTCTAACCCTACCTTTCCTGAGCTCCCTCCCTCAGTGAGCTTATTTTGACTCCGAGAATTTAGATCCTTTCAGGGAATTGTTTTCAGCCTCCTGTTAATTTGATCAAGATTGTGTTTGTATCCCTTGGTGAAAATATGCCAACATGTTTTGTTTTTATTAATTTCCCTGTCTACCTGTGTGCATCAAAGATGGTGTCTGTTTACAACAGAGGCTCAAAATGAGAGGCAGACATAGGTCCAAGTTAGCCTGAGGACCCAGGAGCATCTTGAGACTGATGCCCTTCCAAAGATAAACTCATGTCCTCCAACCAAGTGTCAGTGATGTGCTTCCATTCTACCTCATGACTGAGGCATTGGCTCCGGGAGAGACCTGCTCACCCTAAGTATACCTGCCTTGAGTCACTGGCAGTCAGGTTAGTGAGAGGGGAAGGCCAAACCCTTCAGTGAGGAGCCTGTGGCCTAGGTAATATGGGCAGCATCCCTGGCCTGCCCATGACTTGTTCATCATGAGTAGGTGTTTACCACTGTTCTTTTTTTTTCTTCAAGTTTTTATTTAAATTCCAGCTAGTTAACATATAGTGTAAAATTAGTTTCACTAATTTTCGAATTTAGTGATTCAAAACTTCCATACATCACCCAGTGCTCATCACAACAAGTGCACACCTTAATCCCCATCACCTATTTAACCCATCCCCCCACCCCTCTCCCCTCTGGTGACGATCACTTTGTTCTCTCTAGTTAAGAGTCTGTTTCTTGGTTTGCTTTTTCTTCCCCCTATGTTCATTTGTTTTGTTTCTTAAATTAATTCCACATATGAGTGAAATCATATGGCATTTGTCTCTGACTTATTTCACTAAGCTTAATACTCTCTAGCTCCATCTATGTCATGGCAAATTGCAAGATTTCATTCCTTTTTATGGCAGAGTAATATTCCACCATATATATATATACCCCGTCTTCTTTATCCATTCATCAGTCGATGGACATTTGGGCTCTTTCCATAAGTTGGCTATTATTGATAATGCTGCTACAAACATCAGGCTGCCTGTATCCCTTCTGATCTGTATTTTTGTATCCTTTGGGTAAATACCTACTAGTGCCATTGCTGGAATATAGGGTAGTTCTAGTTTAACTTTTTGAGGAACTTTCATACTATTTTCCAGAGTGGCTGCACCAGTTTCCTTGCCACTCTTAAGACACATTTCCCATTAACATCCTGATTCTCATGTTTATCTTTGTGAACAACACAGTTTTACCAAGGATATGTTACGATTTCAGTGACTGCTTGAGAAAAATTTTGAAAACCATGTAAGAGACACTTTATTTTATTTTGTTAGTCACCATACATTACATCATTAGTTTTTGATGTAGTGTTCCATGATTGTTTGCGTATAACACCCAGTGCTCCATGCAATACGTGCCCTCCTTAATACCCATCACTGGGCTAACCCATCTCCCTACCCACCCCTCCCCTTTAAAATCCTCTGCTTCTCAGAGTCCATAGTCTCTCATGGTTCGTCTCCCCCTCTTATTCCCCCCCCTTCATTTTTCCCTTCCTACTGTCTTCTTTTTTTTCCTTTTTTAACATGTAATGTATTATTTGTTTCAGAGGTACAGGTCTGTGATTCATCTGTCTTACACAATTCACAGCGCTCACCATAGCACATACCCTCCCCAATGTCTATCACCCAGCCACCCCATCCCTCCCACCCCCCACCACTCCAGCAACCCTCAATTTGTTTCCTGGGATTAAGAGTCTCTTATGCTTTGTCTCCCTCTCTGCTTTCATCTTGTTTCATTTTTTCCTCCTTTCCCCTATGATCCTCTGTCTTGCTTCTCAAATTCCTCATATTAGTGAGATTATATGATACTTATCTTTCATAAGAGACACTTTAGAACAGAAATGGAATGGAATCTCTTAACATTCAAGAGTTACCACGCTTTAATTGATATGAAGAGCCTTCAAAAAGAAATTCAGATTCATAAACTATCTTTTTTAAAAGTTTAATTCCAGTATAGTTAACATACAGTGTTATATTAGTTTCAGGTGTACAACATAATGATTCAAGAGTTCCATACAACACCCGGTGCTCATCATGACAAGCACACTCCTTAATCCCTATCACCTATTTCACCCATCCCCCCACCCCACCCCCCCTGTGGTAACCATCAGTTTGTTCTCTATAGTTTAGAGTCTATTTCTTGGTTTGTCTCTCTCACGCGCTTTTTTCCCCCTTTGCTCATTTGTTTTGTTTTGTTTCTTAAATTCCACATATGAGTGAAATCATATGGTATTTGCCTTTCTCTGACTTATTTCACTTAGCATAATACTCTCTAACTTCATCCATGTCCTTGCAAATGACAAGATTTCATTCTTTTTGTGGCTGAGTAATGTTCCATTGTATATATATACCACCTCTTCTTTATCCATTCATCAATCATTGGACACTTATGCTGCTTCCATATCTTGGCTACTGTAGATAATGCTGCTATAAACATAGTGGTGCATGTATCCCTTTGAATCAAAAACTATCTTTGAGGCACCTGGGTAGCTTGGACTCGATCTCAGCTCAGGTCTTGATCTCAGGATTGTGAGTTCAAGCCCCATATTGGGCTCCATACTGGGCATGGAGCTTACTTTAAAAACAAAACAAAACAAAACCCCTGTATCTTTAAGAGATTCCTTGATTAGGTCAAGCACCACCCTTGCTCATTTTGGCTGCCCAAGCCCCTTTCTCTGCTCTCTACCTTCCTCTACCTTCGACTCTGTCTCCCCTTTCTAACTCAGCTCTATCTCAACATCCTTAAGTCTCTTGAGTCACTTTGACTGTCTCTTAAAGCCAAACCACTCAACAGGAAGCCCTTACAAGTAGATTTTAACCCATGGGCTAGGTCAAAATTAAGAGACATCATCTAAGATTTTCTAAGCATAAAGAAGGTAAAACAAAAAATGTACTGAGAAATCCAGAATAGTCCTAGAATTAAAATACTGATTGCCAAATACATCAAGTAGTCTCATGTTGGCAGGCTCCTCAGAGGTGAAATCCTTGATGGGAATGTCTCACTGTGATCAGGCTGTCAAAGTGATCAAGGACAGTGGTTCCATGGAATGGCTAATTAGTTCAAAATAGACCAGTTTCCTATGGGTTACACATGGTTGTGAACCTGTAAAGATTGACTAAGGTCTTTACTCTTGTAAGGAGGGAACTGATGAAGCCACTGGACAATTAAAAAACAGATTGTTCAGCATATTTCTAAACCACTGAACACAGACTCCAATACCAAAGTGACCATCACTCAGATTTGGCTGTCTGTCAAGGAGACAAATTAAAACCTGAAATAGGACATTTAATTAAACAAGTTAGAATGGTAAATAACTTCTTTGTTTCAACTGTAGCATCTGAAGAATATTTTGAAAGAGTAAGAGATAATCAAATGATGGATAAAGAAATGGGTAAAATATATATTTGATACACACACACACACACACACACACAGAGTGGAATATTACTCTGCCATCAAAAAGAATAAAATCTTGCCCTTTGCAACAAAGTGGATGGAGCTAGAGTGTATTATGTTAAGCAAAATAAGTCCATCAGGGAAAGACAAATGCTATATGATTTCACTTGTATGTAGAATTTAAGAAACAAGACAGATGAACATGGGAGAAGGAAAAAAAAGAGAGAGAGAGAAGCTAGCCATAAGAGACTCTTAACTATAGAGAACAAACTGAGGGTTGATGGAGGAAGGTGGGTGGTGGGTGGGCTAATGGGTATTAAGGAGGGTACTTGTTGTGATGAGTACTGGTGTTATATGTAAGTGATGAATCACTAAATTCTACACCTAAAATCAATTTTACCATTTATGTAGAATGGAATTCTACTCAGCTGTCAAAAAGAATGAAATCTTGCCATTTGCAACAATGTGGATGGAACTAGAGGGTATTATGCTAAGTGAAATAAATCAGAGAAAGACAAATACCACATGATTCCACTCATGTGTGGAATTTAAGAAACAAAATGGAGGATCATAGGGGATGGGAAGGAAAAACAAAATGAAAACAGAGAGGGAGATGAACCATAAGAGACTCTTAACTCTAGGAAACAAACTGAGGGTTTTGCTGGAGGGGAGGTAGGTGGGGGGATAGGGTAACTGGGTGATGGGTATTAAGGAGGGAACTTGATGTAATGAGCACTGGAAGTTATATACAACTGATGAATCACTAAATTCTACCCTTGAACTAATATTACACTGTATGCTAACTAACTTGAATTTAAATAAAATCTTTTTTAAAAAGGAAAAAATAAATAAAATGGTCCTCAGATTAAGGGACTCCTAATACCCTGATGCTCCCAAAAGGGAATGCTATTATAAAGGTAGAAGCATACAGAAAAGAGCATAATTTGGATGCTAAAAAAAATACTCTAGCTATCCTCTCTGCCACATGGGCAGCCCTTACTACAATCAAGGTCTTCTGATACTATACAGGGGCAAATTCTTGGGACAATTTCAAAGAGGCTATCATATGATGTCAAAATGTGGCTCCAGAATCAGATAAAAAGATGTTGGTAATGATCCAGCTATATGCTGCATGAGGATAATCTTTCCTACTCTTACATCAGCCTTCCAGTGGTGCCAGGGAACTTCAAAAATGCAACCTTGTAAAAAATTTTCCATAAAATTCCCACCAGAATAAAATGCACTTAACTCTCGAGAAACTTTACTAAAATTGCTGAGCAAGTACATGATGCATATCTCATCTGTCACCAACATCACCTCTGAGAAGTATAAAAGACGTGGATACGAAATCTGTCCTCAAGGCCCCCTTAGACATCTCCAAACAGATTTCATACAGTTACCATCATCCTACCTAGAAAATTCAAACCCCATATGTGTCCAGTATTAGAGGAACCCATGTCACTGAAACTGTCATTATGAAACTGAAAAATCTTACCACTCACTCAAAAACTTCATTTTGTCCATGTTTTCTTTGATCTTCAGGAGATGTCCACAGGACATATGTTTTTTTAATTAGCGAAACTCTCAGAAACCCTTGAACTTACAAAGTTGTTGCTTTGGTCATGACCTTAATGACCATGGACAAATACCAACTGAAGCTCAATGACTCTCCCTTCATGAGTTGATGGCTGGCAGCCCTATACACCTGGGAATATCATCCAGATCTTATATTCCATCCTGTTACAAACATATGGCTAAATATTTAAAGGAACTACTGCATACTTTATCTTACCATCTTATTGGTGACTTTTCCTCAGCATCTTCCTAACCAACCCCTACATGACTGAATACCCAGAGACCTGGTCTTCTAGAGAAGACACCAGTGAGGGGGATAGCTCTTGAATCCTGATGAAAATGACTCTTTCGAGTCCTACTTACCAACAGCACCCTAGTTTAATTACAAGGTATTGATCCTTAGATTTGTGTCTCCCAATTAAATAGAAGCCAACTTTCCTTAGACAACCAGAAAGAGATCCCAACAGAAGCCTCCAGATTTTTAGGAATCCTCCAGATGCATATAATTTTCTGAAGGCAACTGCTGAACCAAAACCCCTTTATACAAGCAGACAGAGTGACTTGAAATACATCGCTTCCATCTAAAAATATTAGAACAAGACTTCAAATGCCTACAACCTTTGATTGACATGCACTTGCTTGCATGCTTTCTTATTGCCCTACCTATTGTCTTTCCTGTGTAGTTTTAAGGTCCTGGCTTTCTAATTGATATGTGTTATCATGTAACAGTAGGACATAAAATGCCTCTATCCTTAATATTGTCAGGTGCACCACTAGTTACTCCTTAGTGTGAGTACAATACTTTGCTACAACCCACTTGTGATTTATCTAAAACATACCACTGAACCATCTATTGGTCACTTTCATTTGAACAGTAGCCACTTTCTTTTGATTAGTACCAATATGCTTTTGAGTGCCACATGACACTCTGTCATTAAAAGGAATCAGTTTCCTAGATAGACTCAACCACTACATGACATTCTACATGGCAAATACAACAGACCAGACAGCTGAAAGTCTAAAACCCTCTATCACATCATAAGCGATAGGAGAGGTTTTTATCTTTTATAGAAGCTAGCTTCTATAACCAAATTTTCATAGAAATAGAACTTAGTAAGGAACTAAGAACTGGATGTACAAATTGAAGATGCTTCATTTTTATAAACCCTCTAAAGAAGATTTATAACTTAAACACAAGATCATTCCCTTCTATAAACATGCCTGCTGATCTTTAATTTTCATTATCTGATGACTCATCATGCTCAAATCAGAATTGTATGGCACACCAGATAACCTCTTGGAAGTATTTAGGTCAAAATTACTTGACAAGGTGTTCCCCAATAACCGGTATAAGATTTTTAGCACAAAAACCTCTTAATTAATACCTACAAGTTAAATAGGGACTTACTTTTCCTGGTAAACTAATACCTGCCTTCAGGAAAGTCCCTCATATCACTCAGGGTCCATTTTGGCCCATCAACTTTTTCAGAAGAAAAAAAAAGCTCTTTAGCCAATTCATGAAGAAGAAAAATTGATCCTCAGTTTGTGAACTTAAGAACTATTCTGGACTACTTTTTTCTTTCCTCACAACTCCTCATTTCAAGTTTCAAAGTCCACCTGAAAAGTGGAGATATTCTGTACATAATTACAAGAACTACAGAAGGACTAGACAATGCCATTAAGGCAATAGACCTTCCACCGAAGAATTTCACAAGATTGACAAAGCGGTTCAAAAATGAGCAGCCCCAGTCATATGCAGCTTTCAAGGCAGAATGGGTGCCATTTTTTGGAATAATAATGCTCACAAACTTTTCCAGATTCTTTATTGTTCTATAAATATCTGAAAAAGACACAAAGAAATTATAACACTAGGTAATCAGTCTGATATCCCTCAGTCTGCTACTATAGGCTCCACAGATCAAGGACAGGATATGTTCTCTGGTTTAATTTGACTATTCATGACTCCTAGATTCAAAGTGGGCTACATATTCTGATCATAATCCTCTTCTTAGTATTTACATCTTTGCAGCATTCAAATGTGTGGTTCCCCATGTCTAAAATGCTATTACTCAGTCACTGTCTCACCAATGACCATTCAACAGAAACAAAACTTCATAAAGTGTGTTGAAAGTCAAGTGACCTCCAGCATAGCCACAGGTACCTTGACCAGCAGGGTACATGTAGAATGATCACCACCCTGAGAACATAGTCTATCCTGTAGTATTGGCTTACGTATAGCCGAAAGGCAGGGCTGAGGAATGAAATTTATTTCAAAAATCACAACATGCAAATTACACAAACTGTAAAGAAACCATAACTTGCATAACAGAAACTGCATAGAGATCACATTTAAAACCCAAACCTTTTAAGCTCTATGTGCATTAGCAATAGTTTCCTCCAACTATATGCTAGAAAAATAAAACCACAGTTTCAACAATAACCTTGTTTCACATACCAACCGAATAAGCTATTCCCTAGTTTCTAACTTCCAACCAATCACTGCCAAGCCCTACTTACTTACCTTCTCCCACCTAAAACCACCTATGTCAAACTCTTCTCCAAAAAAGCTACTAAATTCATTTGGTGAAGGCTTTCTCCCCTGACAAGTTTCTAATGAACTCATCTTGTTTTCCAATCACAACTAATTTCTCCAACCACCTCTTATGGGAATGGGACCTCTGAGCGAAACCACCTGGATGAACTTGTATAAAGACCCATTTTCCCATGTCCAGGAGATGATGGACAGCAACTCCATGAAGTCCATCTGTATGTTCTTCTTGCCCAAACATGAGCTTCTGGCACCTGATAGGCACACAACATCTGTTAAATGGATAAAAATAAGCCACCAATATTAAGTAAAGATATTTTACTGAGGTTAACATGCATATTTGCAGTTGCCTACTTAATCTCAGGAAAATTACTGAAAGCAAAAGCTTCAAGTGCATGAAAATATGCCCAATTTACACTGAATGAAAGCAATACTGAATGAAAATGTTCAGAGCAGAGCCACTGAGTATTTTTGTGCCAGAAATTCAGTGAGTTGGGAGTTCAAGTACATTCCTCAGATTTTTAAATAAAGTGTTAATATTACTTCTCCAGCCGAAAACCCTGCTGACCAAAAACATCTATGGGGTGAGATAGGCAGAGGCCAGGCTCTGGAAGGCCCTTGTTTTGCTTCATCCTACTCAGGGCCCATCTCATTGTCTTCTGGAGGAAACCTGGCCTCCTCATCAGTTCCCAGGATAAGCCAAGAAACAATGGAGAAACAAACTACTATGATCTGCAGAAGATGCTATAAGAAAGACACCAGCAGGCTGGAAGTGGGGGGTGGGGAGCCAAAAGATATAGCAAGGGCAGGCATTTGGTGCATGTACAGATGAATAATGCAAACTGACCTCTCATTAGCAGCAGAGTGATAGCTCAGAGAAATCTCAGCCAGGCCCCTGTCCTCCACTGGATTATTGTCCAAAAGAATTTTTGTCTACACCATTGAAATCTCTCTCATTTACTATCAGAAAGTTGAGAATGAAGCAAACAATGAAAAGAATGTGGGAAAGAACATTTTAGGCAGAAGAGACAGCCCACGTGGAAGCCTTAGTGGAGGAAGGGTGAAGTTAATGGAAAAACTTAAAAGATAATGATGCATGAGGCGGCGGTAAGTTACTATCCTAATATGAACACATTTCTAAATTAATCTTACATGTTCATTTCTGTTGCTGAAACATGAACCAAGCAAATGCCTTTTCTTATATTACTCAAACCCTATATTTTCTGTTCTGTCTCCCTTTCCTACCCTTTCTTCAACAGAACTCACATTTACTTGCTTGATGATAAAGCTGCTGTTTCTATGTTCATCTTTCAGGCAGTCTTTCCTCAGTGTTTTCTAGCTACATCTGTCCATCACTTGTTTCTTCTTGGCTTCTCTGATTTGGGGGGTTTGGCCTTTTAACTAGAAGGGTACCTTACTACATCAGTGAGAAAGGTCTTTAAGAATGGTAGAAGGCCTTCTTTCCTCCCCCACCCACCCCAAGTCCATTAGAAAGTAGTTTAAAAGCAACCATTCAGGGATGCTTTATAAAGCTCAAGTGGCCCACAAGCATCCAGTAGGTAATCTACAGGTCTGTGGTAGCCTGCCTATTCTTGGGTTGCCCATCACTGCTATTTTAGCAAGAATGTTTTCACCTAATTAACCTGCACTCATGAACTCTCACAGCCAAGCCATCTGTCAATAAAGAATTTGAGAAGTTTAGTCAAAACAGGGAAAAGCTGAGTTAATCAGCAAGGAAAACTAGTACCTTCAATGAATGAAGGGAAAGGTGTCAGCGGTCATAACATCCTTATGATTCCATTGCATCATTTATTGTAAGTTTATGCTATGAATTCCGTAAGTCAATTTTAGCGAATGGTGTAATGGAGGAAGCTGTCCTCTTCACTCTTACTGGGTTGGGGAATATATGAAAGACTCTGAGACCTAGTAAAGGTATTCATTTTTCTTTACGTTAGTCATATGGCTAAACAAGGAAAACTTAACAGAGAGATCTACTGATCTATTTTCTCACATCAAGGATCTTTTAGATTTATAGCTCTCTCCCCAGTGGTTTATCAGCTGCTGCATTCTTACTGATGTAATAAAACATTTGAACACACTGAAATTTATCCTTTGAGAACAAAAAAAATATTTTGAAATTCCTGATTGCCTCAAAAAAGGCACTTGTGCAGACTCAAGCTCAATTTTCATACTGGAACAGGAGCTGTGGCCCTGAAGTCACTGAATAGAAAGTGAGGATACACCTGCCTTATAGGTATTTGGAAGATTTCATTTGCCAGATGGGGGTTTCTGGGCTATAGGCTTCAGGAAAAGCCATCACTCATGCCTAATTCAGAGGGAAAGTCTTTGCAGTTTAAACCAAAACATTATACCATCCTTTCAATTTAGCTCCATGTCACTTTCCATCATCAAACAGTCCCCTTTACAAAAGGTCAAGGGCAGAGGTTTCCTTTGTGATTCTTAACCAAAAACTTTTTCTCATCCTTTTATATATTGTCTGTGATTCACCAACACATGTGTAGGTATGGCAGCCTCTTCAAAAGCCAAAGCCATATATCAAAAATTATGTTATGAACAATTCATATGATTGATAAGAAATAAGCCCTCCCTTCATTTTCTAGGACCTTAATAACAGGAGGCTGATATATTCTGAAGACATTAGTTGCCAACTAAAAGAAGTGCAGTAAGCCAATGAGAATATGACCTCTGGAATCTGACAGTTCATGTTGAACTTGATCTCTTGATGCTTTGACTTACTGTGTATATTTGGGCTAACATTTTACTATTCTATAAACTCTGATTCCTTCAAGCAGGTATTTTGCATTTCTTCATTGGTAGCATTGTTTCACATTACATTATCTGCCATTATCAATATTGGAAGCTCCATAATCTGTTTCTAAAATATTTTATTGACAGGAGACCCATTGCACAAACACAGAATATTCTGACTTCTAGAAAAGAATGGCACACCCTTAAAAAAGATAAGAAGAGCATAAAATTCAAAAGTTTTCCTCTTCACTCTAATTTTTATTTTATATTAAGCATGAATATTAATATTAGTCACCTTGTAGAATTAGAGATTTTTATCCCATATTGAGTTCTGGAGCTTGGTTGCCTTGTTCACTCCAAGCTCTTCAGCTTACTGACTCTGTGACTTTGAGCATTTTGCCTAAACTCTCTAAGCTTTATTTTCCTCATGTGTGAGATCAGCATAATAATAGTTCCAGTCCATAAGATTTTGATGGGTTTTAAGTGGGATAGTACATGTAATGGTTTAGCCCAATATCTAGCACATAGTAAGTTTTCAATAAATTTTAGTATTGAAAATAAGAAGGAAAGACTGGCATCATTTTGTGGGAAATTATCACCCAAATCCAGGATTTTTCTAAGAAATTGCTCAGGGGTTACTCCAGTGTGTAAGTCAGAGAGACCTAGGGAGGAATAAGGAAAAAGGAAAATTTGGTTGAATATGTCATATTGAAAATTTGGTTATCTGTTTTCATTAAAATAACACTTAAAATTGTTTTTAAAAAACAAAACACAAGAATGGAGAGAATGAGAGAGGATGACACCTGATAAGAGATAAAATAAAATGTTGAATGGAAAAGAAAATGTGATACACACACACACACACACACACACACACACTGGAATACTATTTATCCATAAAAAAGGAAATCCTGCCTTTTGCAACAACATGGATGGAACTTGAGAGCATTATGTTAAGTGAAATAAGTCAAACAGAGAAAGACAAATACTGTATGATCTCATTTATATGTGGAAACCAAACCAACAAAACCAAAACCAAAACACTGAACCCATAGAAAAAAGAACAGTTTTGTAGTTACCAGACACTTGGGGTGAAGGAGTCAAAAGATACAAACTTCCAACTATAAAATAAATGAGTCCTGGGGGTGTAATATACAGCATGGTAACTAAAGTTAACAATACTCTATTGTATATTTGAAAATTGCTAAGAGAGTAAATCTTAAAAGTTCTCATCACAAGAGAAAAATATTTGTAACCAAATGAGGTGATGGATGTTAACTAGACTTATTGTGGTGTAACTAGACTTATGGTGGTGATCATTTTACAATATATACAAATATCAAATCTCTATGTTATACACTGAAACTAATATAATGTGTCAATTATATTTTAGTATATATAAGTATTATACATATACTTTATATATATATATATAATGTTGAAATATGGAAAACAAATGGACAGGTGCAAGTGATTTAGCAAAATAAAGCTGAAGCAAGCCAACCTATCTAGAGAAGGAAAACCAGAAAGAAGCAAGTAAAATCACATCCCAGAACATCTTGAAAATTAAAGGCAAGAGGTAACTTTGCAGATATAAAAGAGGGGTAGGCTGAAAACAACAAAAGTAGTTGAAGGTATGTCAGAGGGCTGTTCATTCACCAAATGTACTTCCTCCAGAAGATAAGAGATTAACTCTCTGAAGAAAAATGAAGCATAGGGACTCTGGACCTCAGAACATCAAGTACAGAAGAAGGCAGGGGCAAGGCAAACTGTTACAAGCCAACAAAAAATTAGAAGCTACTCAGTACAAATTGAGTCCTGCAGGCTCAACTCAAAAGGCTGGAGGCCATCTTACAACCCACAGACAGAGGACTATAAATCCCTCTTAGGAAAGCTAAAAGTCACAAAGACTAACAGATACTGGTGCTTTGAGTCTCTCAATGAAATAAGTTGGTCTCCAGTCAACAATCCCACATGAATTCCACTAACAAACCACACACGTGCAGCTTCCAATCAGCTTTTTACTCTCATGCTCTTTAATATGAATGGACAGATGTGTATTAAGAGACATTTTTATCAGTCCCTTTTTACTCAGTTATGCTGTAGTAACAAACACAAAAAATCAAAATGGTTTTGATTCAAAATAAAGAAAGAAAGAAATAAGGACTTCTTGTTTCTGTTCCAGCATATAAGGAGTGTAGATGTCCTCACTCCCATCATTAGAACAATTAAGAAGAAGAAAAAAGCTGAACAAACTAAAAATTAACAACTCTTCTTGGCTCCATTGGAGAATTGAGGCCACAGGCAAACACTATCTAAACAGACAGACAGGTGCAGAAAATCACAGCCTACCAGGAACAGAAGTTCAAGAGGAGAAGCCCAACACTGGAACCAGCGCTGGGGCGGGAAAATCCAAAGTGCAGTTGCCTAATTGATGAACTACTCAGTCTGGACAAGCTTAAGAGTTAAAACCAAAAAAGGAGGCCAGCCTCAGAGGGAGCCCCATAGTTTTAATAAAGTTTACTTCCAGCAGCCCTACCAGGTTCTCAGGGCAGAGATCAGAGAAAATCTGCTCATGCTTCCAGCAGGGGGAAAGGAAAAGTAGCCATTTTGAAGTATACATTCAAGAGACACTATTTTATCAGAGCCTAACTAACTGGGGTTTCATCAGAGCCTCATTGTCCAGGGGAAAGGGAAACACCCAATTTCAATTCCTTCTAACCTTTTTGTCTTGACTAAGGGGGAAAGGGAGAATTGAGAAGCACTTGTGCAGGTCACAACCCAGGGACACACGGTCATTAAATGACTGAGACCCAATCACAGAATTATAGACTGCTTCTTTTCCCCTCCCCCCAACACACACACTTTGCCAACACATCAGTAAAGCTTTTGTATAATAACAGAGGATTAAACTAAAAGCACTGCATGTCTCAGACCATATTTAAAAAGAAGTATCTAAGGGAAACCCAAAGACAATAGAATAGATAAGAATAAAAACATCAGAATAAATCTTAGCCTCTGACACCTACAGCTACAGCAAACAGTAAACATAGCCGAACTCCTAGCCAGATAGATAAACATAAAACCTCACACTAAAGGCCTATTCTATTTACCCCAGCTCCTTTTACCCAATACACGATGTCTGACTTTCAACAAAAAGAAAAATTATAAGGCATACTAGAAGATAAAAAACACAATTTGAAGATACAGACCACCAGAGCCAAACTCATACATGGCAGAGATTTTGGAACTATCATATCAAGAATTTAAAACTCTAAATGATATCATAAGAACTCTAATTTAAAAAGTAGAAAACATGCAAGGACAGGTAGATAATATAAGTGAAGAGATAGAAACTCTATGAAAGAACATAAAGGAAAGGCTAGAATCAAAAACATTGAAATAGAAATGAAGAATGCCTTTGATGGGCTCATCAGTAGACTGGACAAACCAAGGAAAGAATCAGTAAGCTTGAAGAAATGTCAATAAAAACTTCCAAAACTGAAGTGCAAGAGAAAAAGTATGAAAAAGACAGAATATCCAAGAACCATGGGACAATGTAACAATGTAACATACACAGTAGGAATGCCAGAAGGAGAAAAAAGAGAAAAAGGAACCAAAGAATTTAAAGTAAAAATGTCTGAGAATTTTCCAAAATTAATGACAGACACCAAACCACAAATCCAGGAAGCTTAGAGAACACTAAGCAGGATAAATAATCTGTCCCCAACCAAAAAAAAAAAAAATTTTAGGCATATCATGTCAAACTGCAGAAACTCAAGCACAGAGAAAATCTTAAAAGAAGCCAGAGGGGAAAAACCATTAACTATAGAGGAACAAGGATAAGAATTATACGTTGGTCTTCTCTTCAGAAACCACAGAAGTAAGAAGAGTGGAGTGAAATATTTAAAGTGTTGAAAAGAAAAAACCACCAACCTTGAATTTTTTTATCCAAAATTCCCATTCAAAAGTTAAGGAAAAATACTTTCTCAGACAAAAAAAAAGTTGAGGAATTTATTGCCAGTAAATCTGCCTTGCAAGAAATATTAATGAAGTTCTTCATTTAGAACTAAGTGAAAATACAATTTATGAAAATTGGTCATATGCAGCAAAAGCAGTAGAGGGAAAGTTGGTAGCATTGAATGCATATCTTAGAAAAGAAGAAAAATCTAAAATCAATAATCTACACTCCACCTCAGGAAAATAGAAAAATAAGAGCAAATTCAACCCAAGTAAGCAGAAAAAGAGAAAAAATAAATCTTCAACAAAATATTAGCAGCAGAACAACCAGCCACAAGCACACAAGAAAGGAAGGAGAGAGTGACACCCTGTCAATGGTCTGGAGACCATGACTGGATGCTGAAGATAGCCAAGAGGGTAAAAATATCCCGTTAAGCATATGTAGACAAAAAATTCTTAACATGTACCAACCATTCAAGAAAGCATAAGACAGAAATAAGGCCAACGATACTCATTTGTTTTCATATGCTAAAAAGAAAACAGAATCAGAAACAAGGGATCCTGAGAACTTCCCAATCCAAGTAATATCCTGTGCATAGTGAGTCCAGAGAGCTAGAACTAACTCCTGCATCTCCAGAGGAGCCTAAAAAAATGGTCAACCTTATAAAGACCAAATCTTACAGCTACAGAGTACACCAATAGTGATGATTAAAAATAAAACCAACAAGTTGTGAAAAGAGAAAAAAAATTAGCAAATCATCCAACAATGTATAAAAAGAATTATACACCATGACCCACTGGTATGTACTCCATATCAAAAGGTGAAAGTGCACAGCAAATAAATAAATAATGAAAAATAACCCATGCAAAATCACATGACCACAAAATTTCAGAATCTTAGGGGAAAAATTCTAAAAACATTATGGGAAAAAGTAATCAAAAGTATTTACCCAACTTCTGAACAAAAAAATTTAGAAGAAAATGCAGCAATGAAAAAATCCGAGGAAAGCATTTTCCCAAATTACATTTTTATAGTTATCTCCAAGCTATCAATTCTAAGAAAGGAAGAATACATGTCAGACATATAAGTTTTCAGATATTTTACCTATTATGCTTGCATTCTCATGAAACTACTGGAGAAGGTTTGTTTCACAAAACTGAGGAAGGAAGGCAAGAATACAGGAATTAAGTAAACAAGGAATCTGACATTGGAAAATTAATCAAAATTCTGAAAATAATGATGAAAAATGGCTAGCTGGCCTAAAGAGAAATGGGCCCATACTAAGAAAGAGAGATAAAGGGCTCCAGAAGAGATGACATAGAGAGAGAAAAAATGTATATACATCTGAAAGATTATCAAATGTATTTTTCCTCTATTAAGAGGAATTTTATAATCCTGTATCAGTGTTTGGAGGAAGAATTTATGACAAGCACATTTAAAAAGCAAAGGAATATTGAGGCAATTAACCCTAAGGAAAAAAATAGTACATGAAATAATATTACATGAGAAGTGCCACTAATGGTTTAATAGCATGTATCCTACTAACCTTCCAGCTAATAATATAGACTCCATTTTATTTTTTTCAAAACAACTATTTGGTGGGAATAAAGAGTGAGCATAAACAAAAAAAGATCTTTCATTGATCTTTCTTCTAAAAGAAGTGAACCACACAAAATGAGATCTATATTTAAGTGGTTTATCACCTGAGAACACCCTCCAATATCTGCAGCACAAGGCTTAAACTCAACGAGAAAACCATAGTATTGTCAGCTTGTAGTGCCAGTGGGTGAAGATTAATATTGCTATACTAGCGAGAAATTGAGGAAATATACGCCAGATGAATGGGAGCCAAAGAGGGGAAAGACTCCAAATAGCCATATAAACTCACCTAATTTCTTGCTGAGCAAATATGAACAGAACATGCACAGGAGAGAACACTAGAGCCTTGCAAAAGCAATATCTAAGGAGTTGGGAAAAGCTGAGGAGAGATTTCAGCTATGGTTCACCACAAAGTAATCAATATTTGGAGACTGAATCTTACCAACTGAAACCTCAGAAGGACCATGTCTTAGAAAAGGAAACTATGTCTCATGATTATGATTTTCCCTAAGACTAAGAGCAAAACTGAAACAGATTCAATCTAAGGTAATGTACAATCAAACATCTACAAGTTTAAGGTGAACTGCCAATAATTGAAATGCATGACAGAAAAAAATAACATTCTTCAGGTTCTAAAATCCAGAATCTTCATCATGTAACCCACAATGTCCAGTATACAATCAAACGAAAATGAAAGAGAAAAACATGACCCATAATCAATAGAAAGAGCATCAAATTGAAACAGATCCTGAGATGATACAGGTGTTGAAATTAATAAACAAGAACTTTAAAGCAGCTATAATAAAAATGCCAAAGGGCAACTAGAAAAGATGGTCTTAATGAGTAAACAAATGGAAAATATAAATCAAGAAATGGAAATTTTTAAATGAACTTTCTAGAACTGAAAGCTACAATATCTGACATGAAAAATTAACTAGATGAGCTTATCAGCAAACTATAGAAGAAAGAGTCATTAAACTTGAAGATAGAATAATAGAAAATATCCACTCTAAAGGGAAAGCTGGGGGGAAAATGTAGAAAAAAATTAACAGAGCCTCAGTAACTTGTGAGATAACATCAAGAGGACTAGTGTATGTGTAAGTTGAGTCCCAAAAGGAGAAGAGAAAATGGGTTTTTTTTTAAATGTTTTGAAGAGGGCACATGGGTGGTTCAGATGGTTAAGTGTCTGCCTTCAGCTCAGGTCATGATCTCAGTGACCTGGGATCAAGCCCTGCATTGGTTTCTCTGCTCAGTGGGGAGTCTGTTTCTCCCTCTGCTTCTTTCCTTTGCTTGTGCACTCTCTTTCTCTCTCTCTTAAATAAATAAAATTTTAAAAATGTTTTGAAGAAATAGTCACTAGAATTTTCCCAAATTTGAAGAAAAATATTAACTAAAAATACAATAGCCATAGTGAATCCACTCCCCCAAAATACAAGGAAAACCACACCTATGCACACTGGTCAAATTGTAGGTAACCAAAGATAAAGAGAAAATCAAAAGAAGCCAGGGAATAAAAGACTTTATATACAGGAGGAAATTATATAAATCACAATATCCATTAGGGAAAAAAATGGTGACCAAAATTCAATGGATTAACAACATAAGGTACACTGGGAAAAAAATTAAAACTCTCAATTCAGAATTATATATCCACCAAAAATATCCCTCTAAAATCAAGAAAAAGTATTTACTTTTCTGCCCAAGATGGAAGAACAAGAGCCAATTACTTTCCCTCCTGAAACAACTAAAAATCCAGCCATTTATGAAATAACAATTGTTACACACTGGAAGTCAGAAAGTGCTGTATAGGGATCCAAAAAAGAGTGGAAATAAAAATGGTGAGCCCTACAATTGCTGAGCTTACTACCTTGAGAGAGTTTCTAGGCAGCACCTAAATAAGGAGGAATCAAGGCACAGCTGATGATCTCCCTGAGTTGAGAAGCTAGGAGTTGGAGGAGGCTAAGTTCATGGGGAAGAGTATCAGAGATGAGGATGCTTTACTAAGAACAAGTTCTGGACATTTGAAGAGGGCTTCCTTGAGTCTTCATCAAAGTACTAACCAACACATGAGTATGAAGAAACTACCCAAAGCTTGGAAAAGACCACCCTAATGTAGTAGAGGGGAAAATCCTAGAATCTCACACAGGGCTTGGAAGTATATTTTACAACTGTTAGAGTATAAAATATCATAATTGATAGGACAAGGACAAGACTAATGGGACACTCAGAAGGATATTACTTCAATATTGCTTCATTCTATCTAATAAAGCTAAAATACAACCCTGAAACAATCAAACAATTTCCAAGTAACTGTGTCCCAAAGTAAAGCTCAAGAATATATATAAGAAAAAAATACAGAGTTTCCAGCATTCAGAGTAACTATTGAAAGATATGAATTTAGTGCCATTGTATTACCTGTAAAGTGACTGTTTCTGTATATCATCTCTGTTCCTTTCTGGTCTATGATATTTTTGGACTCTTTGCTTAGAGGATTCCTTTTAATTTTTCTTATAGGGCTGATTTGGTGATCACAAATGCTTTCAAATTCTTTTTGTCCTGGAAGCTTTCTATCACTCTTTCTATTTTGAATGACATCTTAGCTGGATAAAGTATTCTTGGTTGAACATTTTTCTCATTTAGCACCCTGAATATATCATGCCAGTCCTTTCTGGCCTGCCAGGTCTCTGTGGATAGGTCTGTTGCCAATCTAATGTTTCTACCCTTGTAGGTTACATATCTCTTCTCCCGAGCTGCTTTCAGGATTTTCTCTTTGTCTATGAGACTCGTAAGTTTTACTATTATATATCAGGGTGTTGACCTATTTTTATTGATTTTGAAGGGGGTTCTCTGTACCTCCTAGACTGAGATGCCTGTTTCCTTTCCCAGACTAGGGAAGTTCTCCACTATATTGCTCCAATATACCTTCTGCCCCTCTCTCTCTTCCTCTTCTTCTGGGATCCCAATTCTTCTAATACTGTTTTGCTTTATGGTATCACTTATCTCTCAAATTCTCCCCTCATGATCCAGTAGTTGTTTGTCTCTTTTTTTCTCAGTTTCTTTATTCTCCATCATTTGGTCTTCTATATCACTAATTCTCTCTTCTGCCTCATTTATCCTAACAGGTAGAGCCTCCATTTTTTACTGCATCTCATTAATAGCCTTTTTGATTTTGACTTGGTTAGATTTTAGTTCTTTTATGTCTCCAGAAAAAGTGCCCTCTATGCTTTTTTCAAGCCCAGCTAGCATCTTTATAATCATTATTCTGAACTCTAGTTCTGACATCTTACTTATGTCCATACTGATTAGGCCCTTGGCAGTCAGTACTGCCTCTTGTTCTCTTTTCCAGGTGAGTTTTTCCATCTTATCATTCTCTCCAGAGAAGAATCAATGAACAAGCGAACAAAATACTAAAATGGCAACAACAACCACAGAGAAAATATACACTAAACAAATCAAAAGAGACCCAAAGCAGAAAAAAAAATTTTTTTTTATAAAAGAGGATATAATGAGACAGATGAACAGAGTAGAGCAATACATTGGATCCTGTGTGTATTTTGGTCTGTTTGTTAGAAAACTAGATCGCAAAATTGTAAAGAAAGAAAAACTCATATAAGTACAAAGATAAAATTAAATACAATGAAAGGATAGAACATAACTGTAAAAGTGAAAATTAGAAGACAAGAAAAAAACAAAAGAGAAAAAACAACAACAAAAAAGGAAGGGATATAAACAGACAGGTGAACAGAACAGAGCAATACACCAACTCCTGAGTGTGTTTTTGTCAGTTCATTAGAAGAAACTACATCTCAAAATTGTAAAGAAAGAAAAACTTTTATATATGCAAAAATAAAATTAAATACAATGAAAGGATAGAATGTAACTGTAAAAATGAAAATAAAAAAAGATTTTTTAAAAAGTTGATAAAATAAGAAATTGGTTGAAAAAGGAAAGAGAAAAAAATTTTTTTAATTAAAGTTGAAAGACTAAAGAATCATGGGGGAAAAGCCATGAATTCTATTTGCTGTATTTCCTCAAAGGAAACACCTGACAAAACCAAAAGACAACAAAAGAATGGGAGAAGATATTTGCAAATGACATAGATAAAGGGCTAGTATCCAAAATCTATAAAGAACTTATCAAACTCAATGCCCAAAGAACAAATAATACAATCAAGAAATGGGCAGAAGACATGAACAGATATTTCTTCAAAGAAGACATACAAATGACCAATAGACACATGAAAAATGCTCAACATCCCTCAGCATCAGGGAAATACAAATCAAAACCACAATGAGAAGCCATATCAAACCAGTCAGAATGGCTAAAATTAAGTCAGGATGAGACAGATGTTGGTGAGGATGCAGAGAAATGGAAACCCTCTTACACTGTTGGTGGGAATGCAAGCTGGTGCAGCCACTCTGGAAAACAGTATGGGGGTTCCTCAAAAAGTTGAAAATAAAGCTACCCTATGACCCAGCAATTGCACTACTGCGAATTTACCCCAAAGATACAAATGTAGTGATCCAAAGGGGCACCTACACCCCAATGTTTATAGCAGAAATGTCCACGATAGCCAAACTATGGAAAGAGCCCAGAGGTCCATTGACAGATGAATGGATAAAGAAGATGTGGTATATATATACAATGGAATATTATTCAGCCATCAAAAAGATGAAATCTTGCCATTTGCAATGACAGGGATGGAACTAGAGGGTATTACGTTAAATGAAATAAGTCAATCAGAGAAATACAATTATCATATGATCTCACTGATATGTGGAATTTAAGAAATAAAACAAAGGATCATAGGGGAAAAGAGGAAAAAATAAAACGAGATGAAACCAGAGAGGGAGACAAACCATAAGAGAGTCTTAATCATAGGAAACAAACTGAGGGTTGCTGGAGGGGAGGGAGGTGGAGGGATGGGGTAACTGGGTGATAGACATTAAGGAGGGCATTGATGTAATGAGAACTGGGTATTATATTAGACTGATGAATCACTGACTTCTACCTCTGAAACCAATAATACATTATATGTTAATTAATTGAACTTAAATTATTTTCATGGGAAAAAATAATAAAATATTTGCTGAAGCAAAAAAAAAAAGTTTCCAGCACCCAACACCCAACAAGAGAAATTTCACTATGTCTGGCACCCAAACAAAATATATCAGGCATGAAAATAAGCAGGGAAGTGTGACTCATGAGGAGGAAATCAATAGAAATAGACCCAGAAATGACACAGAATATAGGATCAGTAGGCAAGAAATCTTTAAAAGATTTATGACAACTATATTCCATAAGTTGAAGAAGTAAAAAAATCAAGCATATTAAAACACAGAAGATACAAGAAAGACCAAATCAAAATGTTAGGGATGAAAACTGCAATGTCGGAGATGAAAATTACTCTGGATGGAATTAAAAGCAAGTTTGCAAATAAAAGATTCATGAACTTGAATACGTGGCAGCAGAAATGATGCAAAATGAAACACGAAGGGGGGGGGGAACAGTTAAACTAGCTGAGCAGCAGTGATGTTATTATTCCAAATATTGTGATAGTTATAAACCCACAAATCCAAGAATCTTAAAAATACCCAAGCACAAGAGAAATGAAGAAAAGTACACCAAGGCATATCATAATTTCGTTCATGTTCATAACCAAAGATAAAATCTAAAAAGAGCCAGAACAAAAATTACATACAGAGAAACAAAAGTCAGAATGACTATAAATGTCTCATGAGAAGTAATATAAACAGAGGAGATTGGAGCAATATCATTGAAAGAAAAAATGCCATCAAAAAGATTAAATTAAATACAATGAAAGGATAGAACATAACTGTAAAAGTGAAAATTAGAAGACAAGAAAAAACAAAAGAGCACCAGTAAAGGTAAATATAACATTTTAGAATAGTATAAATGTAGCTATTATATGCAGCTCTTTTTCCTCCTACTTGGTTTTAAAAAGACAACTGCAAAAATCAGTAATTATAAATTTATGTTAATGAGCACACAATGTTTAAAGATGTAATTTTTGACAATAATAGCATAAAGGAGAAACAGAGTTATATAAGAGCAGTTTTTGCATACTATTGAAATTCAGTTGGTATTAATCTAAACTGTGTTGTTATAAATTAAGATACTAACAGTAACTCCTAGAGCACTCAATAAGAAACTAACAAAAATATATTTTAAAGGAATTATAATTTCCCACCAACAGTGTAAGAGGGTTTCCATTTCTCTGCATCCTCACCAACATCTGTCTCATCCTGACTTAATTTTAGCCATTCTGACTGGTTTGATATGGCTTCTCATTGTGGTTTTGATTTGTATTTCCCTGATGCTGAGGGATGTTGAGCATTTTTCATGTGTCTATTGGTCATTTGTATGTCTTCTTTGAAGAAATATCTGTTCATGTCTTCTGCCCATTTCTTGATTGTATTATTTGTTCTTTGGGCATTGAGTTTGATAAGTTCTTTATAGATTTTGGATACTAGCCCTTTATCTATGTCATTTGCAAATATCTTCTCCCATTCTTTTGTTGTCTTTTGGTTTTGTCAGGTGTTTCCTTTGAGGAAATACAGCAAATAGAATTCATGGCTTTTCCCCCATGATTCTTTAGTCTTTCAACTTTAATTAAAAAAAATTTTTTTTCTCTTTCCTTTTTCAACCAATTTCTTATTTTATCAACTTTTTAAAAAATCTTTTTTTAATTTTCATTTTTACAGTTACATTCTATCCTTTCATTGTATTTAATTTTATTTTTGCATATATATAGAAAATAAATAGCAAAATGGTCACATAAATCCTACTTTAGTACTTATTACATTAAGTATAAATGTATTAAACTCTCCAATTAAAAGGCAGAGATTGATAGAATGGGTTGTTGTTGTTGTTGTTGTTTTTAATGGATCCAACTATATGCTGTCTATAAGAGATTCACTTTAAATCCAGAGGCATGGGGAAAGTAAAAGAATGGGTAAAGATATACCATGCAAATGTCAACCAAAGGAGTGATGGAGTGGCTAAATTAATACCAAGGAAAAAATAGACTAAGTAAAAAAACATCACCAGAAAACAAAGAAAGATGTTATATGATACAAGGGTCAATTCACTAGGAAGATATGATGATTATAAACATATATGCAGCTAACAGCAGAGCCCAAAATACATATTTTGGCAAAACTGACAGAATAGAGTGAGAAATTGACAATTGAACAATAGTTGGAGACTTCCATATTCCATTTCGGTAATGGGTAGAACTAGGCAGAAGGTTAGTAAAGAAATAAAAGACTTGAACAACACAACAAACCAACCAGATTTAACAGACATCTACAAAACACTCCACCCATCAACAGCAAAATATGTATTCTTCTCAAGTTGACATAGAACATTCTGAAGAATAAACCATATGCCAGGTTATCCACAAAACAAATCTTCACAATTGTTTAAAAATCAAATTCACACAAGGCATATTCTCTGAAAACAATATAATGAATATATAAACAATATAATGAAATAAAAAATCAATTATAGAAAGAAATTGGGGACTTTACAGGCATGTGGAAATTAAGCATTCTAACCAATGAGTCAAAAAAATTACAAAAAAAAATTAGAAAATATTTGATATGAATGAAAGGAAAACACAACATACCAAAACTTGTGGGATACAATAAAATTAGGGCTCAGAGGAAAATGTATAGTTGTAAATACCTATAGTAAAAAAGAAGAAAGGACCCAAATCAATAACTTGACCTGTCACCTTAAAAGTAGAAAAAGGAACTAAAACCCAAACTCAACCCAAGCAAGGAGAAGGAAGAACATATTTAATAAAGATTAGAGGAGAAATAATTGAGACAGAAAATAGAGAAATAGAGAAAAATCAATGGAACCTAAAGTACAAATTAACAAATCTTTAGCTAGAAATGAATGACAAAAAAAACCCCTCAAATTACTAAACT
Source organism: Mirounga leonina (assembly GCF_011800145.1). Taxonomy (NCBI): domain Eukaryota; kingdom Metazoa; phylum Chordata; class Mammalia; order Carnivora; family Phocidae; genus Mirounga; species Mirounga leonina. The sequence continues at coordinate 1,004,406 of NW_023270619.1, forward strand.
CAACAACAAAAGAGGAGACATTACTATAGTCTTTACAGAAATAAAGAGGATTATAAGAAGAGAATGCTAACAAATCACATAACCTAGATAATGCCAGTAACATCCTGAAAGAAAGACCCAATAAGAGTATCATAAGAAAAAACTACAAGGGTGCCTTGGTGGTGTAGTTGGTTAGGTGACCAACTCTTGGTTTCCACTCAGGTCATGATCTCAGGGTCATGGGATCAAGCCCCAGGTCAGGCTCTGCGCTCAGCATGGAGTCTGCTTGGGACTCTCTATCCCTCTCCCTCTGCCCCTCCCCCCCTCGCTAAAATAAATAAAACTTTTTTTTCGAAAGATAAAAGAAAAAACTACAGACCAATGTTCCTTATGAATACAGATATAAAAATCCTCAGCTAAATATTATCAAACCAAATCTGGCAACATATAGAAAGGATCATACACCATGAACAAGTGGTATTTATCCCAGGAATATAAAAGTTCATTCAACACACAAAAATCAATGTAATACACCATATTAATATAAGCAAAAAACTCCTGATCACCTCATTAGATACAGAAAACCCATTTGAAAAAATTCACCTTTTCATGATTAGAACACTCAACAAACTAGAACTAAAAAGGAACTTCTTCAACCTGATAAAAGGCATTAACTAAAAATTCACAACTAATGTCATACTCAGTGGTGAAAGACTGAGGGGCCTTCCCCCTAAAATCAGAAACAAGTCTAAGAAGCCCATTCTTACCACTTCTACTGAATATTGTACTTGAAGTTCTAGCTAAACAAGGTAAGAAAATGACTTTAACAATGACATTTGCAACAGAATAAAATACTTCAAAAAGCATAAAATACAGTGAAATTTAACAAAAGAAGTATAGGACAAGTACACTGAAAACTATAAAACATTGTTGAATAAACAAAAGATCTAAGTAATTGGAAAGACATCCAATATTAACTAATTGCAAGACTGAATATTGTTTGGAAGGCAATCTTTCCCAAGTCAATTTATGGATTCAATGTAATCCCCATCAAAATCCCAGCAGACTTTTTGGACAACCTGATTCTAAAATCTGCCTGGAACTTCAAAGGACCCAACACAGACAAAACAATCTTGAAAATTAAGGACAAAATTGAAAATTTCACACTTCCTGAGTTCAACACTTATTACAGAGCCATAGGAATCAAGACAGTGTGGTACTGGCATAAGGATAAGCATATAAATCAATGGAATGGAAACCAGAGTCCAGAAATAAAGTCTTATATTTATAGTTGATTGAATTTTGACAAAAACATCTAGAAAATCCAATGAAAAAGAAATAAACTTTTCAACAAACTGTACTGAGACAATTACATACCCACATACACACTAAAAAAATTATTTGAGCCCATGCTTCACACAATACACAGAAAATTAACATAAAATGGACACAGAACCAAAAAAAAAAAAAAAGTCCACCTAAACATAACAGTCAAAAGTACAAAACTCTTCAAAAAATATATAGAGGAGTAAATCTTTGTGAACTTGAGTTAGGCAAAGCCTTATTGGATACAACACCCAAAGCACAAGTGACAGAAGAAAAAAGATAAATTGGATTTCATCAAAATCAAAAACCATTGTGTATAAAAGGACACCCTCAAGAAAGTGAAAAGATAACCCAGAAAATAAGGGAGAAATTGTATGTCTAATAAGGTCCTTGTATCCAGAATACATCAAGAATTTATACAATGTGATAATTAAAAGATAAATAACCCAGTTTAAAAATGGGCAAAGGATCTGAATAGACATTTCATTTCCCCAAAGAGGATACGGTCAAATAAAGCAAATGGTCAATAAGCACATGAAAGGATGCTCAACTTCATTAGCAGTCAGGGAAATACAAATCAAAACCACAATGTGATACCATTGTCACACCCACTCAGATGGCTATGATCAAAATAATAGAGGAAAACACAAGTGCTATCAAGAATGTGGAGAAATTGGAACCCCATACATTGAAGGGTGGGAACAGAAAGTGGTACAAGCTCTGCAGAAAACAGTTTGGCAATTCCTCAAAATGTTAAGAGTTACTATATGACCCAGCAATTCTATTCTTAGGTATAGACCCAAGAGAAATAAAAAACATTTCTCCACATGAAAGCTTATATACAAATAGCATTATTCACAATAGCCAAAACCAGAAACAACCCAAATGTCCATTATCTGATGGACAAGAAAAACTTGGTAAATAAATCCTGAACCAAGTCAGTGTTAACATACCCAGTGCTGGCACATAAATAGCATGCACCTCTGATATAATGTAACAAAAAGGCACTCGACCTCTATTGTATTCTTTCCAAAAATCCACAACCGTACATTAATGGTAAGAAAGACCTAGACTGGGGAACCATCTACAGGATACCCGGGTAATACTCCTCAAGACTGCCAATGTCATGAGAAACTGCCGAAGTCCAGAGGAGACTGGGGAGATCTGACAACAACTAAATGCAATGTGGTACAATGGATTGGATCCTGGAACAGAAAAAGGACATTAATAGAAAACTGGTGAAATCTGAATAAAGCTTGGAGGTAATAGTACTAATATCAGCTTCTTCCTTTTGGGAACTGTATCACAGTAATGCAAGATGTTAACAATGGGGAAAACTGGGTGGAGGATATTCTGAAACAGTACTATCTTTGTAAATTTTATGTAAGTCTAAAATGATTTCAGAATAAGGATTTAAAAAAAAACACATACACAAGGGAACCAGAATGGTATCCAACTTCTCAAAAACAACATGGGCTACTAAAACTCAGTGGTGCTTTCAAACTTCTGTTGGAAAGTGACTTCCGTCTTAGAATTATAAACTCCTCCAGAATATGGATGAATTCAGCTATGTAAAGTCTCAATTTACTTACCATGTACCCTTTTTTGAGAGGACTACTAGAGGATATGCAGCAGAAAAATGAAAAAGTAAACCAAGAAATAGGACTCTACAGTGCACAATCATTACTTTGACAATTGTGAATAACAGGATTAGATTGTCAGAAAGTACAGTAGCAGACACCACTTTAGTAAGTCAAACAGAATTTTCTCACCTAAATACTTAAAGACAGAGAAGACAGTCTACAAGCAGAAATTATATTTTAAACAGCATTAGGAACAGATGAAGAGAGGAGGGTAAAAGTTTTCAGATGACATGACCAGGACATAGAGAATTGTGGCAAAACCTTCTGAGGGCAGGTCACTTCAGACTTTCTGGATTGCACCCTCCTGGCCCACCTGAGTCAGTTACCCAGGTATCCCTATACAAAGCTTGCTAACAAGCTAGATTTCTGGGCTTTGTTTCATAGCTCATGTACTTCAGCAGGTTGAGTCAGCTATACTCCTTCATTAATAGCATATTATTCTTTTTGTTTGTATTTTAATGTCTTTTTATCATGAGGACATATATTTTTATTTACATAAAAGGTATTATATTGCATTGTTGCATTGCATCTCATTTTTTCCCACCTTTTCCACTAAGCTATAATATTTTAAGATACACCCATGTTACTTTTACCTCTAATTTGTTGTGTCTAATGCAAACACCACACATTACCTATCCACTTCGTTAGAACAGACACCAAGGTAGCCTTCAACTCTCTGCTCCCACAAAAATGCTGCAGTAAACATTGTCAAGGATGACTTCTTACAGATCTGTAGAGAAATTACCCTAGGATGAATTCCAGAAGCTGTTGAACTGAGTCATAGAGTATGTGAGTACTTGACTAAGTGCTGGCAGATTGCTTTCTAAAATAACTACATCAATCAACAGTCCATCCAGCAGCCTGCAAGGATGCTCCTCTGTCCACATATCCCCACCAATTCTTAACATTTGCACAGTTCTCTAGCTTTTGCCAATCTAATGGGTGAATAGTGATTTCCCCTTAATCTGAATTTCTCTTATAACCATTGATTTTGAGCATCTCTATATTTATAGAGACAAAATAGATCAGTGGTTACCTAAGACTGAGGGTGGAAGTGGGGATTAACTGCAAATCAGCACAACAGTATAAATGTATGAAAATCATCAAATTCACAATGAGTCAATATTATGGTATGTAAAATATGCCTCAAAAAAGTTGTTTTTAAAGATTAGAAATAACACAAGAATGCCTGCTATCACCACATCCATTTATTGTAAGTCCTAGCCAAAATAATAAAACCAGGAAAATAAACTAAAATGAAATAAATAAATCTAAAATGAAAGAACTAGAAATGAAGGAACGAAATCATTTCTGAGAAGATTATTTACATATAATATCAAAAAGTCTACAAAGCAATTATTAGAACAGATTTTTTACCTGCAAGTGAGCAGATTAAAACTCAATTAAAAATTACTATGTGAAAGAAACTATTAGAAAATGTAATTTTATATTAGCAACCAAACATGTAAGGTAATTACAAATAAATCTAATGAAAATATGCAATCACTTTATGGGGGAAATTTTAAAGCTTTATTGAAAGACATTACATATTGATACACATACACATATCAGTAACACTGGGGATATCTAAATAATATTGGTAGATTGTTTTCATGTCAATATCCTGGTTGTAATATTATACTATAATTTTTCAAAGTGTTAACTTTGGCAAAAACTAGGCAAAAATACAACTGCATATGAATCAACAATTATCTCAACAAAAAATATACACTGGATAAGAATAACAGCAGATAAAACACTACAGAAAACAAGTTTAGTGAATTTGAATACACCAACATTTAGAAACTACCCAAAATGGAACACAGGAAGAAAAAAGACTTTAAACAATTAAACAGAGTACCGGTTAACTGTAGATCAACTTTAAGGAACATAATTGTAGTCCCAAAAAAGAACAGAAATTAGAAAAAAACAGTATTTTAGGAACTAATGGCTAAAAATTTTCCAAATTCAGTGAAAACTATTAGCCCACAGATCCAACAATCTCCATGAACCCTCACTTCCCCATGCACCATAGCACATCACAATCAGCCAGACCCAAAAGTGTACAGGGGAATAAAAATTTGAATGACAGGAGACTTCTCAGCAGAAACTATGTAAGCCAGAATGTAGTGGAGCAACATCCTTAAAACATGATAGGGACAAAACTGTTAACCTAGAATTCTACTCTAAGGAAAAAGTCTTTCAAAAACAAAGGCGGGCGCCTGGGTGGCTCAGTTGGTTAAGCGACTGCCTTCGACTCAGGTCATGATCCTGGAGTCCCGGGATCGAGTCCCGCATCGGGCTCCCTGCTCAGCAGGGAGTCTGCTTCTCCCTCTGACCCTCCCCCCTCTCATGCTCTCTCTAGCTCATTCTCTCTCAAATAAATGAATAAAATCTTTAAAAAAAAAGGCAAAATTAATATTTTTTCATACATATAAAAACTAAAAGAATTCACCATCACCCGAACAACATTATAGGAAAAGGTAAAGTCCTCAGGCAGAAGGGAAATGATACCAGATGGAAACCTGAATCTACACAGAGAATGAAGACCACACTACCTTGTAAAAATGTAAGCAAATATGACGTCATTTCTTAGGTTTTTAAATTTCCTTAAATAATTGAATGTTTAAAGGAAAAAATAATAATGCATTGTGGAGCTTATATCTGGAAGTAAAATATATACACTAGTACAAAGACTAGGAGAGGGGAAGTGAAGATATACAATTGTAAGATCATGGCCTTAATCTGCTTGAGCTGCCATAACAAAATATCACATACCGGGTGGCTTAAACAAAACAGGATTTATTTTCTCACAGTTTTGGAGACTGGAAGTCTGAGAACAGAGTGCCAGAGTGGTTGAGTTCTGGTGAGGTTCTCTTTCAGGCTTACAGATGGCCACCTTCTCACTATGTGCTCACATGGTCTTTCCTTGGTGCATGTACATGTGTGTGCACATAGAGAGCTCCTGGTGTTTCTTCTTATAAGGGCACTAATATCGTCTAACCCTGGTTACCTTCCATTACACTGGGGATTAGGGCTTCAATATATGAATGGGGGAGGGAGGGATTCAAACATTCCATACATAATAATTGTTTTTATATTATTTGAAGGTAGACTGTTTAAAAGGTGTACACTTTAAACCCTAAAGCAAACACTATACAGAGTATTATTAATAAGACAATATTGGAAATAAAACAGAATCACAAAAAAAGTACTCAGGTAAACCAAAAGAAGACAAGAAATGAGGAGAAAGGAGATGATGAATAGATGGGACAAACAGAAAATCAAAAACAAGATAAAATATTTAAATTCAATCAAGTCATTCATCACATTAAATGTAGATGATATCAACACCCCAATTAAATTCACATATTGTCAGAATGAGGGAGGGGAGCATGATCTAACTATGTGCTATCTAAAGAAACTCAATTTAAATATAAAACATAAATAGGTTAAAAGTAAAAGGATAAAAATTATATACTGCTCTGCTTATGTTAATAAAAAGAAAGCTGGGGGGCGCCTGGGTGGCTCAGTCGTTGAGCGTCTGCCTTCGGCTCAGGTCATGATCCCAGGGTGCTGGGATCGAGTCCCACATCGGGCTCCCTGCTCGGCGGGAAGCCTGCTTCTCCCTCTCCCACTCCCCCTGCTTGTGTTCTTGCTCTCGCTATCTCTCTCTCTGTCAAATAAATAAATAAAATCTTAAAATAAAATAAAAAGAAAGCTGGAATGGCTATAGTACTATTGGACAAGTAGATTTTATATCAGAGAATATTACCAAGAATAAAGAGCTATGTTTCATAATGATAAATGTATCAGTTTGTCAGAAGGACATACTAATTCTAAATGCAATTAACAGTTCTCCAAATACATGGAACGAGAACCTTACAAAACTGAAAAGAGAAGTAGACAAATCCACTATTATATTTGCAGACTTACCATTCCGCTCTCAATAACTGAAAGAACAAGTGGGAAGAAAATAAGAATATAAAGACTTAAACAACGCTCTAAACAACTTGAATTGACATTTGTAGAACAATCCATCAAACAACCAGAGAAATAAGAGCAAACTAAATCAGAAGAATCAAGAGCAAATTAGATCCAAACATAATAAGAAAATCAGTAATAACGACAAAAGTGGAAATCAATGAAAAGACAGCCTAGTATTAGCATGAAGATAAACATAAAGATCAATTAAACATAATGAAGACTATAGAAAAAGAAATATCTTTTTTTTCCAAGAGTGTAGGGAACATTTACCAAGAAGAATCATATTTTGGGCCATATAATAATTGTCAATTTTGAAGAAATCAAATCAAGCAAAGAATGTTTTCTAACCACAGTGAAATTAACTTGAAAATCTGTAACAGAGAAGTATGTGGAAAATCCCCAAATATTTAAAAAATAAACACACTCTATATAACCCATGGATCAAAGAAGAAATCAAAAGGAAATTTGAAAAGTACCTTGAGCTGCATGAAAATGAAAATGCAACATATGAAAAATTTTGTAATTCAGCTAAAGCAGTGCTCAGTGGGAAATGAACAGCACTAAACACCTCTATTAGGGAAAAAAATAAGGATATCAGGTCAATGGGCTAAACATCCGTCAGAAGAAACAAGAGCATTTAAATCCAAACAGTCAAGAGAAAAATAATAAAGAGCAGAAATCCGTGAAAAGATAGACTACTATTGGCATGAAGATAAACATGTAGATCAATCAAACATAATTGAGACTCCAGAAACAGAAATGTGGGACATGGCAATGGGAGAAACAACAATCTTTCTAACAAATGCTGGATTGATAGGAAAGCCATGTACAAAAATAAGTAAAATGAATCTTGACCCTTACTTAACACCATACACAAAATTTAACTCAAAATAGATCAAAGACCTAACTATAAAAGTAAGAACTTCCAGGAGAATACAGAAAAGAAATACCTAGTAACCTGTGCTTAACACAGATTTCTTAAACAGGGCATCATAAGCAGGAACTATAACACAAGAAAGTTTATAAAATGGACTTCATCAGAATTCCAACCTTTTGACCTTCAAAATACGATGTTAAGAAAATGAAGACAAGGACTGGGAGAAAATATTTCCAAAACATATGTGCAACAAAGGACTTGTATCTAGAATATATAAAGAACGAACTCTTACAGCTCAAAGAAAAATAGCTTAATTTTTAAACTGCCAAAATATTTCAACAGACTTTCCCAAAAAAAATAATATGAATAATGTAACAGCACATGAGAAGACTCTCAACATCATTAGTCATTAAGGAAATACAAACTAAAACTCCAATGAGATACCATGACGTACCCACTAGAATGGCAAAAATTAAGAAGACTGACTACATTAAATGATGGCAAGAATTTGGATCAGTTATAACTCTGTTACACTGCTTGTGGGAATGCAAAATGGCACAACCAGTTTGGAAAACAGTTGGCAGTTACTTAAAATGTTAAACATAACGTCTACCCTATGACCCAGCTATTCCACCCCTAAGCATTTAACCAAGAAAAATCAATGTGTATCCAAAGACTAGGACATGAATGTTTATGGCAGCTTTATTTGTAATTGCTAAAGTCTGGAAAATAACAAAATGTCCATTACCAGGTGAATCAATAAATTATAGTATATTCATAAGATGGAGTACTACTCAGTGATAAAAAATAAACTATTGATACATGCAATGGTGGATTAATCTCAAAATAATTAGGCTGAGTGAAAGAAGGAAGGCAAAAAAATACAGTCCTACTGTACAATTCCATCTATATAAAATTCTGGACAATGCAAAGTAATCTATAGTGACAGAAACCAGTTTAGTGGTTACCTGAGAATGGATTACAAAGAAATGTGAAGAAACTTTTTGTGGTCACAAATATGTTCCTTATTCTGATTGTGGTGATGGTATCATGGGTATATCCATATGTTAAAACTCATAAAATTATACACTTAAGGTAGGCGCCAGTTATATAATTACACCTCAGTAAAACTGGAGGAAATGATCAAAAAAGATTATAGGTCATTTTAAGCAGGTGTGCCATCACCAAAAACTATTTCCTTGATCATGCCAGATCACATTCAGAAGAAATGTGTGTTTCCTTCAGGGAAAATGTTCCTTGTTCCAATTCATTCTCCATGTTTTTCTTTTTTCTTCTTCTTCTTTTTTTTTTTTTTTAAAGATTCTATTTATTTATTTCACAGAGAGAGATAGCGAGAGCAAGAACACAAGCAGGGGGAGGGGGAGAGGGAGAAGCAGGCCTCCCACGGAGCAGGGAGCCCGATGTGGGACTCGATCCCAGGACCCTGGGACCATGACCTGAGCCGAAGGCAGACGCTTAACGACTGAGCCACCCAGGTGCCCCATTCTCCATGTTTTTCAATAAAATTGCTATCCATCTTCAGAAGTGACAAAAGCCAAAAACAGAGATTTTCCTACATGCACACTTGAAGGATCTTTTTTTATGTAAGATAGGAACTTCCTTTGTCTTGGCCCTGAGATTCATCCTGTGTCTGGGGAGGACCTGCTACTCCAGATGCTTAGAGCTTGCAAATCCTCTCTGGTATAAAGGGAGAAGTACTGAAGATAGATTGAGGCAAGCTGTGGATCTGGTAAAAAGATATTTGACTTCCATAACTGGAGAGGAAGTAGATCCTCACAAAGAGAAAAGAGCTGAAAAATGGAAACTGCTAGATGGAGCCGGAAAACACTCTGCTGAAAACACTGATCAGTCCAGAGAGCTGTGCAGGGTATCAAGCAAAACTGCCCACCACTCCATCCGCCTCCTGCTCTGCTGCCATCGACTGCACCCAGCATCAGCATTGGCTCCTACCAATAGTCAGAGAGCTGTAGACCCATCAGTACAAAGAGGAGAAGATGGGCTAAGTGGAGTCCCCTTGGAGAAGTTCTCATTGTATTTCCTGTTGTAAATGAAATGCAAGACTGCTCCCAGGGGATATTATGGCCCTCTCCCTGGATAGATTCCACAGTGACGCATCTCCTTCTTTTATGGAATCTGGAGACCGAAAATCCCAATAACTCTAAGGCAAAATTACATCCACCCAACTCATCAAGCCCACACTTGTCCACACAAGGTGTTTCCTAGCCACGTGACTGTGCAGGAAGCAGCACAGGATGCACGTGTGGTCAGTGAGGCAGGTGGGCAAGTTTGGCAGGGTCTCTCAGGAAGAAAGCCAATTTCTGCTCATTCCTGCAACATATACTTCGTGGGTGCCCACAATGTACCAGGAATGTTAAGTATAGGAAATACATCTTTGACCAGACAGGGAATAATCCCTGGCCTCAATCCCTGGGCTCTCTGACATGTCCATGGTAAATTATATTCTGCTGCGTCTGGAGGTACAGGGCAGAGAATGTGAGGCTCAGAACTGCTGCCACCACTCAGCCACCCTGAGGGAGGCCCAGAAGGCAGGCAGGGTGGACCAGAACAGCCCTTGATGTCTTTAATGACATCACTAAGTCACTGAATTTGAGTATCAATTATCTGATTCAATCAAACATATAACGTGTGGGAGGTGGGAGGAGGGTGGGAAACAGAAACAACCCAGTAGAAAAGTAGACAAAAGACAGGAACTGGCATTCAAAAAAGAAGAAACAGGAATGATTCAAAACCCAGAATACAAAAAGATCATCATCCTCATTACTAATTAAGAAACAGAAATTAAAGGAAGCCTAACTTACCATTTAACATCCATCGGACAAAAAAGTAATAAAAATAAAGTTAACGATACCAAAGTGTTGAGCAAAGAAAACTCTTTTAAATGGCAATCAGAATATAAATTCCTATATCCACTTGGAAAAACAGTTTGACATTACCTTCTAAAGTTGAACACATATATTCTGAGACCCAAGAACTGCTCTGCTAGCTATGTACCTAGAGCAATTCTTACCCAAGTATATCGGAAGAAATGTAAAGATAATCCCATACCAGCATTGTCTTAACAGCAGGAAAGAAAACAAAACTGGAAAGAACATAATGGCCATCGTTAGGATGCCAGCTATCACTGCAGAAATGACAGTGTGTGGTTTCCAAGTGTTGGTCATAAAAAGTAAATTCTCACCCATTCTGAGAGAAGCCAGTGGTCATGTTGTGAGGAACCTCAAACAGCCTGGGATCCACACAGTGAGGAGTCGAGGCCTCCTGCCTACAGCCAGCAACAACTTGCCAGGCATGTGAGTGAGACATCTTGCAATTGGATCTGCTGGTCCTGGGAAAGCCTTCAAATGACTGCTGCTCTGGCTGACATTTGAAATGCCACTCCATGAGTTGAGACACCCTGAGGCAGGACCACCAGCTGAGTCATCCCCTAATTCCCAACCACAGAAAATGGGTAGAGATAATAAATGGTCAATGTTGCCTTAAACATCTAAGTGTTGGGATGGTTTGTTATGCAGCAGTGGGTAACTAATAGATTGGGGACCATGGAAGCGAAGTGCTACTAAAACAGAAACCTACAATGTGGGAGAAGCTGTGTGCTTGGCTGCCGGCAGCAGCCGGGAGGACTTTGAAGAGGGTTAACGAGAGCCTAGAGGACTTGGAACAAACTGTTAGCAAAAGCTGGTGACGTTTGAGGAGGCTGCCTGTGAGGACTTCAAGGAAGCAGAGGAGATTATTATTGGAAACAAGAGGTTGTATAGTGGCAGAAAGTTGATTATCAACACTGTCATCTACAGAATGTGGAGCATATAAATGTACCTCACGAGCTGAGTGACGGAACTGAATTCTGAAGGTGCACTGGTTTTCTTCTTACTGCTCATACTAAAATGCAACAGGGCAGAGATAAGCCAGAGGAAGGACTATTAACCAGGAAGGATCCAGGAATGGTTGCGTTTGAAACCCCTCAGACTCCCCAAATGGAAAGGATGCTAAATTTAAGAAATGGCTTCTGGGCAAAGAACAAATCCAGGGCCCTCTCAAGAAAGCATGGTCTAAAGATGAAGCTGAGAGTGGAACTGAAAAATCTTTTGTTATGACCTCAAAGAACTGTTCAGCCCCGCACTGTCTGGGACTTCTAAGGACTTTGAAGGTTTGCCTTTCTGATGTCTCAGTCAGTAGCAGCCTAAGGTAGAGATAAAGTCTTATCTGGAAGAGATTTGTGGGCGTGGCTTTCATCCAAAGGAATAAACCCACTATGGCAGGAGACCCAAAAAAAACTTTTAAGACAATCACTGTGGCAGAAACACCACCAGCTTGGACTGAAAGGGCAGAGACAGTTCAAAATGAAAAGTAGACTTTGGACCCCAAACATCTACAGACAGGAAGACTGGGAAACTACTTGGTTGCAAGCATAGGCTGCCTCTCGTGGGAAAGGAAGGATGACTCAGGTAGAAATAAGAGCCAGACATCAAAGCCAAAAGGCAAAGAGACTCATTCCAAGGCAGGAGTAGGACTGAGTCCTTTTAAAGTAATTTTTGAAATGTATCCTAATGGATTTCAGAATTGCTTTGGACCAGTGACTCCTGTGTGGCCCCCTTCTCCCTGCTTTTTGGACAGGAATGTCTATAGCAGCCATCCTGTGCCCGCTGCCTCACCATTGAAAACTGGGTACGTGAGAGGCAAATAACTTGTCTCTTTAATTCACAGATCTTCAGACTGTGAGGAACTGGACCTGAGTAGCCCCACAGTGGGGCCTAATTTAAGTAATGAGATCCTGGGGGGTTTCTGGGGTTTTTTTGGTTTGGGTTTTTTGTTTTTTGTTTTTTGTTTTTGAGGAGATACTTTAACGGGATGAAACCCTTAGTAAGGGACCTTGAGGAGAGATGAGTATATTTTGCATGTGGGAAGGACATGAATCATTGGAGACCAGAGGGTGAACTGTGGTGTCCAGTCTCCAAGATGACCCTCAATGCTCCTCACCTCCTGGTATTCATGCCCTAGTGTACTCTCATTTCACAGCAAGCAGGGCCTGTGTGTGTAACCAATAGAAATCACAGCATATGACTTAAAAGACTAGGTCATCAAAGACATTTGGGATTTCCCTTGAGCTTTCCTGGATCACTCACTCTGGGGGAAGTCAATGACCATGCCATGAAAACATGCAAGCACCCCAAGCAAGGGGTCCATATAGCAAGCAACTAAGGGCTCAGGCCAACAGCCAGCCCTCACTTGTTGGTCATTCAAGTGAGGCATCTTGAAATCATTGTTTTAAGCATCTAAGTTTTGGGGTAACTTGTTATGCAGTCATGCAGCCATAGATAACTAACAGACTTTGGAACTTGGTCATGGGACGTTACTATAACCAAACCCTAAAATATGGGAGAAGCCGTGGATTTAGCAGTGGGCAGCAGCTGGGTCCTCCACCCCCTGCACAACGCTTTCTGACAACTACAGGGCTGGACCAGACCTTGACTACAACCTCGTGAGCAATATCAAGCTAAGCCACTCCCAAGCCCCTGGCCCCCCGGAAGCGGCGTCAGACAATACATACATGGCCATTGTTTCAAGCCGCTGAGCACCGGGGTAATTTTTTATGCAGCAATAGATAAATAATACGTTCATAGTAAGTATTTTACAAAAGAGATAAATTTACTGAAACACAAGGGAGACGTAGACCATAGTCAGGAATCAGTAACAGAGGGGGGCAGGTGGGGTGGAGACACCTGACTATGGTACACAAATGAGATCATCCTATACTTTCTAGTCTGTAGCCTGTGGTGCACCTAAAACTTCTATAATTTTCCAGAGCAGAAGGAAATGGTATGTCAATTGTATGTTTTTTTTAAGAAAGGTATTTTGAAAGCAATGGCTACTGAAAATTATATTCTGGGTGGTTTTCCAATGGGAACACTCATTCCAGTGAAAGAAAAAAGAAGTGTGCAGTGGGCTGCCCCACCAAAAAATGAAACAAAAGTATGATTTTTACTCATCACTTTATATAACAAATCATAATTAATAAAATGAATTTATTAATAATTCATTTTATTAATAATAAATACACACATTGTAAAAATCTAACCAGGTGCCCCTCACAGAGGAGTTTCGTGCTTTTTTCCTGGTTTCTATCCAGCTGCATTTAATTTTCAGTGGTTAAAATCAAACACACAAGGTGTATTCTTTGCTCACTTGACATCACATCTTATAGGGGTTTTTGTGTTGACCCACAGACTTTATGCTTATCATTATTACAAGTGGATATTTTCAAGTATTTTAAAGGCCCCTTCAAGCTTCTCGTAATATTTATAAATTTCTCACTTCACACCCAAGTGTGCAAAGAAAACGTGGGTTCCTTATCTTCTCTAACTACTTGGATATTCTCATGACCCTATACCTCCCTGAGAATAGGGACAAGTAAACTTTCAACTCGACAATTTATGTTTCCACAGTCCCTGCCCAATTAAATGAGCTCTTTTGGGTGACTTCTGCGGGTGGATAAGATGTCCTATGTTCTCCCACTCTCACGCCCTTATCCAAGAGGGCGTCAGGGCTTGGAGGGGTGCCAGTAACCCAGTGTAGGGTGCAGGGCCTGTGTGTGTAACCAGTAGAAATCACAGCAAATGACTTCCAAGACTAGGTCATCAAAGACATATGGGATTTCCCTTGAGCTCTCCTGGATCACTCATTTTGGGGGAAGCCAATGACCATGCCATGAAAACATGCAAGCACCCCCAAAAGGGGTGGAGGCCTTGCAGTCCTTCCGCTGACTTCCACCTTGGACGGGGCGCTGGGAGTGCATCGGCTGGTTTCACTTAGCAAGGTGGTCTGGTCCTGCCCCTTATATCCAGCTGGGAAATGAGGCTTTTCCTTCAGCATGGGTATTTCTCCCAAAGGGACTGTCGATCTGCTCTGGCTGATACACCCCAGCTCAGCCCTTGCTGGTGCTATGGGCCCCTTGGGGTCCCCTTGTCACAATTACAATGCAATCCCCACCCCATCCCTTCTCCAGGCAGCTCACCCTAGCCACGCTCATGTACAGAGTCCCATCACCAGCCCTGCCTTGGCGGCCATCCAGAGGATTCAGGCTGCTTGCCCCTGAGGATGTGCATGCATGTCCGGGCCCTGGCCCCCTTCTTTGCCACACAGGAGTTGATGGGGCTCAGGCATGCCAACTGGTGCTTTTCTCTGTTCCTACACTGTTCCATCCAACCTAATAAATGTTCCCACCACCACCACCACCGCTCCACCTACAGTTCTGAACTGGAAGCAGGACCAAGTTCCCTCCCCTTTTTTTTTTTATAGCCAACCTATCCAAGACACCTCCCTCTCTGCTCTTGTCCACCACCGCCCCCCCCCCCCCCCCCCCCCGCCCTGTTTTCATCTCCTTTTGACAGGAGAGTGTGTGGAGCAAAACAAAAAATTATCTAGGACAGAACCCAAAAGGAAAAACAAGGGTGGCAGGACCCCACACGCTGGAAATAAGCAGCCAAAGAGAGAGGAGAGAAACCAGAAGCATCCAGTGTAACAGTAGTTAAGGTAAGAGAGAGGCTCACGGAGAGAGAGCGGAACCGTCTAGCCATGAGAAGACAGGAAATGGCCAAGTGTGCACTGGCTTTAGCCACATGGAGGTCAGCGGTGACAGTTTCAGGGGGGGTGGTGAAGAGGGAGGAGGCCAGACTGAGTGGGGCAAGGGGTGAGTGGGGGGAAGGAGAGGGAGACAGTGAATGTAGACACTGCTTTCAAGAAATTTGGCTGTGAGGGGCGCCTGGGTGGCTCAGATGGTCAAGCATCTGCCTTCGGCTCAGGTCATGATCCCGGAGTCCTGGGATCCAGTCCCGCATCGGGCTCCCTGCTCGGCAGGGAGTCTGCTTCTCCCTCTGCCTCTCTCTTTCTCTCTCTCTCATGGATAAGTAAATAAAATCTTTAAAAAAAAAAAAATTAGCTGTGAAAGGGAGGAGACAGAAGATACAGAATGGGGATGTGGCATCCTGGGAGAGACTTGTTTTTTGTTTTGTGTTTTGGTTTTTTGGATGGGGCAGGCATGAGTACGTTAAATACTGACAGGAGCCATGAGAGAGGGGCTGGCAGGGCAAGGGGGCTCTTTACTAATAGCTTCTGTCTTCCTCTGTGAAGCAGGAGGGAGGCAAAATCATCCACTAGGAGTTTGGTGACAGGTGGCAGGACCAAAGGACTGGGGGAGGAAGCTCTGAAAGAGCTCTTGTGCTCAATGGAAGGGAAAACGGTGTAGGAACATACACAGGAATTGCCAAGAAGTGCTGGATGCCCACGTGACTTGAGCAATCGTGACTCGATAGGGGCAGCGACCGGGAGGGAAGCGTGTGTGTGCGCAAGCGCTCAGGTCCAGTCTCAGAGATGGCCAGCCATCCATCATGTCAGACCACTTCACACAACCAACTACTCCAGGCCACGCACGTGCTTTACCGCAGTGCCCACCGGTGGCTCAGGTAAACGTGCCGCCTGGATTATACACTCCTGGAAGGCAGGGATGGTGCTGCCTACAAGAGACACAAGGATGGAAGGGTCCTTAGAAATCATCTAGTCAAACTACCCTATTTTTCACAAGGTAAAACCCAGGTTGGGGAAGGAGCCAGGAATCCAAGGTTGTCCTCCCCCAGCTAAGCCCAGCACCCTTTCCCCAGCACGGGCCACCCCTGTCTCCCTCAGTGCACACAGCCCCCACTTTGGCTTCTAGAGTAGGTGTGACTTTTCAAAGGACAGCTTTACCCAGTGCCTGGATTTGGTAAAATTGTAAAGCAGAAATACCATTCAATTCTAAAGCAACACAACCTCCCCCGGTGATGCTAAGCGATTTACTAAAATAAAATGTACAGCTCTGGAGAACGGATCCAAGGGACATTAACATTCTACGTCTTCGGATTTCCAAGGGGCTAAGTAAGCTTCCTGATTTGTGAAAAGCTGTTTCTTCCCTTAATGTGACTCAGAGCGGGTTAAACCAAGGCCACCAGGGGGCAGTCTACACCGCCTTGTATTACATTGCCGGCGCCTGTTCTTTTAGGGCTGAAATTCACGTGGCATCAGTCACCTTTAACCATACAAATGGCTCACTGGCTCACCTCTTATTAATTCAACAGAAGAGAGGTAGTGGGGAGGAAAGGAGGAGGATGGGAGAGCTGGGTCTGCACAATGGGAGAATTATGAGAATGCTGCTATTTTGCACACTAAAAGCAAAGAGAAAATACAATCTGCTGATATCACAGCAAAAGGGAAAAGGCCCGGCTTTAGAAATTAGCAAGTTCAAAGTCTAGTCTTTACAGTTGAGGAACTCTTCTGAAAACTCGAGAAGGTAGTAAGTACATCAAGAAAGTACGAAGTGTGAAACCCTGGGAATACAAACGCATAGGAGGCATCGTCCCGGTCTTCGAGGAACTGAGGGTGTGGAGGTGAAAGAAGGTACAGAGTCCAGAGTGCTCTGCGGGCAGGTGGAGGGGATTCAGCCTCGCCTAATCTGCATAGCTAGAGTGGAAGATTCCTGCCGGGAATCAGAGGTTAGCCTGGCCAGGTTGTGAGGAGTCAGAAGTCAAGAGTGGGCGTGCAGCAGTGATCACATTTAGGAAGAGCTGTTATCCTTCTAGTCCATAATCTTAACTCCAGGGCACTAAGTTTATACTCCTGCTAAAGGAATTCACCGGAAGTCGCATAGCACTAAACCACAGCTTCCAGATCAACACTACTCCCTCCCACAAGGGGCACTGGCTCATTATTGGGGCATCTCAGCCAGACACAACTCAAAATCAGGCCATTCACCAATATAGTGGCTTGCAACAGATTCTATTCCAGACTTTTAAATACCTTGGATCTCTGGCATTCCCAGGAGGGATAGCGTCCTTAAACAGCTTCTTATAAAACTTGTCTGTGAGTGGCAAGACTTCATTCATTTTTATGGCTGAGTAATATTCCAGTGTACATATATTTGCCACATCACCTTTGAATTTAAGGAACAAAACAAATGAACATGGGGGAGGGGAAGAGAGACAAAGCAAGAAACAGACTCCTAACTATAGACAACAAACTGATGGTTACTGGAGGGGAGGGGGGCGATGGGTGAAACAGGGGATGGAGATTAAGGAGTGCCCTTGTTATGATGAGCACCGGGTAATGTATGGAATGTTGTATCACTGAACCGTACACCTAAAACTAATATTACACCGTATGTTAACTGATTTAAATAAAAATTTGGAGGGAAAGTCTCTGTGATTTGTCCAGGTGTAGAGCACATTCAGCAAACTCGAGCCTCCAAATGTGGCCCTCAGGACAGGACCATCATTTCTACAACAAAGGAGCACAGACAAGAGATAAGGACAGTTGCTACCTCTGATCTTGTGCATTTGGAGCCTTCCTGGCCCATCCCAGTGAACAACCGCAAAAGCAAGAACAAAAGGTACTCTGTTCTGAAGTGTAGAGAGAGACTTTGTCGCTTCGGCTCTGAGGTCAAAGGCATTCCCAGAACGTGATTTTTTTAAGCCAAATTTCAGCTCTCTAGACAGATAGCATAGAATAATATTCTGTGAAATGTTTTGAGTGGAGAAGCTAAAAAAGTGAGAACGGCATCTCAGATGCTCACTAAGGGACTGAGTCCAGAACGACTTGTAACGATGAGGCAGGAACATCGTGCCTCAAACACTGTCACAAGCTCTCAAGAAAGTGACCAGCATCTCGCTACCAGTTCGGCTGGCCCCGCTTCTCAACCGGCCAATCCTGAGGAGCTGGTTCACTCTTCCGGTTCATCTTCGTATCCTGGAACTTAATACCTCCAAATGTTCCCTCGGGCCTCCAGCTTTTCTTGCTGCCGCATAGCAGGTGAACTCATCTCAAATGTTTCAAAGAAAATGCGAAGTCACTGGTCAGGAATTCAGCCACGGTCTTATCGGAACCTATGGGCAGCCCTTTCACTCGGCCTTCTTTCCATCAAACAGGGCAAAACGCCAACGGATGCTTCATAGTCCCCTTCCCACCCCACCTTCTCGGGCACTTGACTTCACTTTCCCCTATTTCCATATAACCTCCGTTCCTCCTTGCAAGCTTCCTTGCCTGCAGCCTCCTCCTCCGGACCTTCTCTCGTCTCCCCGCAGTGAGCCCTCGGTGGTGGCCCCCGCGGCCAGCACCTCATCTCTCCCTGTCCCAGCCTCACTCCAATTCATCCACATGCACTGTTTGCTTTTCTTCAGCTCCCACTACTTGCCCAGCTCCTCCGATCAGACTGCCCTCTGCTAAAACTCTCCTTTTCCTTCAGGTCAGCAGTGGCTTTGCACGTTGATAAACCTGCTGCCTCTCGGTCTGGATCTTCTGGACCTTTCAGAAGCCTTGGGCACAGTTAACCATTTTGTTCCTTCTTGAAACACTCTTCCCTCGGCTTCCCAAGTGACCACCCTTGTTGTTTCCCTTCCGATTCTCTAGCCACTTTTTCTAAATTTGCTTTGAGAGCTCTTTCTTCTCCTCTAAATGTTTAAATAGTAGAGTTAACCAAGACCCTGTCCCGGACTCCTTTCTCTCTAGGAGTTCTCCCTCGAAGGTCTAACCGTGGCTTCACAGAGATTCATAAAGCCCCAATCCCTAACTCCACGCCAAATATCTGCTCCAGTTGGCCATCCTCCACACGAGCTCCCTGCTTCCCATCTCCATGGGAAGGTTTCACATGGCCCCAGCCTCTACAAACCCAAAAGGATTGGCTGGGTCTCTCCTTCCCTCTCCATCCCGCTCCCCTCGTGAAATGGCACCTCCATGCTGAAGCCCTTCGTGCTAAAATCCGGAGCTCATCCTTGACCCTTCCCTGTACACCTCCCTGCTTGCATCCCATGGGTTGTTGAGCTCTGCCAGTCCTGTGTCCTAAATATATCCCCAACCATCTACTTTTCTCCATCTCCACTCCCTCCATCCTACCCAAAGCACCTATAACTTTCACTGTAGGACACTCCCAAAAACATCTTAAAGATTTTCCGCTGTGCACATGCTGAATACATGAGAACACAGCTTCAGCTTAAATCACTGAAGATGTGATCCTGGGCGTGGTTGTCAGGCGGGAGCAACCTGCCCCTCCCCCCGCCTCCCCACATGGTCTCATCTCCGCCCAGTCCTCCCTTGCATGCAGGCCCCAGACACTTGGGCGCATTTTCATGTCATCTTGGGCACCAAATTCCTCCCAGCCAGGAGTCTTCAGCCATAGGCTATCCCCTGCCCGAGACACTCTTCTCTCCTCCACTGCCTCTTCCCTTCTCCCTCCCTCAGGCTCTCCTCCTCTGCCCAGCCCAGCCTGGCCAATTCTGCTCACACTTTAGAACCTCACCTTTAACATTACTCCTACGGGGACATTTTCCTGACTGCCGCCAGCCGCAGAAGAGGTTATCCCCTTCTGTGTATTTACAGCATTTCTCCACAGCACCACACTGGTAATTAAAGAGTTACTCAGTTATTGGTAAGTAGATCTCTGCTCTCCTAAACTACAGACTCCAGGAAAGCAGAGACCTGTGCCTGGCTTTGCACACTACCCCCCCACCCCCAGGCCCCGGGGCAGTGCTGGTATTAGTAGACACTCAATAAATATTTGTGGAATGAACGAATGAACCCTCAACTCAGACTATCATGTGGGTGAGGGTTGTAGCAGAGCCCCTTAGGCACCTTTTCAGAGCCCCGAGGCCTCATGAGTCCTGGATCCTGCTCTTCAAGGGCTCTGAGGATGATGGCCGTGCATCCCAGTTTGCCCAGTTTACGCCTGTTATTCAGACATAATTAGTGTGTCCCCCTTCACTCTCAAAGGGGTCCTGGTTTGGACTTTAAAAGCAGTGCTGCTCACATGCCTCTTGTCTCCAACCCTGGGGAGGTCACTGGTTGACACATCAGGTGTCCACCCTACACATGCATGGGTGGAGCCTGGCGTGTAAGGGAGCTGGACCCCCAGTGTGAGACTAGAGCCAATACGTGGATTCTTCCCCTTCCTCAGTGCCGAGGGGACATCTCAGGGCTTGGCTGGTGTGGCCCCTCAGAGGCGCGGTCCCATGGACGGGGACATCAGTCGTGATTAACGGCAGCAAGTTCCCTGCCGTGGACCCCCCTGCCTCACTCCTCTTTATCCCTGCCCCCTCCTCCTTCCTTCTGCCTCCAGCTTTGACTTCTAGAGAACCAGGCTAGAACCAGGACTTACTTCCCCGGGGTCACAAAGGGAAGAACTAAATCTGAAGAGCGGGAGAGAGTAAGTATGAGAAGACGCACTTGGGCTCAGTAAAACCCCGGCTAGCACCAAGTGCACACTTGTCCACCTTCAGAGATCATGAGCTCTCTGTCCTCACAAGCGGAGGCAGAGGCTATACACTCTCAAGCAGAACACCGCGAAGAGGGGGTCCTGCCCCCGGCGGGCCGAGGCAGACTTCCAGCTGCCTTCCTGCAGAGGCTCGCAGGGCGCTGTACTGGCGGAGGGGGGGAAGGGGGGGTCATCTCGTGTGCTACTGTTAGAGAAAGTAATCAACGTGTGGATAAACAGCTATTTGGTTTACGAACCTTCTCCAGAGAGCTGTTTTCCACAAAAATTCTGGCTCACCATGTGCCCAAATAAAGGTATCATGGCCAAAAAGATCAAGGCTTAAAAATGATAAGAAACACAGATAACTCCCCAAACATTCCTAACTGGCATAAACATGCACAATGCATCTAAAAAATTTGATCTTGGAAGATCCCATTGGCCGATGCATAGTAACACGCTTACTTTTTTTGCAACTTAATTCTAAAGTCGTCACTTTTATTTTTAAGTTTATTTGTTTAAAGCTCCAAACATTCGGAGATAAAGTTCATATCAACATCCCATACTAGAGCAAGCTAGAGTTTGGGATTGTTTTCAAACATGAGGTAACTTCCCTTCTCGGGGACGCTTCGCTAAGCACAGCGTGAACTCGAGCAAAAATGCCATGTCGTTTCAGCACCTTGAACGTGTCGAGGAAGGGAAAGGATGCCAGTCCCGAGCGAGGCCTGGCAGCGACCGAAGCTGGCCCTGCCGGCCAGGGCAAGCACACTCATCCACCTAGTAAGTCTACAAAAAGAGGCCCAACGGTTCTGGCAACTTGGGGCTTGCTAACGTGGAAGTGGTCGGCTGCAGTGGTCAGGTGAGGAGCCCGGCTTCGGGAGGCGGTGTGGACGGCAGCACTGTGTTTACAGAAACCGTCCAGGCATGGCCAGGCTCTGACCGCAACTGGAGGAAGGGCCAGCACATTCCTGCCAAGGGGACTAAGAAGTTAGGCTGGGGGGTCAGGGCCCTCGCCACAGAAGCTCCAGTGCCGGTGGGGGGCTGCGGTGCTAGACGGGGAGGGCGAGGCAGAAGACCACTCAAACGAGCTGCAGTGACTTGACAGGGAAAAAGAAAGGGACGGGGGGAATGGGCGCCTCAGTGCCTTCGGTGGGCACACGGAGCTCCCAGCCCCCTGGATAGAAGGCTCACAAGGACAGTTTCAGAGCCCCCACCAGCTGTGGCCTGAGACCGGGGTTCAGATTAGCCCTGGAACGGAGAGAAGAGAAATGTGTGGGTGGGAACCAGCAGAGGTACCAGTGGGAACAGCTGAGGAAGGAGCACGGGCACCCCCCCCACCCAGGAGCTTTGGGCATGTGCCCGACTCATTTTTTATTCATATACACATTTGCCATTCACAAGGGATATGTCCTAAATCCATCTAGAAAGCCCCCACTCCCACGCCCCTATGAAGCACACAATTCCTTCTTTTGGGGGTGAGGGGGGTAACCAGCCCAAGCACTCACTGAAACAATTTTGTGAACCAGCCTTTCCTTTTCCTCTGTGGAATGTGTGTGGAAATTGTACACAACATCGCCTGGAATTAAACTTTTTTGCAAAATTCAACTTTTGCTCACTCGTTGCCCTCCCCACCTCCAACACCAGATTGCTTTTCAAGGCCAGTTCTCACAAAGGAACGACGCGCTGCATTTGGAGCGTTCACGTGAGCAACCCGCAAGGAACAGCAGGGCAGGACCCAGCCTGACGCCTTTGCTCTTCAGCTATGGGGCCCTCCTCCTCTTGCCTACACCTCCGACCCAACTTCTCAGTGCATCTCTATGCCTCTCACCTTTGCACCTGTTCTCTGTCCTGGAAAGAAGGATGCGTCTTATTGCGTAGGATTAAGCTACCAATATTAGCAAATATTCAAAAAACCAAGTGGAAGCCACCTGATGCTGGGGACGGTGCTGGCCTCAGAGGACGCCGGTCAGAATTTAGAGCTGAGAGGAAGCCTTAGGTAACCCCTCACCTCATCCCCGTATTCACAGGTGTGAGAGCTGAGGGTGTCTAGGGGACCTGCTCCCTTGGAGAATACGTAAAAACCCTTGCCCAAGGATGCACGCCTGGTTAGTGGTAGCAGTGGAACTAGAATCCAAATCAAAGCTTGTCCCATGTCACCTGCTCCCAGTGTTTCCATAGCATGTGGGAGCAGATTCACAGCGCCACATGGAACTTGTTACTCCAGATTCTTCCTCTCCAATCGGGCTCTCCCCTAACTGATCGTCGACCGCATTCAACAACCTATGAACCAGCGTGCACCCGGCACTTCCTGTGTGCCAGGCCCTTTGGAGAAGGAGTCAAAGGAGGGGCAGGCTGTTCCAGTGCTCAAGAGTTTACAATCTAGGGTGCCTGGGTGGCTCAGTTTGTTAAGCAACTGCCTTCGGCTCAGGTCATGATCCTGGAGTCCCTGGATCGAGTCCCACATCGGGCTCCCTGCTCAGCAAGGAGTCTGCTTCTCCCTCTGACCCTCCCCCCTCTCATGTGCTCTCTCTGATTCTCTCTTTCACAAACAAATAAAATCTTAAAAAAAAAAAAAAAAGAGTTTACAATCTAGTTGGAGAAACAAGACATTTATCCAGTAGGGTAGCCTGAGTGACCAGGTGCTAGGTACGGTTGCGGGCACCGCTGGAGTGAACTGAACTGAGCTGCCCCCCCCAGTGCAGGACACAGGGCCAAAAGCAGACAAGTGAGTCAGGGGAGTCAAAGCGGAGATGACGAAGGATGGTGTGGTGGACAGTGTCTGCACCACTCTCAAAGACCGGTGGCGGGGGAAGGGGGGGGCCGGACACCATCTCTCCTCTGAGGTGTGATGTGTGAGTTGATGCATCTCGTAACCACAAGGGGGATGGCCCGAGGGAAGAGCTCTCCCAAGCAGAGGGACAAGGAGGCACAGCTTGGCACGCCCCACATACAGGACAAAGGCCAAAGGAGCAGGTAACCCAGGAGAAGAAGAGTCTGAGTTGAGCTCAAAGAGTCGGGCACAAAGCAGACCATGCAGACCTCTTAAGCCCAGATGGGGAATTCAGATTTTGTGTAGGGGAAGGCATCCTCCTCCTACCCTCCAGGCGCAAAGCTGACCGAATAGAAATCAGCATATATACTGCGACAAAGGCTCACACCGTATCCAGGGGAGGGACTGCGTGGAGGTGACAGAGACTGACTGGGGAGGGGGCTGAGATTCCCACCAAAGGGGGAGGGCCAAAAGTGTCCGAAGTAAATCGCAGGCCTGTCTGACCTCTGAAGTGTACAACGCATGTTTATTACGGGTCTTGTGGGGCGGTGGGGGAGCGGGGAAGGCAGCTTTTCATGATTCCAAGTCAATTTTGCATACAGGACCAAAAAATACAGGTAGAATAATTATTTTCACTTTTTGTTAGAGGTGGTAGCACATGGGAGAGGTTGCTCCCTTGGGAAGAAGAAGAGCAGCCTTCCGAAATGTGAGGAGAGCAAGTGCGAAGGCACTCAGCTGAGGGGCCAAGTTCAGGGCGGGGGGGGGGGGCGGGGGTGAACGGGAGAGGTGAACGCACTGCCTGGAGTTCACAGCCAGGTTTCCACTGAAATACCCGCCTTGGTGTAAGGGGTGAGGTGTGCGTGTTCAGATGTCCTTCTGGCCACCGCCGAGGGGAAAGGGCCGACTGAGACAGGATGGAATCAGCAGGGCTCTCTGAGAGGCCGTGCGGTGATTCAGAGTACAGTCAAGGAGATCTGAGCTCAGGTGGCTCAAAAGTAGGTAGTCCATCGCGCCCTAAACCACCTCAATATCACACTACTCTCTTCACGTGGGTCCCACACACAACGGGTACCCTTTGCATAGCCACTTGGGACTCTTTTTAAAGCCGCACCTTGCACTTGCTGTCTCCTTTGCTGTTCACAACAACCCTGTGGGGTAGATAGACTCCGTCCTTACTTCTGGTTTGCAGGCACAGGAAGGAGGAGGCCCAGGCAGCATGGCGCCCGGGACAGTACCGGGGCCCCGGGCCTGCTGGGCAGCTAAAGCACATTTTAACCGTCCTCAGCAAAGTGAAAGACAGGCAGAATTGCAGTCGGTGAGACTGAAACTAAACGAAACTTTTAAGCTAGGGGGAAAAGAAGCCTCTAAAAAATGCTGGGGTTGCCAAAGACAGAGAAAGGGGTGCCCAACCAAGACACTGGTGGCGGCGTGGACACTGGACTCCCTTCAACCCCTTCCCCAGCTTCCTCCCTGATAACAGCCCGGACTTCCTTATTCTTTCAAACCCTGAAAATCTAGAGCAACTGTAAGAGGCATTAACAAAAGGTGATTTCTTACATCTGCAGAGCCCTCTCTAAGGCCTGGACCCCACAGAAGGGCCTGGAACCCCAGCCCAACTCCTGCTACCCCCTCAAAGCAGCCACCGGAAACCTAAGCCTCCCAACACCTGTGGAGACTCCCAGACAAGTCCCTACTTCATGGGTGCTCAAGCTCTCCATCCCCCGTGGTCCCCACGCCCCAGGGTCGCCCCCACGCCTCCCACACCCCACCAACCCAAGTCATGAAACAACATTTTCTCCACGTTTCCCCAAAAGAACCAACTTGCACAAAAGCATTGGTGAGCAATATGGATTCTACAAATTATTCAGCTGCGAACATGGATTGCAAGAGTGTCTGTCGCAATTCTGACAGTAAATCTGAGAGTCCACAATAGGCATGGCCTTTGTTCTAGATCCCTTCCCATCCCCTCAGCACCCAGCCTGGTGGGCTCCAGAGTCTCCCCTTCCCACCCCTAATGCAGAGCCTTCCAGCCTGCCCGTTCCCTCAGCTCAGGGCCACACGCACAAACCCCACCGTCCATGCAAGACACACCAGGGTCCCCTCCACACAAGGCAGTTGTGGTCTTACATTAAAATAAGGCTTTATTTTTTTTATTACCCTGTTTTTTTTACTTCTGGTTATACACAGAAATACAGGGTTTGGCCTTCTTTTTGCTCAAACAGCAAGTCTCCCTGTTGGGGTCCATGCCTAGAGGAGAGCACTTGAAAGCGAGCAGTCAGATCATCACTTAGCAAGTAATAACTAACTGTTGCTTCTCCTCACTGGGAGGAACTAAACCCTCTCCATCCCAAACCCAAGGGGTCTGCTGAAGAGAACAGGCAGGCGGGGTTTAGTAAATTTTTCTATAGTTTCTCCTGACAAGAAGGCAAGCTAAGGAGATTTCAAGAAGTCAGACAGGAAAGAAAAGGCAGTAAGCTTGAAGGGACTTTGGAGAAACCATTCAGAGAGAAGAAGACCTAGAAGAAAGAGCCGTGACAGGGATTTAAGAAAGAGCAAGACAGAGAAAGGGGTGCCGAAAGTGATGGAGTCCCTTCATATCTCCTCAGAACCTCAGGAAGAGCCAGATTGTTCATCGTTGCAAAACTCAATAGATGCTTGTTCTTCAGAAGCAAGAACATACCAGGTCTGACCTGAGAGTGGGCAGCAGGTGCAGAGTGGAGGTGACGGAGGGTGAGGCCTTGGGCGTCCCTGACAGGAACTGTCCTTGAGTGAGAGGACCGAGCCAGCACACGGGCGCTAGTACCCATTAACTAACCATCACAAGCCCTGAGCGAGGCTACAAGAACACCCACTACCCATCTGGGCCTCAGCCAAATCCTGACCTATAAACGTATTGCAAGCTTCTTCCTGAACAGCGAAATAAAAATGTTACACCCCGAATAAGTAAGAAGTGAATTCCCAAGCCGTACTGTGAATCCCTTCTCTCCCAAAAAGTTACGAATAAACTTGTAGCGCTCCCAACCCAGCACCCCCCCAAAAAAAACTCAAAATCTCCCTAAGAATAAGAAAAAAAGGAACTTCTTGTCTCCGTTCACATGAGCTCTCCTTTCCTCCATGGGGTTTTCTTTTATACCCCTCTCTGCCCCCATTCTCCATCAACCAGCTTTTCTCTCTGACAAATGAAAATAAAGCAAAACTGACCCCAAAAAATAAGCGAAGAGGACCCTCCTGTCTCCAGGTGGAAGGGGAGCAAGGAGGTCGTGTGTGGCACCACCTGGCTGTGGTTCTGGGATCCTTCCTGAACCAAGCGTGCCGGGCCTGGATGTCCACAGTGAAAGCCAGCTTTCCTCCCCTCCAACTCAGGACATTCTTTTTTTTTTTTTTTTTTTCACCCTCAGCCTATCTGAAAAGGCTGAGATCTTCTAAAGGACTTTAATAACATGAGTAAATTGTGTAAAATCAACAAAGAAAAGTCAAGTTTACGAAGTTTAGGTTTCCTGCCCTGTCATAGCTAATTATTGCTTCTTGCTTGGACTCTCCACCAAAAAGTTCCATTTTTAAAACCTTTAACGACTTGCCCTGGGTAGTTTACCCTCCCCGCTTCCTCCTGTGAAGACCCTAGCGGCCCGAGTCACAAGTTGAAGTTAACTGCAGGGCCAGCCTAGCCCCATGAGCAGCACCCCCTGGCAGCCAACACCCCACAAAGGCCCCTTTCTGCCCTGTGCAAACACATGCCCAAGGCTGCCCTGTCATCTGGATTTTTCTAGGGAAGCCAGAAACACCAATTTTTGTGTGGCATGCCCCAATGTTTAAACGTCGTTAACCAATTCAAACTTTCTTAAAATACCGTGTGAACCAACCAAATCATCTCTGCCAGTCGGAGTGGACGGATGAGGTGCCAGCTTACAGTCTGAGGCCCCTCACATTGCCTGTGGCTTAGGTTGCTCACACTCCCCCACCTCAAGGGGGATAGTGACTTTCCTGCAGTAGAATTATGGGAGTTCATTTGCACAGAAATGCGCACTTGAAACAGGGATATATTCTGTCTCTCTTTTAAAAACATTAAAGGATTTTCCTGAAATTGGCTATGGATCTGACTATTATTCAGACTACTGTTTAAGTAATGTTTTCCTTAGAAAAGTTAAGAATTTCCCCCTTTGTTTTTTAGAAGGATGGGGAGCAAGGTGGGCAAAAGGGTAGACACGGTTTATTTCTAAATTACAGCTCCCCCAAATATAGGTAATTTATGACCACAAAATTCCTCTAATATAATTGTAAGATGAAGGATGAAAGGTAAGGTTTTTCAAACTGTCCTTTTCAGTTCAGTTTAAGGAATATTGACTCTGCTCTTACTAGCACAGACCCCCGGAGTCTGTGCCCCAAGACTGCCCCCATCCCAGGGAAGCTCACAGAGTCACAACCTCTGACTTATCCAGCCACCACCCCATCTCATGTCAGACTGGTGCTGTGGGATCCTTTAGAGTTCCTTACCAAGATGAACTGTTAATTTTTTGCTTCTAGAAAACAACTTTTTAAAATAATCACTCAAAATGGAGAAGTTGACTGGGGTTTCTGGAATACACATCTCTCTTTAGAAGTGGTGTACTCACCTCAGCGAGACCCCAGCAATGAGTGAGGGTGTCAAAACGAGAGATGTGTGACTACTTGGCATGCCACATTCTAGATCTTGTTGGGTACCTAGACCTAAGTATGTCTTTATACACCAGGTCCCCCAAATGAGAAGTCTTTGAGGGCCCCCAGTCATCCCTGGGGGCTCCCTCTCCCACGTGGGCTACTCTGTGCGTTGCGCAGAATCACGATGTGGTAACTTATTCAGGCAGCAAAAAGAGGGAGAGATATCTTGACTGAATGTAGATGTGGGCTTTATAAAGTGGACAAAATATTTAAAACACTTAAGTTCATTCACTCACACTAACATTTAAGAGCATACCATTCATAGTTTACATTGTTAAATATAGGACCTTTATCCATGTAACTATTTGCTTTTATGAAAGCATTCTCCCATGCATAATCTCATTTGATCCCCACAAAACCCTCTTTAAGGTAAAAGACTGATGGGATCACCCTCATCCTACCAGTCGGGAAAGAGAGGTGAAATGCCGAAGCCTCAGTTACCCAGCTGTAAAAATAGAGACCTCCATTTAAACCCTGGGTCTCCAACTTCACTGGGCAGCCTTTGGGACACAAAATGGCACCAAACCTGTTCTTAACCATTTACAAGAAAATACATTGACTCCAGGTGCAAAGAATATTCTGTCACATGGTTTGTTGCATCTCGGCAAACACTTTGGGAGCTGAGAGAACAAAGCCATCACCTGAAGGAACTCATGGGAAAATACACAAGGGCCCACAGGATGTTAAGCACCCATGCCTGAAACCTTGAGCACCTCTGCCTCCCTCAGTAAACATGAAAGCAACTATAACCTACAGTAATGTAGCCTCCCTAAGAGCATCCCCCATTCCTGAGAACAGCAGTGGGGGGGGGGGGGCTTGGGAAGAGGCGTTAGCTTCATTCATTCCATAACGAGGGATGAAACCACTTTGCCCAACCCCCATTTGGGAACCCGCCCATTTCCCACTTAGAGTCCTTGTGCCTTTGGAGCAGCTGAGCCCTCCCCCCTCCCCCCAGCCCTGGGGTGGATGCGTGCCCCCCACCCCCTCACCCCCATGTTATGGTTATTATAAATGGCCTTAATCGTAACTGGTTTTTTTAATATTTTATTTATTTATTTGAGACAGAGAGAATGAGAGAGAGAGAGAGAGAGCACAAGAAGGGGGAGGGTCAGAGGGAGAAGCAGACTCCCCGCTGAGCAGGGAGCCCGATGTGGGACTCGATCCCGGGACTCCAGGATCATGACCTGAGCCGAAGGCAGTCGCTTAACCAACTGAGCCACCCAGGTGCCCCTTAATCGTAACTATTAATAGAATTGCCAGTAGAAATGCTGTGTCGGTAAATTAGGTGAGCATGTTTACAAAAATCATGCCTCAATCTTGGCTATGCAAAGAAAAAGAGAAAAAGCTCACACTGTTGTGACATTCTTTAATTTTACCAGAGGAAGGAAGGAACAGAGACAGAACCTGGAGTCCGTCCTTCAGTGGAAATGACAGATACTATATGAGGACACTTCAGTGTGTGTGAAAGGGGGATCTGTGGGCCGAGCAAGCTTGGGAACCTCTTGGGCATCATATCTGCCAGTGTGTCCTATCAGTAACAAGACGAGTACCTTGGATGCACAAGGATATCTCTCTGAACTGTCACTGATAAAGGAAGCCCCGGGTGAGAGATGACAGAAATCCTCTACCCAACAGCATTCAAGTGAACAGTAGCTTTACAGTGGTTGTGGCCTTTCACGTTCTGCATGCAGACCCTTCCACCAACAGGGAGTATCAAGTCACCACACCAAAGACGGTAGGATCAGGTCAAAACATATCTGCTACCTATGATTTCAGGGATGCAAAATTAAATCACAGATCAGCAGAGTTGAAAGGGAGCCCAAGGACCATCTATTCCAACTCCCTTATTCTACAGAAAATGAGGTCCAGAGTATCATGTCTGAGCGAACTGGGCAAGGAACTACTCCAATACCACACACTTAACGATGAAATTGGGGTGTAGCCTGTCACAGCGTAAAGACTTAAATTTAAAATATCATATTCTTCATATTTCCTGCTGCCCTTCTTTTGTAGATTGTTTTAATTAACCATATGCCATTCTGCACATGGATCATCGCCCTGAAATCTTCAGAGGCCACATTTTTGCTACCCCTGGTTGGACCTCGGGGCTTAAGTTCCCTGCTCATCAACTTTATAGGCGCAGAAACTCAATTTTAAGGTTAGCAAAGGCTAACTTCATGTCTTATCTGCATTTTGCACCTCTATGTACCTGAGGTTACACTTACTTAAGGTCCTGGTATGCCTTATTGTCACCCCAGGGTCTCAAGGGTCCTGGATCCCTGTCCACAACTTTTTCCACTGCATCAGGGTGACCTTCCGAAGCAGCTTATCTGATCCAGAAATAAACCCCCCAATGTCAAAATGAGACAGAACCTAATATAACCCCCTCATCTTTATGAGGGAAGCAAATGCCAGAGAAGTTAAGTTCTTGGTCCAAAGTCATACAGCTAGTTAATCATGAAACTCAGTCTGGGACGTGTGTCCTGACTCACAGACCAGAGCACTTCCTCATGGATCCCACCCCCTCCCTTCCAAATTCTGTTCACTATATGCTACTCTGCACAAGCATTGTGTCCCTAAAATGTTAGGCTATAAAGCAAATTTCTATAACCAAAATGCTACTTTTTCATTTCCCTCTTTGATGGGATGTGGCAAATCAACCCTGTGAGCAGATTGTTTGGTTGGATTCAACACGATAGAAATCAGCCGACACTTTGAAGTAACATTCAAAATAACTCAAAAGTATGGAATGTTACTTCCATGTTGATTTTATTATTACAAAATATGTTTTATGGAATAAGGATATTCTTCTCACCACACTTTACGAGATTAACTCATTCAACTAACACTTATTAATGCCCCAGGCACGACTCAAGGCCCCAAAGATACAAGAGTGGTCAAAACAGTGTTAAAAATCACTACCTTCATGCAACGACAAGCTTTTACATTCTAGTAGGAAGCATGTGAAAAGTACAAAATTCATAGTCTTTGACTTTTAAAAACTTAAAGTACTTGAGGAAAGACAGACAAGACACACAATCACAGAAACAGTTATCAATACATGATACGTGATGGAGTGACAGAGTGAATGGTCTCAAAACAAATCCTGAAAATAATTCAGAGAGGAAGACAGCAGAGAGCAAATTTTGGAAACAACAGGCTTGTCAAGAGAAGCAGGGGGGAGGGTTCGATTTGGAAAAGGCACAGCCAGAAGACATGATCCAGAAGAGCTAGCTGGTTCAGAGGGTGGGGAAGATGCCACCCACCCGGGCCCGAGCAAGAAGAAACGCCCAGATGCCTCGAAAGCCTGATTGAGAGCCTGCAGATTCAGATTGTAAAAGTCAAAGCTACCAAAACTTGTAAGCACATGACTAACACACCAATGGAGCCCTCCTCCCGGCAAGTGAAACCAGAGGGTCCACGCGCTCACTCATCAGACGGGCACCTGCGCCCAGCGTGCTGAGCTCTGGGTGCAGGGTGAGAAACCCGTCAGGACAGCCACCACCTCCAGGGAGCCCGACGCTGAGCGCATACGTTCTGCACTGTGTGAGAGGGCCCCTGGGTGAATGAACAGGATGCGGAGACAGAGCCTCCCAAGGTCGCCACGGCCCGCCAGGGAGGAAACCCTGTAAGGAAGCAGGAGGTTTTGCCGGACCCAGATAAAGGGGGAGGAGCCCCAGACAGAGGTAGGGAAGTTTCCAGGATAAGGTAGCAGACCGTGAGGTCTGAGGCAGGAGCAATAGGCTGGCTTCATCAGTGGATGACGGCCCCAGACCATGGGGCAACATGCCACGGCTGGGAACAGGGCCCCATAAGCCAAAGAGAGCATTACAGAGAGTTGATAAGGACTGCCAGGACTGCTTTTTGTTGTTTTTTAAGTTTAAATTTTGTTGGGTTTTTGTTTTTTGTTTTTTTTAAGTTTTAAAATTGCTTTGTGGAGAGTAGATTGGAGTCAGGAAAACAACCATGGAAGGCAGTAGCTATGCCCCTGTTGAGAAATGCTGAGAACCAGGTGATGTGGCAATTGGGGAACAGCGCGTTTGAATCCCAGCCCCTTTGCTCGTTTGCCCTTTCAGCCAGCCTCCTAGGGAACAGAGGCCCATCCTATAGTCCAACACACCCAACACATGCTGCTGCCCAAGCCAAGAATCTCTTGTCTGCCCATTTGCTCCACTGGCCAGTGGTGTATTCCAGGCACAGAGGGCCAGCCTGACCATGAGAGGGGAGAGAAGAGGGAAAACTTGTCCTCCGAGGCCTTCACCCCATCGTTGCCCTGCTTGCTGCCCCACTAGGACAGACTTCCTCCCAAGCCTGCAACTGCGGCAGGAACACTCTGGGCCCCCAGAGTCCTGTCCTGCTCCTTCTCAGGCCCTTGCAACCCCAAACTGGGGCCCAAAGACTTTAAGTCCACACTCGCCGTGTGGGTGACAGCCCCTCTGCCTACATGCCCAGCCGGTGGCCCACTGCACCTGCTCGGCACAGACTGCTGTGGAACCCGACTCTTCCAACTGCCTTTGGGGTTCCAACCGCTGCCCCGCCTATCAACCGATTCCAAGCAACTGCCACTAACTCAGAACCGCCTCTGGGTCCCTGCCCCCCCACACGGGACCTGCCGCTCATCTCTTCCGCCGTCTTTGCTTGGCTTCTTAGCCTGCTCTGGGCTCCCCCCAGAACTAGCTCCCTTCCTGAGAGATTCCCAACAGGGCCAAGCATTGGTGACTGTCTCCCTCAGAACCTCAAGCCTTTTAAAGACACACTTAAATACTTTGTCAGAGGGGCGCCTGGGTGGCTCAGTTGGTTAAGCGACTGCCTTCGGCTCAGGTCATGATCCCGGGGTCCTGGGATCGAGTCCCGCATCGGGCTCCCTGCTCTGCGGGGAGCCTGCTTCTCCCTCTCCCACTCCCCCTGCTTGTGTTCCCTCTCTCGTTGTGTCTCTCTCTGTCAAATAAATAAATAAAATCTTAAAAATAAATAAATAAATAAATAAATAAATAAATACTTTGTCAGAGACTCAGGATCACACGGAAACTATTTCTTAAAAAAAAAAAAAAAGAATATAGTGCTGTGGAGTGTTGTTTTGGCTAGGTCGACCCCCCCCCCCAAAGATTTGTCTGAAGTCTAGTCCTGGGTCTGCCATTCCCTTCTGCCTCAATGCCAAGGTTGTGACATCTGGACTCCGTGTCCAGAAATCTATCATTTCAAATTTTGCACAGTCAGAACTGGGGCTGCTGGGCAGCTAGCCTTTGCCCTGGAGGCCCACGTTCTCCCCAGCCGGGCTCACCTGTGCCCCACATCCTGTCATGTATCCTCCACCCTCACCCGGGTACGACCTTGTCTTTCCCACACAACCAAATTTCTTGAAAGTTTTCCTCAGTGTGTTCCCCCTTCCCTTGCACCCCTCCTGACCACTCTTTAATCACTGCATTCTGTCTTCCCTTACCATGTGGTCAACATTGTCTTCTGTCAAAGACACCAGTGAGCTGCTCATTGTCAAAAACAATGGATAGGTTTTGTCCTCATCCTGGGGCATCCCTGGGGCCATGTATTCTGTGGAGCACTCTGTTTTAAAACTCTGTTTGAGCTCTGCGTATTGCCAAGCTCAAGAATCCACAGGTGAGCTTAAAAAGATGAGTCTAGTCCCCTTTAAGGAGTTCTGAGTCTGGTGGAAAACACAGACTGTTTTTTGGGAATACAAAAGGGGAGCACCAGGCCCAACCCAGAAAGGTCTTGGGAGGCTGTTCCAAAGAATGGGGAGGAAGTCCCCAAATAGAGAAAATGGGAGAGGCAAGAATGAGGGCTTTCATTGCCGATGGTCTGTCTTCTAGACCCCCAAGCCAAAATCACAGCTGGGCCTCCAACAGGTCCTGGGAAGAACTCTGAGAAGCCCTCAGCATTCCCTGGTCTTACCTGTGGTCCTCTCTGAACATCTGTTACATTCTTTTCTATCTGCAGACTGGCTTCTTCCAATTACAGGTCCCCTTGGCTTCCCTGAGTCAGCACCTTACATATCAAAACAGAGAATGACCAACTTTCTTGATACTAATTCTTGACTTTGTCATCGGTTCATCCAAAGTTAAGGCTCCATCTGACCCAATTAGGCATGGCAGAGGGAAGGAGTCACACAGTAGGGACGTGCCAGTCAGAGCCCCCTGGGTGGAGGGGGCACCATGGCCCACGATCAAGGCAGACAGGAAGCCAAGCCCACCCATCAGAGGTGGATGGTAGACCAGAGCTACCACTGAGCAGGTTTTGAATTGAGTCTTCTTGCTAACACAATAAACTATCTCTTAAGGAATAGAATTAAGCTCCCACATGCGGCACCCCCGCTTGCTCTTGAGTGTTCTTTGCCACCGGTCATCCTAGGAACCACTCTGCTAAGAGTGAACTGGATATCTGTTTGCTTCCTGGGGCCCCGTTCTTCCCAATGTCCTCCTGGAAGTCTGATTGGATTCCTAGGACTGTGTAGTCACTCAGGCAGTGGTGCTATGGGACCCAGGACTGGGAACCCTCCCACTGTCTTTCCAACCCTGCTTCCCTACAGCTGGCTACTGTAAGCTAAGAGTGCCATCACTATGAAGAATGACTCTAAGGTGGGTCAGAGCCATCCTGGCTTCCCCAGAGAGCACTGCCATGAATTTCCCTCTCCCGTGCCCACATTAGCTGGGTACTCTGCTCTT
This sequence comes from Mirounga leonina, assembly GCF_011800145.1. NCBI lineage: Eukaryota > Metazoa > Chordata > Mammalia > Carnivora > Phocidae > Mirounga > Mirounga leonina. The sequence continues at coordinate 1,039,663 of NW_023270619.1, forward strand.
GACAGTGGCCAGAATTCTGCCAAAGTTTGCCACACCCTGCAGACCCACCATGATGCAGACTGCCCAGGCTCGTCCTGGAGTCACCTGTGCCAACCTTTGCAGGAGGACGTATTTCCTATATCCCTAGGGAGTGTTTCTCTGCCTTGCTCCTTCTCCCCTCTGGGCCGGCGTGGTCCCTTCCTAAAACCAAAACCTACCTGAACTGCTGTAACTCCCCCACCCCCCAGCACACACACACAGGTGTTTTGGGTAAACCTGTAATCTTCAAAGACGCTTACATGTCCACATGTTGTAATTGGTATCGATCTTCACCCAACACATTAATATGGGTACCTAGGGGGGCACACGGAAGTGGGAATTGGGGAAAAAGCAGGAAAAATAAAATGAGATAGGGACCTTGCATAGACCAGTGATGATACTGGGCCAAGAACCAAGGAGTATGAATAAATCAGTTGCATCTTCTGGGTGCTATCCTGGAGGAGGTGCTCAGCTGCTCTATGTCCTCAGGACACAAACCTGTCCCCAGCTTCTACTTCTGCAACCTTCTTCAGAAGATGACCTTTGGGGCTACTAGAATGGCTTCAACTAGATGTGCTGGTTGCTGGAAGTAACTGGGAGTTTGTGGTCCCTTGAGCAACCTGTGGTCAGTGGCTGATCACCGAGGTGCGGGACAACCCCCCCGTGCCTCGAGGCAGGATCAAGACTGCAGTATAATGTAGGCTCCAGGGCTTCCCTTGGGATCAGGCCAAAGCTGAAACATCACCTAAAATCCCACCTGGCTTGGCTCCTTCCTACCTTACTTCCCCTACTCTCTAACTAGCTTCTCCTGGGAGAAGTGCCTTAACAAATCACTTGCATCCAAATCTCTGTCTCAGGGTCTGCCCCTGGGGACCCCATCTAAGACAATTCTCAGCATGAAAAAATGAAAAATAAATTGCTATCACATGCATGCCGAGAATAACAGGTATTTTCCTATAATCCAACTGAATTTTTATTTGGAGACCTCACCCAGATTGAGTGAATTCCTGAGTCAATCACTGGCTTGTTCCCAGTGGTATACTGGTAAACCAGGATGTCCGGAGAAAAGAAAAAGAGAAAGTCCTGATTTCTAGCATTTGCTATTTTTCCATGGTATAAATACTCCCACCATAGCCAATCTCAAACTCCCAATATGCTGTCACTGAATGGGCGCTGGAAAGAGGTTGCATGAAGTGCTCTCATAAGCCAGGAGAGCCAGCCTCATGCCACCTTCCAATCCCCAACCCCCACTCTTGGGGTTTTGTCAATGTTACTGTGAACAAATGTGATGCTGTGACTTTGGGTGTGGTGACCACCTACTCCTGAGTCCCCTCAGAGACTTTTCTCTCGCATGGCCGCCTCATCCCTCAGGTCCACTGGTTCTGCAACTTTCCTGGCATACAAGACTATCTGTGGCCCTGGTTTCAAACTGCAGCATGACCTCATAATTACCTCCCTCTGGGTTTTGCTAAAGTCCCAGAGTTGTAGCCAGGAAGCAGGACACAACTCCTTACTCTTCTGTTTCTCCTTCCCCACACGTGGAGAATCTACTCTGGGGATGGGAAGTAAGATGGGGTGGGAGCAAGAGCACCCCACTTTCTTTCCAAATGCTTCTCAGCGCTTTGCCCCATCACTTCTTTCTTTTGGACACCGTGTTTAAAACAACTTTAGCTCATTCAATGAGCTAGACTCAAGGGATACAGGGAATTCGAAAAATTGGCTTCCTCCTCCCACGGAGCCTACATTCAGTTCCTGTTCCTTATGCCTAGCCATTCAGTCATGTTAGCTTCTAGCTGCCTGGGAATGCTGTCTAGGCCAAGGAAAAGGCGATTGCAAAGGCCCTGGGACAGGAATGAACTTGGTGTTTGAGGAACAGAGAGAAAGCCAGAGACAGTGGTGCATGTCATGGGGAAGTAGTAGAAGACTCAGAGAAGTAGGCAGAAACCAGATCATGCAGAGCACATAAGTCAGGGCAAGGAGGTGGGAGTCTTATTCCCAATGCAAAGGGGAATCCCTGAAGGCTTTTAAGAAACAGAATGATATAATCAGATTTATGCAGCCACTTTGTAGTGGAAGCCAGGAAATCACTTAGAGTAGGCTCTTGCAGAAAACCAACTAAAAGAAAGCAATCATTTGACCTAGGGTGCAGTCAGCAGAGACAGAAGTATTCGAGTATTTGAGGTACATATGAAGGGAGAAGTGTCAGGACTTGATCACAGACTGATGTGGAGCGTGAAGTAGAGGAAGAGGGGAGGCCTCCTAAATTTCTGTCTTGAACAATGGATGGTCTGTGGTCCCCTATATCTGACTTGGGGAAGACAGAAAAAGGAATCCATTTGGTGGAAGGAGGATGAGTTCCATTTTGCACATGTTAAAATAAGATGACCAGGGGCACCTGGGTGGCTCAGTCGTTAAGCTCCTGCCTTCGGCTCAGGTCATGATCCCAGGGTCCTGGAATCGAGCCCCGCATCGGGCTCTCTGCTCAGCCGGGAGCCTGCTTCTCCCTCTCCCACTCCCCCTGCTTGTGTTCCCTCTCTAGCTGTCTCTCTCTCTCTCTCTGTCAAATAAATAAAATAAAATCTTTAAAAAAAAATAAGATGACCATTAGACATGCAAATGGAATTTTCAATTAGTTTGTAAGTATTGGAACCTGGAACTCAGGAAGAGGTGTGAGCTAGAGGTAGGAAACTAGGGTCACCAACATGGAGGAAGGATTCAAACCGTGGGCTGGATTTTAACCATGACCTGGGAAGAGAGAAAAGGCTGAGTCTGAACACTCACACCACTTAGAAACTAAGCAAAGGAGAGTGAAATGGAGCCGCTAGAAAAGAACAATCAGGAGAAAGTGGTCACAAAAGATGAAAGAGACCAATTCCAAGAGCTGTGACAAATGTAGCTGAGCTCGATGTTGACATGGAAGTGCCAGATGGCTGTGGCTGCAAGCAGGTCCTTGGTTACTTTGACCAGAGCTGATTTCAGGGGACTGTGGGCACAGGTGCCCAAAAAATGAATTGGACCTGGATTCCGACTGGGAATGATCGACTAGAAAGTAAGAAATGTGTGGTGCAGGAAAGAGAAGCAGTAATTGTGGGAAATAAAGGCTAGAGGGAGTGAGAAGGTGTGACCCCCCCACCCCAGCAGATGCAGAGGGACAGCCTTCAATAGAAGCAAAGATCCCTCCCAAAAGGAAGACAGAAAGCAGAGGTATCGATGAAAATGGGTTTCCATCTTTGGCCATGAGAAGACAAGGCTTCTGTGTTTTTTCTTCTAGTTTCTTGGGGAGATGAAGCAAGAGCTCAGACTTAATCATTCTGACACAAAGAAGGACTATTAAGGACTATCTTAACGGTAGTAAAGTACTTCTCCCCTCCCTACTTCCCCACCACCATTGGCGCCTAGTTCAAGACCTCATACAGAACAGTCAACAGTAAATGTTTACTGAAGACACTACATCTGTGTTAATCCAAAGGATATATAGCCGTAGGAGGGCCTAAGATCACGGTTTCATAAATCTGAATATTATTTACACATAAATTATTGTACTATTTCTGGATGAACAAACTGTCACTGTAACCATGATTTTGGTGTCAAGACAAAAGCTATCCTTGACTGAGTTCTCCACATCACGAGTTTTGGTGTCCAAAAAGAGCAGGCTGGATCCGACTAATATTGCCAGATGAGAAAGTCTTTTTTTAAATGGAGTCAAAGGAAGGCTTCCTTTAATATCAAGGCATTATATGTGTGTATTTTGTGATCCCAAGGTGCACAGAGAACTTGATACTTGTTCATTTTTATCTATTTCGAAACTGACCAAAAGTGCTTAACCTCTGCTATCTCCCAAAACCTCACTAACCTGAAATAAAACTAAAAAGAAAAAGATAGTAGGAGTGAAGAAAAAATTTTGGAAGCCAGAACAGATGGATCAATTGTAGTTGATGTAGCAGCTCGAAGAAAGCTGTATCATAAGGCAACAGTGGGCAAATCAGAAAACCACCTGATTTATGCCATTAGACTCCCAAAGACTCAGGAACATAACAGACATGAACATAAATCTAGAAATGAGGGTAACCTTAGTGCTAAAAGTTTTTTTAAAGCAGTTAAGCCCCTACATCCGCTCTCCACTCTCTATAGCTGAACTACTGCTCCTCACCAGTCCTAGCAGAGGCCCCAAGCCTTGCTCTTTGCAGAGGATAAGTCAGGATGTCTGAACTGGGTACTGCTGAAGGAGGGATCATGGAGCTGAAAATAGGGAGATTAACTGAAAGTTGACATGTTGAATAATGAGATTCCCCACTCAGCTGTCACAATGCTAGGGGCCAAGCTCAAGCTTAGACTCTCTGGGCAAAAACATGAAGGAAACTTCTGGAGAATCTAATCATCCAGAAGAAAAGACCCGAAGATACTTAATTAGGAATCCCCCCTCTCCTGCCATGAAACATTCCAGCCACATCACCCTACAGGGAAGACCACAGAGTTGAACAGTAATGCCCACGTGCTCAGAGCTTCCAATACACTTATAAGTTCAAAGAGTGACTGGACAGTTTGAAGGAAAATGTAGAGAATGAAAGACACTAAAACAAACATATAAAAAGAAACTTGGAAAAAATAAATTCAAGAATAAGAAAATTTCAAAATATACTGATTAGTATGCTCACAGAGGCAAGGAAAGATATGTCTCCAGTAAACAGAGATGGGATGGTTTTCTATTTTATATACATATCTAAAGGACAACCAAAGAAAAAAGCTGTTGGAAATTAAGAGTTTGACAGTAGACTTTAAAAATCAATCAACATCAAGGGCGTCAGTTAAACATCTGCCTTCAGCTCAGGTCATGATCTCAGAGGCCTGGGATCAAGCCCCGCATTGGGCTCCATGCTCAGCAGGGCATCAGTTTCTCCCTCTCCCTCTGCCCCTCACCCCTAATTCATGCTCTCTCTCTCTCTCTCTCTCAAATAAATAAATAATCTTATTTAAAAAATCAATAAACATCATTAATTTGACTCAACATCATTAGTCATTAGGGAAATACAAATCAAAACCATAATGAGATACCACTACACACACACTATCATGGTTATAATCAAAAAGACAAAATAACAAGTGTGGGTGAGAATGTGGAGAAGCTTGGACTTTCATATATTACTGGTAAGAATGCAAAATGGTGCAGCCACTGCAGTTCCTCAAAAAGTTAAACATAGTCACCATATGACCCAGCAATTCCCAAGAGAAATGAAAACATGTGTCTGCACAATATGTGTGCAGAAATATTCATAGCAGTGTTATTCACAATAGCCAAAAAATGAAAATAATCCAAGTGTCCATAATTGATGAATGGATAAGTAAAATATGGTATACAACAGAAGGAATGAAGTCCTAATACATAGATGAACTTTGAAAACATTATGCTAAGTAAAAGAAACTGACATAAAAAGCCATGTATTATGTGATTCTATTTATATGAAATGTCCAGAATAGGGAAATTCATAAAGACAAAAAAGATTAGTAGTTGTTGCCAGAAGCTGGGAGGAGATAGGAGCAGCGAGTAACTTTTAATGGATACAGAGTTTCTTTTGGGGATGATAAAAATGTTCAGGAATTAGAAAGAGGTGGTGGTTTTACAATTTTATGAATATACTAGGAAAAAAACCACTGAATTGTATAATTTAAAAGGGTAAATTTTATGACTGTGAGTTATATTTCAATATATGTATTGTGGGTTTTTTAAAGCAATGAATGCTTGGGATATAAAGTTAAGAAAAATCACACAAAAAGTAAAATAAAACAAAAAGACAAATAACTGGAAAATAAGAGAAGAAAAATAAAATAATGAAGTCTAACATCTGAATGATCAGATTTCTTAGAAAGACCAGAGAAAAGAAAGGAATAAAAATCAAAAAATAAATTTTCTCAAGATTGAAACACCAAGTGTCTGTATTGAAGGAATCTAATAGGTAATACCGTAAAAAATGAAAGAAAAGAGCAAGAACTTAGCACATGGATGCAATTAGAGGGAGTAAAGCAAGAAAGAGAAAGTCATAGCAGCCAGAAAGTAGGGAACCCTGCATACAAGAGAGGTGATAATGTACAATTCAGTAATCATGCTCCTTGGTATTTTTACTGAAAGGAGCTGAAAATTTATATCCACACAAAAGCCCACACACAGATGTTTATAGTAGTTTTATTTATATTGGCCAAAATTTGGAAGCAAGTAGGTGAATGATAAATAAACTGTTTTACATCCAGACAATGAAATATTATTCAGTGCTAAAAAAAAATTGGCTATCAAGTCATGAAAAGACATGGAGGAAACTTAAATGTGTATTGCTAAGTGAAGAAGCCAATCTGAAAAGACTACACACTGTATGATTCCATCCATATGATATTTTGATAAAGGCAAACCTATGGTTAATAAAAGGATAGTTGTTGCCAGCAATTGGGGGAAAGAAGAAATGAATAGGCAAAGCACAGAGAATGTTTAGGACAGTGAAACTATTCTATATGATATTTAATGGTGGATACATGTGTTCTATATCTGCCAAAGTCCACAGAAAGCACTCCACCAAAGTGAGCCGTAATTCATAAACTATAAAATTAGGTGGTAATAATGTGTCAAGTGGGTGCGCCAGTTGTAACAAATGCAACCATCTAGTTAAGATACCAGTAACGGAGGAGGCTACGCATGCGTGGCAGCAAGGGGCTATATGAGAAATCTCTGTACTTTCTGTTCAATTTTGCTTTGAACCCAAAACTGCTCTAAAAAATAGCCTTTAAAAGAAAAGTTAAAAGTTAATTCATTTCAGTAGCAGTAATAGTGCTTCTAGCAACATTTCCTACAGAAAAAATCAGAATGATTAAGAAAAATAATGTATGTCTAAATGATGAAATGTTACATGACAATTTAATTTTTGTTTTTAAACAATGTAATAAAATGGGGGGAGGGGAAGACCAAAAGAAAAGAGGTGAACATAATACCTAGGTTGAGGAATTTCCTAGTGAAGGGAGAGCCCCAGCAATACCCATGTACCAGGCTGAGAAAGAGAGAAACCAGTCCAGATGGAAGCAGACAACGGAATTGATAATACTAATGTTTGAATGTGTTGAGAGGTGATTCCTACAATGGTAGGAAGAGGAAAGCGGAATATAGATTTGAATTAGTGATGAGAATGTAGAAAACCAGAGTAGACAGAGGATTACTCACTCTACAGGAAATATAACACCATACAGAAATGGAAAAGTGATTCTAATACAGTTAAGTGGCTCAGCTGTAAAGAGAATTTACCAGAGCACCTGGGTGACTCAGTCGATCAGGCATCTGCTATCTGCTCAGGTCATGATCTCGGGGTCCTGAGATCGAGCTCCACATCAGGCTCTCTGCTCAGTGGGGAGCCTTGCTTCTAATTCTCCCTCTGCCCCTCCCCTGCTTGTGCTCTCTCTCTCTCTCAAATAAATAAATGAAATCTTTAAAAAATAAATAAATCTTTTAAAATAGCAAGAATTTACCTGATCATAATGATGTAAATGCTAAATACTGACCTAAACTTTCATAAAACACTATGGGGGGTGCCCTGGGTGGCTCAGTCGCTTAAGCATCTGCCTTCAGCTCAGGTCATGATCCTGGAGGCCCTGGATGGAAACCCACATCGAGCTCCCTGCTCTCGTGCTCTCTCTCTCTCTCTCTAAAATAAATAAATAAAATCTTTTTAAAAATAAAACAAATCACTGGGATTTTTTTTTTTTTAAGATTTTATTTATTTGACAGAGAGAGAATGAGAGAGAGAGCACATGAGAGGGAGGAGGGTCAGAGGGAGAAGCAGACTCCCTGCCGAGCAGGGAGCCCGATGCGGGACTCGATCCTGGGACTCCAGGATCATGACCTGAGCCGAAGGCAGTCGCTTAACCAACTGAGCCACCCAGGCACCCATCACTGGGATTTTTGAGAGGGCATGAAGAGTGGTGAAAATACATTTGCACCCCCCCCACCATGTTTGTTGCAGCATTATTTACAATAGCCAAGACATGGAAGCAGCCTCAGTGTCCATGGATGGATGAATGGATCAAGGAAATATATATACAATGGAATATAATTCCACCATAAAAAAAAGGAAATCCTACCACTTGCAACAATATGGGTGGACCTTGAGGGCATTATGCTAAATGAAATAAGTCAGACAGAGAAAGACAGCTACTGTATGACCTCATTTATATGTGGAATCTAAAAAAAAAGAAAAAAAGAGAGAAATGCAGCTCATAGATACAGGTAACAGATTGGTGGTTGCCAGAGATGGGAGTTGCGGGGTGGACAAATGGGTGAAGGGTCAAAAGGTACAAAAGTCCTAGAGATGTAATGTACAGCATGGTGACTGTAGTTAATAATACTGTATTATATATGGAAAGTTGCTAAGAGAGTCAATCTTCAAAGTTCTCATTACAAGGAAAAAATCTGTAACTGTGTATGGTGACAGATATTAACCAGACTTATTGTGGTGATGATTTCATAATACATACACAAATTTCAAATCATTATGTTTCACATATAATGAATGTCATATGTCAATTGCAACTCAATTTTTTTTTACAAAAGAGTCAATGTGAAGGGTGGAGGGAGCAAGCAGGGGATGTTAATGAGAGCTGAAGTCCCAGCTTCCCTAATGGGAAACCCATAGATTGTGCCTGAAACTGAACAATCAAGCAGTAGCTGTGGAAACATGTAAATTACAGGAGTAAGATAAATATTAAAAAAAAAAAAAAAAAAAAGAGCTAAGAAAGTTGAAATTGGCTGCCTCCTGAAAGCCAGAAATGGGTGGGAAGATTGGCAAAGGAAAGCCGTTTTTCATAAATGAGAGAACAATTTGCCTCTAAAGTATGTGTATATGACTCTGATAAAAATGAAACTAAACAAAAAGAGAAGTTTCTGAGAGATGATGCGTCACACACAGATGGCACTGTAGCTGATGAAACAACAAATGCTTCCTGAGTACTCACTATGTGCCAGGCATGGCTCTTGATGCAGGAAGCAATCAGACGCTTAGACACACACTTCCAAAACACATACACATACGCAGATCACCCAATATGTTCACACTGTGGATGATGAGCCAGTCGTTAATTTGGTCCTGGTGATTGATTGGCTGACAATAGAAACGTAGTCTGAGATGCAAGATGACTAGCCTGGTTTGTTTGGTTTTTTACACTTTTTTTTTTAATTATGTTAATCACCATACAGTACACCATTCGTTTTTGATGTAGTGTTCCATGACTCATTGTTTGCGTATAACACCCAGTGCTCCATGCAGAACATGCCCGCTTTAATACCCATCACCAGGCTAACCCATCCTCCCACCCCCCTCCCCTCTGGAACCCTCAGTTTGTTTCTCAGAGTCCATCGTCTCTCATGGTTCGATGACTAGCCTGGTTTATGAAAGCTGAGATTTGAAAGTTGTGTGGCATTCCAGGTTTCATTAGGTTGTCAAAATGCTTCCTGTCTGTTTCATTGTTAAATGATTATTTTCATCATACCCAGGATATTCATAGCTTAATGTTGATGTGATTACAGATGAAGACTGGTCATTTTTGAGTACTGTGTTGAAGTAGCATCTTCATGCACAATTCAACCTGATACCCTTGGAACAGGCAAATGAAACTGCAGGAAAACATCTAATTTTAGATTGTATCGTTATAATGTTTTATCAGTCATTAAAGGAAAGTATGGTAATTATGTTCTCCCTTTATTTCCTGATTTCCTTCTTCCTGGAGCTCTAGAGTGTGGTTGTTTTCAGTTTGCTAAGTGTTGCTTTCTCAGCCGTCTAAATATAAAGAATATCAAAAATATTCTAAGTCCATTTCCATAAGTGTCCTTTGATGTTAGTGATTTCACTTCTTTATGCCCCACTTTATCCACTCATTCCCCAACTGCGGAAGATTGTTGAACCATTTGGGTACTATTTTAGAACAAAAAGCTATTTTGTGTAGGAAATATTAGGGGCTTTATAATTAGAAATTAAATTGGATACATGCAGGTTTTTTAAGGGGGCATCAAAACTGCTTGTAAGATACAAATATTTTGCTTAGCCTCGTACACTCTAGCTCCATCCACATCATTGCAAATGGCAAGATTTCATTCTTATGGCTGGGTAATATTCCATGGTATATATATACCACATTTTCTTTATCCATTCATCCGTAAATGGACATTTGGACTCTTTCCATATTTTTTAAAGATTTATTTAGTTTAGAGAAAGAGAGCATGAGCAGGAGGCACAGAGGGAGAGGGAGAGAAAATCTCAAGCAGACTCCACACTGAGCATGACATGGGGCTCGATCTCACGACCCCAAGATTACAACCCAAGCCAAAACCAAGAGTCAGATGCTTAACCAGGCGCCCCTGGGCTTTTTCCATATTTTGACTATTGTTGATAATGCTGCTATAAACATTGGGGTGCTTATATGTGGAATTTAAGAAACAAAACAGATGAACGTAGGGAAAGGGGAGGCCAAACATAAAAGACTCTTCACTATAGAGAACAAACAGGGCTGCTGGAGGGGAGGTGGGTAGAGGATGGGCTAAATGGGTGATGGGTATCGAGGGCACTTATTGTGATGAACATTGGGCATTACATGTAAGTGATGAATCGCTAAATTCTACTCTTGAAACCAATATTACACTATATGTTAACTAACTGGATTTTAAATAAAAACTCGAAACAACAACAAAACAGATACATGCTGTTGAACATGTGGATTTAGGTGAGCTGGGAGTAAAAGCTGCCCTGATTTCTGTTCTGCCTCCATCAGGCTGGGGACCATCCTCCTGACATCAGTTTGACTGTGGCTGTGAGCAACATGCTAGTCTCTGGGGCGCCTGGGTGGCTCAGTCGTTAAGCGTCTGCCTTCGGCTCAGGTCATGATCCCAGGGTCCTAGGATGGAGCCCCGCATCGGGCTCCCTGCTCGGCGGGAAGCCTGCTTCTCCCTCTCCCACTCCCCCTGCTTGTGTTCCCTCTCTCGCTGTGTCTCTCTCTGTCAAATAAATAAAATCTTTAAAAAAAAAAAAAAAACATGCTGGTCTCTGCTCAGAGACCAGCAACCAGAACCACATGCCATTCCAGTTCCCCACCAGAAACCCACTCCAACAGCCCAGGAAGGTCCCACCCTGGGCCTCCCAGCCTGCCTTGCGAGGAGATCCCCAAGTGGCGTAGATGGCCAAATATCCTCTAAATCAGTGTCTTCCAATAGTTTTGTTTACCCAGTCAGTGAATAAATATTTCAGCTCAAAACCTTAACACATGCATGTAAACAAAAACACAACAAAAAAATACACACAAAACAGATATTAAAAGAATCTAGATATAAAATACAAGTTTTTCAAGATGTCTTTTTATTTTCTACTGGAATTCCAGCAAACCAGTGTGCACACCCCATGGGTGTATTAACCCACTATAGACATGCCTTGCTTTACTGTCCTTCATTTTATTGTGCTTTGCAGATATTGGGTTGTTTTTTGTTTTTTTTTTTACAAATTGAAGGTTTGTGGCAACCCTGGTTTGAGCAAGTCTATCAGCACTGTGTTTCCAACAGCGTTTGCTGACTTCTTGTCTCTGTGTCATATTTTGGTAATTCTCTCAATATTTCACGCTTTTCCATTTTTATTATATTTGTTACAGTGATCTGTGATCAGTGATTACCACTTGCTAAAATAAAAGCTCAGGTGATGGTTAACATTTTTTAGAAATAATTTTTTAAAATTAAGGTACATAGATTATTCTTTTAGACATAATGCTAGTGCACACTTAATAGACTGACTACAATATAGTGTAAATGTAACTTTTATATGCACTGGCAAACCAAAACATTTCTTTAACTCAAATTTTTGCTGTATTCACTTTGTTGTGGTGGTCTGGAAATGACCTGCAGTATCTCCAAGGTCTGCCTGTACTCTGAATCTCTCAGCGACCTGGAATCTGGTTAGGAGAAGCAAATACATCCCTCCTGGGTCTTAGGGTCCTTTTCTGCACTGATGGAGATACAGAATAACCAAATGCCCAGACCAGGTTTGGATTGAACTAGATATCAACTACCTGCACGAACTGCAAGAAAGATGTCAATAGAATGATGAAGCTATACATGTTCATTGGGTGAAAAAGTGGAAAAGAGCACAAAGAAGAAAAATCACCCATATTCAACATTGTTTACACACTTTAGAATGCAGTTTTTCAGTGACCTTCTATGCATTCAGATGTTTCTTTTCAAAATGTGCTGTTGTAGAAGTTCCTTTTTTTCATTTATGATGAATGTTTTGTATATCCTTAAATTTGTCAACATTTTTCATTATCATAATGTTGCATAATATATTTAATTTATTAATTCCTGATTTTGAAACATTTTATTATGGAAATTTCAAACATACACAAAGTAAACAGAAGGGTATAATGAACCAAATGTATTAAGCACTCAGCTTCAACAATTATAAACATTCCACCATTTTTATATCATCTAGAAATCGACCCACTTCCCACACTCCACCAGATTTAAGGTTTTTTAAGAATATATAACATAATGAATAAATAACATAACATATAATGTATTCCCACATCTTAGTTGTACAATTTTGAAAAATGGATAATGCACACCCCTATTCTATTGAACCTTCTTTATCTCTCTGAAAATTCATTCAATGCTATCTGCCAGAGAACCATTGTTACAATTTTTTTTCAACTTGAATTAGTTATGTCCCAGAACTTCAAGTAAGCACAGTATGTAGTCTTTTGTGTTGGCTTTTTTCACTCAGCAAAATGTCAATGAGATTAATCCATGTTGTAAAATTCATTAGTAGTTTGTTTCTTTCTATTTAGGAGTAATATTCCATTGTATGAATATACCACAATTTGTTTAGTCATTGTCCTGATGATGGGTATTTGTGTTGTTTCCAGTTTGGGGCTGTTATCAATAAGCCTGCTAGGTTTTCTTCTACAAGTCTTTCTGTGGTCACATCTTTAAACTACTTTTGGATAAATACCTAGGAGTGGAATTACTGGCTTAAAAGATAAATAAATGTGTAAGTTTATAAAATAAGACTGCAAAACTGTTTTTCTAAAGTGATGGGACCATTGTATTTTCCCACTAGAAAAACATTAGTGTTCTGGTTTCTCCACATCTTCACCAACATTTGGTGTTGAATGTCTTTTCAATTTTAGCCATTTTAGTTGATGTAATCTAAATTTGCATTTTGCTGAGGACTAAAGATGTTGATCATTTTTTCATTTGCTTATTGGCCAATCATATCTTCTTCCTTCATGGAGCATTCGAGTATTTCACAGTTTTGAATTGTCTTATTTTTGTTGGTTTGTGGGAGCTCATGGTCAATACATGTATTGCAAATACTTTCAGACTACTCATGTTAATGGCATCTCCTGGTTAAACAGTTTTTAATTTTATGAAGTCCAATTTTTCTTTTATTGTTAATTTCTCGGTGTCCTACACAAGAAATCTGTCTATCCCCACGTCACAAAGTTATCCACTCATGTCTTCTAAAAGCTTTATAGTTTCAGATTTCATGGTTAAGACTGTGTTCAATCCCCATTTCTTTTGTGTGGATGTTCTAATGTGGACATCCAGTTGTTCCGTTGCAATTTGTCGAAAAACCTTTCTCTCATTAAATTACTTTGGCACCTTTTTGAAATCCAGTAGACCATGTTAGTGTGGTTCTATTTCTGCTCTGAGCATTCTATTTCATTGACATATTTGCCTGTCCTTGTATCCCACACTATCTTGATTACTGTCCCTTTACAGTGAGTTTTGAAGAAAGGTAATGTAAGTCCTCCAGCTTTGGTCCTCTTTCCCAGGATTCCTATAGATATTCTAGGTCATTTGCATCTCTATATCAACTTTATAATCAGCTTATCAACACCTATGAAAATGGCTTCTGGATTATAATTGATATTGCATTGAACGTATAGATTAATTTGGGGGAAAGAACAATACTGAGTCTTTCACATTATACCTCTCCATTTATTTAGGTCTTTAATTTCTCCCAGCAATGTTTTGTAGCTCTCCGTGTAGAGGTTTTTCTCATATTTTATCAAATTTATTCTTATTTTGTAGGTTGGGGCTCAACGGTAGATGGAATTCTTAAATTTTGTGTTCCAATGGCGGTGATAGTGGTGGTGTTTTTGTTAGTATATAGTAAAATAATTTATTTTTGTATACTGACCTGGTACCCTGAGACCTGGCTAAGCTCACACATTAATTCTAGAATGCTCTTAAGATTATTCCTTAGTATTTTCTATATTTTTTTTTAAAGATTTTATTTATTTGTCAGAGAGAGAGAGAGTGCACACAAGCAGGGGGAGCGGCAGGCAGAGGGAGAAGGAGGCTCCCCGCTGAGCAGGGAGCCCGATGTGGGGCTCGATCCCAGGACCCTGGGATCATGACCTGAGCCGAAGGCAGATGCTTAATGGACTGAGCCACCCAGGCATCAGTATTTTGTATATTAACAGTTATGTCATTTGGAAATCCAGAGAACATGTTAAATCAACCTTGCATCATGGGGATATGTTACTTGATTGTGACTATTATTTTTTATACATTGCTGGCTAATATTTTTAAAGCTTTTTTGCATCTACATTCTTGAGCAATATTGGTCTAAAATGTCCTGGTTCTATTTTGTATCAGTCAAGTCTTTGTCTTGAGGTTGTGCTGGCTTCAAACAAGTCACCGAGTTTTAAAATTTCTTCTCCCTCTTTATTCTGAGTTTCTTTAATACTGGTATTATTATCTTCCTTTAATGTTTTATAGAATTCACCAGTAAAGTAATCAATACTTGGAGTTTTCTTTGTGGGGACACCTTCAGTAACAATTTCCATGTATTTGCTAGATACTCCACTATTCAGACTTTTTGTTTCTTCTTGTATTAGTTTCGTTAAATTGTATTTTTCAAAGAATTTGTCCATTCCACCTAAATCGTCAAATGCATTTGTCCATAATACTCTTATTTATCATTTTGACATATGTAGTTGCTGTAACAGTGCTCCCTCTTTTATACCTGGGACTGATAATTTGCATTTTCCCTACTTCTTGCTAGGAATTTATTAATTTTATTAAACTTTTCTAAGTACCATGGATCATTCAGAAGTCAGTTGCTTAATTTCCAAATATGTAGGGATTTTCTAGATACTTTATTGTCCTGCTGACTTAATTCCATCATGGTCAGAAAGCATGCTCTATAAGACTTTGAGTGTTTTATAATTTGCTGATATGTTTTTTGGCCCAGTTCTGGTCTATGTCAGTGAACATTTCCCTTGAACTTGGGAGGAGCATTTTGCAATTGTTGGCTATAGTGTTTATATTTGTTATATCTTCCTGACGTATTGACCCTTTCATTATGATGAAGTAGTGTTCTTTGTTTTCAGTAAATCTCCTTATCGTGAATTCTATGTTGCCTGATATTAATGTAGCTATTCCAGGTTTCTCGTGATTAATATTTCCATATGTACTGAATGAAACAATGTCTCTCAAAAATTCATGCCCCCCCCGCCCAAAAAAAGACCCCAGAATGTGTCCTTATTTGGAAATAAAATCTTTGCAGATTATAATTAAGGTAAGGATAGAGATGAGATCACATTAGATTAGGGTGGTTCCTAAAACCAACGAGACTGTGTTTATAACAGACAGAAAAGGACACACAGACACAGGAAGAAGGCAAGTGAACACAAGGGCAGAGATCGCTGTGAGGCCACCACCGTCGATAAGCCCAGGGAGCCAGCAGAAGCTGGAGGAGGCCAGGAAGGATTTTCCCCTACAGCTTGCAGAGGGAACGTGGCCCTGCCAACACCTTCATTTTGACTGCTGACCTTCAGGACTGTGAAAAAATGAGTATCTGTTGTTTTAAACTTTTTAGCTCGTGGTAATCTGTTACTGCGGCACAGGAAACCAATACACCATCATAAATCTTTTTCCTTCTTGTTACTATCAGCCTCTCTGTGTCTATATTTTAAGCATGTTCCTTATAAACAGCAGAAAGTTGGGTCTTTTTTTTTTTTTTAAGATTTTATTTGTTTATTTGACAGAGAGAGACACAGCGAGAGAGGGAACACAAACAGGGGGTTTGGAGAGGGAGAAGCAGGCTTCCCGCAGAGCGGGGAGCCTGATGGAGGGCTCGATCCCAGGACTCTGGGATCATGACCTGAGCCGAAGGCAGACGCTTAACGAATGAGCCACCCAAGCGCCCCAAGTTGGGTCTTTTTTATCCACTCTGACATTCTCTGTCTTTTAATTAAAAGGTTTAGTCCACTTACACTTAATTATTAAAATAGATTTAAGTTAGCCATTTTGCTATTTGTTTTCTATTTGGTTCATTTGTTTGTTTCTCTCTGTTTCTTCTTTCTTCAGGCTTACTTGAATACCTTTTGGTATTTCAGTTTTTTCTGCAATTAGCTTTTCAGGTATCCTACTTTTCACTCTTTTTTAGTGGTTTCTCGAGGGCTACATTGTGCAAAATGGTAGCCACTAGTCACATGTGACCATGTACATTTATTTTTATAAATTATTGAAGTATCATTGACATACAATGTTACATTAATTTCAGGTGTACAACATAGTGATTCGAGAATTCTAGACATTACTCAGTGCTCACCACAGTAAGTAGAGTCACCATCTGTCACCATACAATGTTAGTACAGTATTATTGACTATATTCCCCATGTTGTACCTTTCATCCCCAGGACTTATTCATTTTATAACCGGAAGTTTGTACCTCTTAATCCCCTTCACCTAGTTTGCCCATCTCCTCACCCACCTCCCCTCTGGCAACCACCAGTTTTCTGTATTTAAGAGTTTGGGTTTTTTTAAGTAATTAAAATTAAAATTTAGTTCTCCAGTGACAACACCCACATACCAAGTGTGCAGTAAGTACATGTTAGTAGTGGCTACTTTAAAAGATTTTATTTATTTGAGAGAGAAAATGAGATAGAGCATGAGAGGGCGGGAAGGTCAGAGGGAGAAGCAGACTCCCTGCCGAGCAGGGAGCCCGATGCGGGACTCGATCCCAGGACTCCAGGATCATGACCTGAGCCGAAGGCAGTCGCCCAACCAACTGAGCCACCCAGGCGCCCAGTAGTGGCTACTTTAGAGAACAATGCAGATACAGAACATTTTCGTCACTGAAGGAAATTCTATCGGTAACTTATCACAATCTACTTATGGTTAATATTACACTACTTTCCATAAAACACTGGAACTTTATGAGAGTATAGTCCCTTTGCCCACTCCACCCTTTGTAACATTTCCATAGATTTCATCTGCATGCACTATTAACCCATAATACACTATTAATATTTTTCCCTAAATAGGCATATGTTTTTAAAAGAAATATTAAAAAGAATACATATAGTCTTCAGATTTACCCATATATTTACCATTTGGGCTGATCTTTATTTTTCCTCTGGATCTGAGTTACCATCTGGTGTCCTATCCCTTTAGCCTGAAGACTTCCATTTAGCATTTTTCATAGTACAGGTCAGCTGATGCCCATTGTCTCATAGTTTCTTTAATCTTACTTTTTTTTCACTTTTATTCTTGAAGTATAGCTTGGCAAGATATAAAATTCTGGGTTTTCTGTATTTCAGCATTTCAACTATGCTGTTCTGTTGCCTTTCCACATCCGCTGTTCCTGAGGAAAAGCCAGCATTTTTCATATGCTGCTTCCTATACATCATGTATCTGTTTTGTTTGGCTACTTCTACAATCCTCTCTTCATATTTGAAGTTCAGTGCTTTTATCATACACACTTGTGTGTGTTCTTCCTTATATTAATCCTGCCCATGGTTCACTGGGTTTTTTGGATTTGTAAGTTAATGTTGTCTCATCAAATATCAGAAGTTTGGGGCCACTACTTCTACAAATATTGTTTCTATCCCAATTTCTTTCTCATCTATTTCTAGGACTCTAATTGCACTTTGTTTAGACCACATAATATTGATCAACAGACCTCAGAGAAGCTGTTCATTTTTCTTCAGTTGTTTTTTTCCTCTCCGTTCTTCACGTTGGATCATTTCTCTTGATCTATTTTTAATTTCATCAGTTTGTTCTTTTTCTATCTTCACCCTGCTGGTAAGCACATCCAGTGATTTCTTTTTATTTCAGTTATTGTATTTCTGAGTTTTAATATTTCCATTTGCTTCTCTTTTACAGTTTCAATTTTTGTGTTTAGATTATCCATTGGTTCATTCCTTCTTTTAACTCTTTTTTTTTAACTCTTTTTTTTTTAAGATTTTAAAGATTTTCTTTATTTATTTGACAGAGAGAGAGACACAGTGAGAGAGGGAACACAAGCAGGGGGAGTGGGAGAGGGAGAAGCAGGCTTCCCGCCGAGCAAAGAGCTCAATGCAGGGCTCAATCCCAGGACCCTGGGATCATGACCTGAGCCGAAGGCAGACGCTTAACGACTGAGCCACCCAGGCGCCCCTTAACTCTTTGAATATATTTATGATCATTACTTTTAAAGTCCTTGTCTAGGCATCAATTTATTGCTTTTTTTTTCTTAACTATGAGTCACATTTTTCTGTCTGTGTGTTTGTCTAATGCTTTTTATTGGACACTGGGAATCATAAATGACATCTTGTAGAGACTTTATTTTTTGTTATATCTCTCTAATGAGTGATTTTTGTTTTGCTTTGTTTTGTTCTATAAGCCAGTTAATACAGCTGAATTCAAAATCTGTCTGTCTTGAAGAAAGAAGACCATGAAATCTTTCCTCTGTCCCTTTACATTTTTTAGGTGTTTTTGTCAGGCCCCCAGGGTCTCCTCCTGTATTGTTGTTAGTCAGCCAAAGATTTGAGTGGATTTTATATACAGATTTGTGGGGCTCACATTTCTAACGTTCCCTCCTTTCTAGGATTTCACTACTAATTTTCTGGCTGTTTCCCCACCTCCAGATTCTATTCTCTGATATATCAACCCAATAAGTAGGCCCAGCTTCATGGGCATGTTATCTGCAAAGTCATACAGCACTTCATGCCTGATTTAATACTCTGTTATTGTTGTCTTGAAATTCTTAAATTTTCAACAAGGGGCATTGGATTTTTATTTTGTACTGAGCCCCACTAATCATGTAGCCAGTCTTGCCACTAATATTGTGGCTTTCTGCTACCCACAAATGGTGAATTAGGAAGTGTCCTCAAGCAAAAAGTCTTAAAATCACAAATCTTACCCATTGTACTTACCTTTCAAGGGTAGACTTGCTCTGGTTACTCTCCAGTACATTAAAATAGGAGATATATGGGGAGCCTGGGTGGCTCAGTAGTTGGGCATCTGCCTTCGGCTCAGGTCATGATCCCAGGGTCCTGGGATCGAGCCCCGCATGGGGCTCCCTGCTCCACGGGAAGCCTGCTTCTCCCTCTCCCATTCCCCCTGCTTGTGTTCCTGCTCTCACTGTGTCTATGTCTGTCAAATAAATAAATAAAAATCTTAAAAAAATATAGGAGATATAAATATCATATTTTTTAATTGATTAGTCCAACTGAGCTACTCTGCCAAACTATTACAACCATGGTTTTGAACTAGGGGCAGTTTTGCCTAAGGGCATATTTGGCATATCTGGGGACATTTCGTTGTTGTTGTCACTACTGAGGAAGAGTGCTACTGGCCTCTACTGGGTTGAGGCCAAGGATGTTGCTAAACATCCTACAATACACAGGACGGTTCCCCACCACAACAAATTATCTAGCCACAAAAGTCAATAGTGCCAAGGTTGAGAAATCCTGCGTTATGGGAAATCAGCCCTCTTTCATTTTTAATGGATACATTATTATTGCATTCTTGAGAATGTATCATTGTTTAATCAATCCTCTATAACTACACATCATACTATTCAACTATAGTTCCAACTGGGGAGAAAGAAGCCAAATTGGTCTTAACTCATTTCTACAATCTTACTCAAGTTTCCAATTAAACAGTGTGAAAATTTGCAAAAATGTGCAGCAATAAAATGCCACTTTCATCAACTGAACATGATTTCCATACAAAGACCTTAGACATAAACCTTTCACTATATTTAATTCTGATTGCTCTTAGAAAGTTCAAAGGAAAATGAATTTAGGCTGAAATAATCCTTTGGCATCAGTTAAGATTAAATATAAAATTATACCTTACATGCTATAATTTTACATTTACTTTAGAGTCACCTCATGATTTCTATTTTCAGATTCATAATCATTCTTTGGCATTAGAAATTGCTTACTTGTATGACCTAATTATTCATGAATTAAAAATCAACCTTGAATTAAAGAGAAAACATTAAATTTAACTAAAGTGATATATAAATATTAAATATTTTATTTTAATTTATCCTATGTAGAGAACACATAATCCAATTTTGTGTAATTGATATGTAATTAAAAGTGTTGAAAGAAATTGAAATATGGGCAAGATGGGCCCCCAACAATTCTTTCCTAGGATTCTTTTTTTTTTTTAAGATTTTATTTATTTGACAGAGAGAGACACAGTGAGAGCAGGAACACAAGCTGGGGGAGTGGGAGAGGGAGAAGCAGGCTTCCTGCTGAGCAAGGAGCCCGGTGTGGGGCTCGATCCCAGGACCCTGAGATCATGACCTGAGCCAAAGGCAGACGCTTAACAACTGAGCCACCCAGGCGCCCCTTCCTAGGATTCTTTTAACAGGATTTTAAGAAATTATTTTCAGTTTATGATATTGGGTACCAATAGAAAACATTGTCTTCTATCTCTTAAGTAAATCCTTAAATGTGAGTGAATTCCCATCTAGATACAAATTATGTACTTTAAAAATCTATACTAGGGGCACCTGGGTGGCTCAGTCAGTTAAGCGTCCAGCTCTTGGTTTAGGCTCAAGTCATGATCTCAGGGTGCCTGGGTGGCTCAGATGGTTGAGCGTCTGTCTGCCTTTGGCTCAGGTCATGATCCCAGGGTCCTGGGATCGAGTCCCACATTGGGCTCTCTGCTCCTTGGGAGCCTGCTTCTCCCTCTGCCTCTCTCTCTCTCTCTCTTTCATGAATAAATAAATAAAATCTTAAAAAAAAAAGAGTCATGATCTCAGGGTTGTGAGATCAAGCCCAGTGTCAGGCTTCGCGCTCCACATGGAGTCGGCTTGAGAGATTCTCCTCCTCTCTCCCTCTCTCCCTCCCTCTCTGCCCCTCCTTCCACTTGTGCTCACTCATGCTCTCTCTCTCTAAAATAAATAAAAATAAAATCTATACTATATTTGCTTCTGTTTTCACCTGGTTTTAATATGTAAAATGTTATCCACTCTTGTGATACTAGTTGATAAAGTTTAATAAGTTATAACAGGAAAGGAATTGGTATATATTCTTCTCAGTTCAAATATCCCTTCCTCTGAAAGGCCTTCCCTGTATCACATACAAACTTCTTCCCCTACCATTGTTTTTACTGAAGTATAATTAACATATAGTGTCATATTAGTTTCAGATGTACAATATAATGGCCTAACAATTCTATTCAGTACTCATTGCTCATCATGATAAGTGTACTCTTTAATTTCCATCACCTATTTCACCCATTTCCCCCCAGCCACCTCTCCTCTGGCAGCCACCAGTTTGTTCTCCGTATTTAAGAGTTTGGGTTTTGCTTGTCTCTCTTTTTTGTTCATTTGTTCTGTTTCTTAAACTCCACATTTGAGTGAAATCATATGGTATTTGTCTTCCTCTGATTTATTTCACTTGGCATAATACCCTCTAGGTCCATCCTTGTTGCACATGGCAAGATCTCATTCTTTTTTATGCTGACTAATATTTCAGTGTGTATATATGTGTATACATAATACTATATATAATATATGCAATATATATTAGTAATATAATTTTATAATTGTATTATATATATATAATATATATATATTACAGCTTCTTTATCCATTCTTCTTGATGGACACTTGGGTTGCTTCCATATCTTGGCTATTGTAAATAATACTGCTATAAACATAGGGATGCATGTATCCCTTTGAATCAGTGTTTTCCTTTTCTTTGCCTCCCTTTCCAATTTAAATTGGGCCTTCCCTTATTACTTCTTAGAGAACCCTCTTCCTTCCCTTCACAACATTTGCATAATTTGAAATATATCATAAATTTATTAACTTGTATGTATATGATTGAACATATTTCTACCTCATTAGTGTATAAACACCACAAGGACCCATGTCTTTTGCTTCACCTGATACCAACCAGAATGCCTAGCATATTGTTGGCGTTTGATAAATACTAAATAAGTGAAAGGATACGTGGAGGATGGGCAGGTGAATGAACAGTGAAAATCACACTGATACTTCATAGTTTTTTCTGTTTTCTCAAGTTAGATTTTCTATGGTCCTCCTTTCTTCTACAAAAACCTAAAAGTGCAGCTAATTTTGGCAAATTTGGGGGATAATGTTAGGTCCAAAACATTACATAGTATATACTTTTGTTCTTAACAGGGCCCTAAAATAAATGTGAATCTAGCTCTCCAATTTCCTTCTTTAAAAATGTAATCAAAATGTACCCTCCCCTCCAGCCATCCAAGATGCCAAAAGGAAAGAAGGCTAAGGGGAAGAAGGAGGCCCCGGCTCCTGCTGTTGTGAAGAAACAGGGGACCAAGAAGGTAGTCAATCCCCTGTTTGAGAAAAGGCCCAAGAATTTTGGCATTGGACAGGAGACCCAGTCCAAAAGGGACCTCCCCTGCTTTGTCAAATCGCCCTGCTACATCTGGCCACAGCGGCAAAGGGCTACTCTCTATAAACGTCTCAAAGTGCCTGTTGTGATTAACCAGCTCACCCAGGCCTTGGACCACCAAACGGCAACGCTTACACTCAGATACAGATACAGAGACAAAGCAAGAGAAGAAGATACAGACCAGAGACAAAGCAAGAGAAGAAGCAGAGACTGTTGGCCCGGGCTGAGAAGAAAGCTGCTGGCAAAGGGGATGTCCCCACTAAGAGGCTGCCTGTCCCTCAAGCAGGGGTTAATATGTCACCACCTGGGCAGAAAACAGGAAGGCTCAGCTCATAGTGAGTGCACATGATGTGGATCCCATTAAGCTGGTTGTCTTCCTGCCTGCCCTGTGTCGTAAGGTGGGGGTTCCCTACTGCATTGTCAAGGGGAAGGCCAGGCTGGGGTATCTGGTCCACAGGAAGACCTGCACCACTATGGCCTTCACATAGGAAGACAAAGGAGCTCTGGCTAAGCTGGTGGAAGCCATCAGGACCAATTACAATGACAGATATGATGAGATCCACCATCACTGGGGAGGCAACGTCCTGGGTCCAAAGTCAGCGGCTCGCATTGCCAAGCTGGAAAAGGCAAATGCTAAAGAACTGGCCACAAAACTGGAATGAGCAGACGCTGTTGAATTTTTTGTACATAAAAGTAATAAAAAGTTCTCTTTCAAAACAAAATAATAAAATATTTAATCAAATGTAATATTTACACCAAGTGCCAGTTGGTACAGTGTACCTTTGTTAGCAGGGCATTGCATTAAACAGACCAATCTGCCGCAATTAACGGGATTTACATTACGTATATTTATCAGTTATAATATTTCATGTCATTTAGTAGAAATTAAGGAACACGTGTTATAGCAGAGTTCTTAAAAACTACCGAAATTTTCAACAGTTGTTCTATAAGATGATGGATATTAAGTGGGAAATAATAGAGACAGTGGGGATCTCCGTTGGGGTTGTATCCATAGGAGGCGTGGAGAAAGGGCACCGGGTCTGAATATGCCTCTGCTCCTCTCTGACCTTATACTGTGGATTAAACAATAGGATATAGAGTGCAATTTCATATATTCGTTTTAACAAATAAAAATAGTATATGACAATTACATGTTCTCCTTCTCAATGTTTTAATAAGTGTGATTGTTAAAAATGATGTCATGGACCTCCTGATTTGGAGATTTTTGTCGAGATCAAAGGCATAATAGAATTAAGGTAAGGATCAAAAGCGTGCAGATGTGTCTGGTTGTGTGTAAGATGTAAGTGAAAAAGGAGAGGCAAGGTGCGGTGATCTCTGCAGGTAATACATCCGGCAATTCAAGATCTGAAAGCTAGCATCTCTATCCCTTTGTCAGGCTTCCCGTTCTTATTTACCACTGTCCCAGATCGAAGCCACGGTGGTTTTCTAAGTGCTGCAATGGCAGTTCTGGGTGGTGACGGCACCACCACCGCCACTGCGGCACTGTCCGCAGCTGCACGCCGGGCTCGGGCAACCGTATTTACGGTATGGAAGACTCGAACGCAAGGCGGTGCCTACGGTCTTGGGGGCCGGGCCAGGCGGCTATATTTACCGTAACCAGAGTGGAGACGGCGGTGGTATTTACAATGGAACCACCAAGGCTTCAGTATTTACGGTAACGAGGGCCGGCCCTGGCGGCGGTATTTACGGTAACGGGGTGCCGGTCCCGGCGGCGGTTTTTACGGTAACGGGGGCCGGGCTCGCGGAGGCCCGTCGGCGCGGCCCGCTCGCCGCGTTATCAGGTGATCTCCAGCCCAGGCGGCCGCCACCCCCTGCACCCAGCGGAAAATGCAAAATGGCCCTCCGGGACAGTGAGGGGCCGTGGCGCCCGGCCCGGGCCCTCCGCACCCCCAGCCCGCAGCCTGTGGGCGGCAGCGCCGCGCCGGGTCCGGGTGCAGCCCCCTCCCGCCCCTCCGCCGGGGCCGCAGCCTGAGCCCCGCGCCCCCCCGCACCCCGCGTCCACATGGGTCTGTGCTACAGTCTGCGGCCGCTGCTCTTCGGGGATCCGGAGGACGTCCCCCGCGCCGCCTCGGAAGAGCCTGCGGAAGACGCTCGGCCCGGCCCGGCCCCGGCCCCGACCCCCGCCCGAGCCCCGGCGGCGGTGGGGGGAGACGCGGCGCCGACCCCGCTCCCTCGGGGCGCCGGCGGGAGCCCGGCGTGCACGCGGCCCAAAGCCACCCCGAAGAAGGAGCGGCGGCGGCGTCCGGAGCAGCTGCGAGCCGAGGAGGGCGAGGCGGAGCGCGAGGCGGAGCGCGAGGCGAGGAAGGTCAGCAGGGGCATCGACCGCATGCTCCGCGAGCAGAAGCGCGACCTGCAGCAGACGCACCGGCTCCTGCTGCTGGGTAGGTGCCGTCGGCGCGCACCCCGCCCCGGGCGCAGGGCCCCTCTCGTTCCGCACCGGGTGGGCTACGGTCGCAGAAGCGTGCGGGGAGGTGGGGCAGGCTAAAATCGTCGCTACGTTGATTTGCACACGGAAATTATTTACTTTCGTGATTTGGCCGAGAACGCATGACCGGGTGATTTTGCTGCTTTCCACACCTTGTGATTTTGGCCAATTGCCTATTTATTACTAATTAATGAGCTTCTCTGGGAATTTTCCCCCCTCGATTACTTCCCCAGTCTGCAATCCACAGGGATGGCTAACGCGAGCATCTCATTTCCTGCAACGGTGTAGTCATTCTGCACTTTGTTTTAGGAGCACAAATGGCAGGAGACTGTAAGATCTTTTAGCGTGACCGCAAAGCTTTCCTTCCAATCACAGAATTAGGGCAGAGCAGTCGGTAGGTGTGGCTTGTTCCCTTTGGAGAAGTGACTTCAACCGCTGAGGATATAGCACTTCTATTTCATTGAGTAATTTCAACCCCAGTGCTCCCAGAACGTTTGCTTCTCTTTCAGAACCAGAAGCAGAATAGCGTGGCAGGCTCCCCAAGAGCTGCGCATGGTGCTAAGGGCCTGCAAGAAAGTGGGCACCAAGTCACCAGCGTTTCAAAGGGAACAAACTACTACATGGTTTGCTAGGATTTTTCTCAGAGCTTTAGCTGTAGCAAGCATAGCAGTGCTTCTCCAAGTTAGCACCCAGAAAGCATTTTCTGTGCACTCTACTGTAGAATAAAAAATTAAAAAAAAAAAATCATGAATTCCTGATGCTGCTTGTTGCCTTTTAAATTGTAAGGTAAACAACAAACATTTAATATGTGTGCTTTGACCCAAATTTTGTGAGATATTAGGAAAAATAACTGTTTACCTCTGTGCTCTGCTATGCATAGGAAAGGAACCCATTCCATGACTTGAGTAAGATACCTGGTTATAAATGAAGGCGGCTTTTATTTAACATTTAGAGAACCAAATAAGTCTTCAGTTTGAAAGAGCTCCCTTACTGCAAGAATGAATAATTAAAACAACACAAACCTAGCTGCTGAATTCTAAGATAAAGGGAAATTTGGGGGGAGAAACAAAGAAGAAAAAATAAAATAAAATAAGCAAGCAGTTTACCTGAAAAGGGAAGAGGACCAGATCAGAAACAGTTTTCATCTACAGTACTAACTTCTACACTATGACAGAGCAATGTTTCCAGAGGTCTGAAAATACAGAATTGTAATCTTAGAATTTCATACCTCATTAAACCATTACTTCTGTCTAAGATCTTCAGAAATGCAAGCGCTCAAAGTATGCTCCTACCCACTTATTTTTCTGGAAAGAAACTAATTTGAAATTACTCAAGCCAAAAATTTTAAGTGCCTCAGATTAAAATAACCCAAAAAGGAGAGGACTGTGGTCTCAAGAAATAAAAGAATAAAATAAATAAGGTCTAGAGTTGTAGCGATGCAATGTTTTAATGTGATTGTGCAGTTGAACAGAATTTTTTTTAAATAAAAGGATAGCTGAAGCAGAACATGCTTGATATATGTAAAAATTAATAAGCTTATGATTCTTTGAAAAGGAACTGAGAGATAATATCTAAAGAAGGGAATGGTGTGGTCCAAGAGCCAACTTCTGGTACATATGTTGAATGACTACCCTCTTTATAGCTTGTATACTAACATCATATTGGAAATGACATTGACTCAGATCTTTGGGGTAAAGTACATTGTATCTTCCACCTGATGATGTCAATGTGAAAGTACATGCTGTTGTGTCAGGCTCACATTATTTATCAGATTTCGTATAGACTTGAATTAAACTGAGAGCGGTTCTTGGTTTTGTTAGGATTGAGAGTGGATTGAGCTGGAAATCTTTGAATCAAAAGCACGATTTACTGACCATTCATGGCCTCAAATGTTTGCTTCTGCTGCCATTATATTGAGTAGGCATTTATCTTTCTCACTGACCCCATTCACTTACTTATTCTAGAATGTGCATTGGAGAACTCACAGGCTCAGGAAGGACGCATGCACTTTAGGGCCCTTCCATACTCCATGCCCACTAGTCCGAGGTTGTCCCATCTTCCATGATGATATCTCCTCCAGGAGACATGGCCAGGCCTCCCGTGGGAATAAATGTGTAACTCCCTCGTGTCCATATTGAATTCTATTTGCACCTCTTGTTTGGCACTTTGTTACAGCCCACACGCTTCATGGGTGCTTTGATGCATGCTAACACCCCCATGGTCCATCCCGATGACCTGAGCTTTGTTTCCTGCACAGGACTTAGTACCCCACATGGTGCTAGGAACACAAGAGTCTGGGAGCCACTGTGGCCATGAGGGCCTGACAGCAAGACTGATGTGGTTCTGTTTTAACTCTTAGATGGAGCATTCTTTCAGGCATGGGGTGGCTGGGTTTTAAGGGGGAACAGAGGTGGGGTGCAGATAAGATGGAAGTTCCAGTTAAAAGGCCACAGATCCTGAAGGGATCCTAGAGTCAGAAGTAGAACTGTGTAGTAGGAATGGGGAGGGAATGGTCTCAGAGAAGTGGTCAGATGACAAGTGTGTAGGGTGGGCCACAGGGAAGAATTCTCAGACAACTCTCTTCTCCAGAGCCTGAGCTCTATATTAGTGGGCTTGAACTGCCATCACAAGGTGCCACAGACCGAGCAGTGGGAAGAACAGCCATTTTTTTCTCATGGTTCTGGAGGCTGGCAGTTCAAGGTTGAGGTCCAGCAGAATTGGTTTCCCTTAGACCTCCTTTCCTGGCCTGCAGATGACCGCCTTCTTGCCGTGTCCTCACATGGCCTTTCCTCTGTAAGCCTGTGCACAAGGGAGGAGGGAAAAATCAGATTAGGAACCCAGCCTTATGACCTCATTTAACCTAAACAGCCCCCTTAAAGGCCCTGTCTCCAAATACAGTCACTTTGGGGGTTACGGTTTCAACTTACGAATGGGGGGCAGCAGGGTACAATTCAGAAGGAGGTTTCAGAGGGAGAGCACGTGCCCTGTCTAAACGTGTCCTAGCTTCAATACATTGTTGCCCTGTGAGAATGCAAGCCCAGTGTCGCCAGGTCTTCTGAATTTCCATAACAGGATGGACATGCCCATTTTCATCTGACACCTACTTATTTTTAAGCGTCGGCTCAAATTAATAAAACACAGTCTGTGTGCCTGATGCAGTCCACAGGCCACCAGTTCTTACCTCTGATCTCTATCCCAAGCAATACAGACCTCTGGGTGTCAGGTGCGGCAGCCTGGGGTCTACACCCAGTAAAAGTACAGTCGACAAAACTGGGTGTAGGATCAAAATATTTCATCCGTCCAAACACCTGTAGCAAGCAAAGCTACATTAACCATTCTTTGAGTGAATCTGTCTACCACTGAGCTCCCGGACTTGTAATATAGCGGATGTCCTTGATTTTTTCCTTCCACATCTTTTGTTGACTATGATGTGAATTCCCTGTTCACCACATTCCTACTGGGGAAGAGCCGTCAGGTACCACCCAACTGTTCATTTGCTACTATTCTTTTTCCAGATTATTATTCAATTTTAAAATTCTCCACTGTGGGTAGGATTTATGTTTTTTACTTTATTCAACTATTTCCTGTTATATTTTTGTGTGATTGCTGTTTCCCTGCCAGGAAAACGTCTCTCTAGAGGGAAGCAATCTCTCTGGGACATGTGCTGCTTTTCCTCTGCATTTGGCCATTAGTATAAACCAGAATGACCTGTCTGGGTCCGCAGTTGCTGCAAGAGGAAGTGCTTGGTGCCATGACAAACACATGGAATATTCTTTGCTGTGGGGTTTTGATCACTTGTTTTTTCAAATAAATGCCATTGTTTCTTCTTAATCCGTGGTAAAGCATGCAGCGGCCAAGAGGGCAGTTGTGAGATGTCCGGTACACTCAGGCTGCGAGGACACCCCGGGGCACATCCCCATCGAGTCGCTGCCCTCCTTTTGCCCCAGCCTCCTGTAGCACCGTGGCTTTTAAGTCAGTGGAAATCCCAGATACTCCGCTGTGCCTTCACTTTCCCAAAGGCACAACAGCGTCACACTTCCTTACGTACGTACACGAAGGGGATGCCGTGCGATTGTGGCATTTTAGGCACAACTTCTGTGTCATTTTATTGTATAATCTGTTAACTACAATTGTATAGGCGGGATGCGGCCCGTTCGTTTATGTGAAGCCAGATTCCATCCCCAGAATTCAAGCTGTTCTGTGACCTGTCCAAACGCCGGCAGGTCCGAGCACTCGGTCAAAGCTGCTCTCTTGACTCGGGTCTTAGTCAGCTCTAGCTGTGATAATACCACAGGCCGCGTGGCTCGGGCCGCAGGGATTGATTTCCTCACACCTCACAGAGGCTGGGGAGGCCAGGACCGGGGTCCGGCAGGGTTCGGTGCCGGTTGGAGGCTCTCTTGCTGGCGTGCAGATGGCCAGCTTCTCGTGGGTCCTCGTAGCAGGAGAGGGCGCAGTCTCCCTCTTCTTACCAGGACACCAACCCTATTGGACTAGGGCTCCACCTTTATGGCTTCATTTAACCTTAATTACCTCCTAAAGGCCGTATCTCCAAATAGTCACACTGGGGATCATGGCTTCAAGATATGACTTTTGAGGGGCACAGTTCAGTCCATAACAACTTCATGTTCATGAGGATGAT
This sequence comes from Mirounga leonina, assembly GCF_011800145.1. Lineage (NCBI taxonomy): Eukaryota > Metazoa > Chordata > Mammalia > Carnivora > Phocidae > Mirounga > Mirounga leonina. The sequence goes on from NW_023270619.1 coordinate 1,069,449, forward strand.
TAGTACTGGCCCTGAAAAGGACTCCAACTGAATGTCATCTACTGTGGTTAAGGGTGTCTGTGGAATATATAACTATTTTTTATGAATACTCTCAAAACTTGGGGTATACTTATGATCCACGAAGAGATGCAGGGTGGTGAAGAACAAGGCATTGGAGTCAGACTTTGTCTGAAATTCCAGCATACCCAGTTACCAGCTTTGTGACCTGAGCTTAGGGATTCAGTTTCCGTATCAATAATAATCCTGATGCCACATGGTAACTGAGAGGATTCAGTGAAATTAATTGAAAAAGTTGTATATAAACTTACTTGGCGTAGAGCTTAGCACATGATAAACACTCCATAAATTGGCACAGTCTCTGAATTCTGTATTCAGCTGAACCACTTCTCTCCGTGATACCCACACTCAACGTTGTAAACTAAACGGTCACATGAGATCACACAACCTAAAACAGTTAACCACATTCCAGGCTCACCCAGCCTCTCTGGGATGGAGCCAGGATCCAAACCTAGGCGGTCTGGCCTCAATCCACCAAACTGGCACATGGCCAGTTGGAGACAGTCACAATGGTCCAGTCTCGAGATGTGAAGAGGTGAACGCAGGCCGACATAGTAATGACAAAGAAGAAGGACCAGGAAGGATCGGGACAGAGGCAAATGGAATCCACTGAGTCTGGTGACCGAGGAGATGGCGGAAAGGAGGAGTAGGAGAGGAGTCTCCGTGAACTCTTAGTTTTCCCTCTTAGGCAAAATGGCAATGACATGCCCCAACATAAAGGATTTAAGAGGAAGAGGCAGGTGGAGTGGAAAGAGAACAATGAGCTCCCCTTTGGATGTGTTGAACGAGAGCCACCATGAGAAGCCAGTGGGCATCGTTGGGGAAGCAGATGGGCTTTACCGAGGGCCTGGAACCCACGGGGGCCTACTGAGCTGGAGATAGACACACAGGAGTAACCCACCGGCGACGGGCCCTGAGGGGGCGGGCAGCCACCCCGGGAGAATGTGCGCAATAAGAGAAGAGGGCCCAAGACAGAAGAACACAGAGCTCCCATCTTTCAGAAGAGTGTTGCAGAAGGAAAGGTATAAAGAATAACAAAGACCTTTGGGAGAAGCCGAGAAAGAAGGAGTTTCAGGAAGAAGGGAGCAGCTAGGAGTTTCAGCGGGGAGTTCAAGGATAAGGACTGAAAAGGAATCCACTGTGTTTGCCCATTTATGCAAAGTGGTACAGGAGGCTGAAGACCACGGGACTTGGGAACGGTGGAGCTGTTACAGAGCCCCTTGGGGTGGGGGGGCAAAACAGTGGTGACCACACCTTTCAAAGTGGGCCTTCAGGAAACAGTTCAGAAGGATCCAAATGAAACCACAGAAAGTGTACAGGTGGTTGCCTCCTGCAGGTGAAGAGAAGGAAGACAGGAGAGGAATTATCAGACCTTTCCATTCACAAGGGTTCCTGGCTGGCTTGGCGCTGGCCCTGAGACTGCCGTCTGGCACTCAGGTACGTGAGCCAGCCTCCCTCCCTCCACCACCCGTAACTGTGCTCTTGACATTGTCAGACACATTTGCAGTTTAGACTGAAATTCTTCGGCAGCAAGCACATTGTTTAGTTGAGTTGAGACCAAGAGATCTAGCAAATTCTCCAGCTAATTCAGTCTATGAAAAGTCTCCAAGCATAAGCATTTTCAAAGGTAAGACAAATCTACTAAGACCTAAAATCTGCTCATGACCTTGAAAGATAACCAGGAGACTATCAAAACCCCACGACATAAATAAAGCAATAAAGCAATCGGAATAGGGGCGCCTGGTGGCTCAGTCGTTGAGCGTCTGCCTTCGGCTCAGGTCATGATCCCAGGGTCCTGGGATCGAGCCCCGCATCGGGCTCCCTGCTCGGCGGGAAGCCTGCTTCTCCCTCTCCCACTCCCCCTGCTTGTGTTCCCTCTCTCGCTGTGTCTCTCTCTGTCAAATAAATAAATAAAATCTTTAAAAAAAAAAAAAAGCAATCGGAATAAACAAAGAACCCTGAGTGATTGTTCCTTACCCCACAGCACCCAGAATAATTTACTTCATGTTTAAATGTATTAATACTTAGCTATTTTGTCTAGTTGGTTTCAAACCGAAACAAACTCTTTAACTGAAAAAGAGAGGAGAATCAGACCATCAGCTGAAGCAGTGACTCTAATTGTGTTTAGGGATCTGGTGAAAACTGCCCCCTAGTGTTTTAAAATTCACTTACTAAAGAAGAATAGGCAGAGCACCCAGGAATTTTAAGGCAATGAAAGTACTCTGTACGATACTGTAACGGTAGATACACATCCTTATCCATTTGTCCAACCCCATGGACTATACAACACCGAGGGTAAGCCCTAATATAAACTACGGACTTCGGGGGACAAAGATGCATCAGTGTTGGGTCATCAATTGTAACAAACGTATGGCTCTGTTCGTATAGAGTGTGGGATGTTGGTAGAGGGGTAGGCTGCAGGAAGGCGGGGGAATATGGGAAATCTCTGCACTCTCCAATCACCTTTGCTGTGAATCTAAAACTGTTCTAAAAAATAAAATCTTGGGACACCTGGGTGGCTCAGCTGGTTAAGCATCTGCCTTCGGCTCAGGTCATGATCCCAGGGTCCTGGGATCAAGTCCACTATCAGGCTCCCTGCTCAGCAGGGACCCTGCTTCTCCCTCTGCCCCTTACCCCTGCTGTGTGCTCTCTCTCTCTGACAAATAAATAAATAAAATCTTTAAAAATAAATAAATATAATTAATTAATTAATTGATTTTTTAAATTCCCTTGAATAGAAAAAGAGAAAGATTCTTATCCCTGAATTAGGATCCCAAGAGGAAGAGCTCAGGGCCATGAGCATCAGACTCTCCTCTTAAAAAGTCCAAAACGTTGACCAAAGCAGGAAAGATCATGTCCCATTATTGAAAGCTGTGGTTTACGAATAAAAAACCACCACTTGAATACATTTCCATCTGCAGTACCAGGGGGTAAATCTTCCCCTCCCAAGAAGGATTTTAGACTCACATGGCCACCCAGCCCCTCCCCATGCTGGGGAACAGCACACAGTGCCCTGTCCCTCCAGGCCGCCCCTCCATCTGTTCTGTAGGGCTGCCTGATCTCCGTGTCTTGCTCAGAAGCACGCACCGCGTCGTTACACTGCTGCCGTCGAAAGGGGTCATACCTGATGCCACGGAGGAGAGACAGGATGTTCCTCCGCCCACCCCCCATCAACCCTTCACTTGCCATTCTCGGAGCAGAGAAGACGCAGGCCGTCAGAAGGCAAATGTGAGCCAGGGCATGGCTGCTGACTGATAGAGGAAGTGTGAAAACATCCCACCAGATCAGCTCCTCTTTAATCCTAACGGAAGAGACCCAGCGAAGGCCTACATCCCTATGCCTTGGATTGCCATTGATTCAGTGTATTTTTTCTGCAACTGAAAAGCGAGTTTTCTTTCCCAGGAAGTGAAACACGACCTAGGAGTCTCCCAGGAAAAACTCAGGCAGAGGCTATTGGCATAAGAGGAAAACAAGGAGCAATTCTATCCATACCCTGAGCTACGTACGAGGGTAGCTTTATTCATTGAATCACTTCTACTGCTCACCAACCACAAACATTTCTTTGAGAGCCTACTATGTGGCAGGCGCTTTTCTGGGTAATACAGAGATTCCAAGGGGTAGAGGACATAGTCTCAGCCCAGGAGAAATCCACACCGTGGTTATAGGAAAAGGACATAAGCCTACAAAAGAAACAGCAGTGTGAGCGTGCACGTGCTATGGTGAATGGCCACAGCATGGGTTAATAATACAGTTATTAGAGTTCACATAGAAGTCTAACAATATTACAGGATATCCTCCTTCTTTAGGATGTGTTATTCGCAGGAGAGCACAAGGAAGGTAGGAACTTAATTGCTTAGGGGAATGCTGGTCTTTGCACATAAATGCACAATGCTACTCTAGATCCTGGATGCATACCCCCTGCAGAAGCATCCTGAAACCTGCCGGGAGGTCACACCTGGCAGCCTGGTTTGCCTATTCGTCATAGAGCCACAGAAAGAACCCAGAAGTGCTCACAGCTCCCAGGATGTCACAGAGACCTGGGGTGCTGACCAAATAGGACTGACGGTTTAAGAACATGAAGAAAGTTTGAGTGGCAGGATATAGCAGTGTGGAATGGGAAGGAGATCACTCCTTTTATCTCCAACCATCAAAGTGCTTCAGAAATCAACACTAGAAGCTGCCTTTTATGAATTAAGCCATCATGGGAGACTGACTGTGAAGAGGCATGAAGAAAACAATTAAAAGTTTATCTTGTTTTTTTTTTTTAAGGAATATATTCATCGTGAAATTCAGGAGCTGTCATTTGACCCTCAAAACCTGTCCACATTAAAGCAATGGACACTCTGTTTATTTACTACTGCTATAAGGACAGCATCAGATTTTTTTTAAGTTTTGATGAAAGTGGTTTTAAGACACGTGGGGGTGAGGGGAATAGCTTACCCAGGATCCAGGCATCAGCAACTCTTCCCTGCACCATAGTGGGTAAGGAATTTTTGATGGTATAATTCTAATGAACTGTTGTTTTATAGTTTGAAAGAACATAATTATAAGAATAAATGCCAAGCCACAGTGTGAACCTTTAACTTAGCAGCAGAGAAGCGACCATGTTTTGTAGGACCTTCTAGGAGAATCAAGAGAGTACAATTTTGCATCTCCATGCATGCTCCCCCTGGGAGGTCAGGCCCTGAATTTCTGATTCTTCTTTCCCCACAAGTGGCTTCTCAGTAAGAGGCATCAGGTCGAGTCAGAATCATCAGATGAACTTAGACCCAGATTGTATTTCTTCTTTAGGGGAAAGATAATTCATCAGAGGTAGGCCAGCTACCGAAATCTATAGACACAAAAGTCACCATTCTGAACGAGCAGAGCAAGACTCAGAAAGGAGATTAGGGCCCACAGGATGGAGCAAGACAGAATGAGAAGGGGAGTGCTGATCCCCGGGAGTGCTCGGGCCTCACCCTACCTGAGCCCCCAAGGGCTGGTCAGCCTCAGAAGCCAATGTAGACAAACCGTAAGCCCACAGCCCCCCCCCCCCCCCCCCCCCCCCCCCCCCCCCCCGCCCCAGAAGGAAACCTAGGACAAGACCAAAGCCAGCTTGTCCCAGAAGAGTTTAAGTTGCAGATCCATCAGCTGCTTGACGGCAGAGCAAATGGATGTCCGTTCAAAAGGATGCCGGTGCTGTGTGGTGGGCTATTCATTTGCTAATTCAATCACAGTTAATGACTCTAGCTCCAAGCCAAGTTCTGCCGGGGGTCAGCATACGAGGTCGTCCTCAGGAACTCAGGGCCTCGCGCAGGAGACAAGGGTATTGAGCACCCCTCCGACACAGCCCAGTCCAGCACCCACGCAGGACTGAGGCCGGAGGGACAAGGCAGCGCAAAGGAGCTCCCAGGGGGAGGTTACCCAAGTCCCACTTCCGGACAGCTTTCTCACTAACGAGTGAAGATACACATGCTGAATGTATTTCTGCTTATAAAGTTAAGGGTTGTTTGGTTTTTTTCCATTTTGAGCGGTTTGTTGGAATACAGAACATTAAGGTTCCTCTCAGAACAAACAAAAAGCAAAAAACAGCATGTTTTTCATAGCTGCATTAAAACTGCATCCGCTGCAGATTTCAAAGTCCAGCTCAGATACGCTGTAATTGACTTACGTGACCTTCTTGGAACATGAGGGAGTGTCCTCTTTCTTTGGTTATTACAGGTTTTTGTTGTACAGAGAAATTCAAAGTGCTGAAGAAAGCCAATCAGACGCCGTGGGGGGTGGGGGGTGGGCGGGGAGAGCCATCTACTGAATCGCTTTCCTTCCTGGGCCAATAAGGGACAGTTACATAATTCTTTATCTCTGAAGTTCTTTTAACTGGCACTTTACCGTAGAATGATTTTTTAATGTAGCAGCATGCTGAGCATCAACCATTTCTGAGCGCTGCATAGAACTAAAAAGCAGACAGAGAGGCGATTGGTCCAACACACTCCACTGTGCCTAATGGAGAATGTCTATTTAATATTCAGATCCACTTCCCTCTTCGGATCTAATGGCATGTTCTCAGAAGGAACCTCTCCCATTTGGGCTTGGGTACAATAATCAGCTCGTAACAGGGTGCGGGGGGTCAGGGTCAATGGTCTCAGGCGGGTACAGGTGCGGGAGCTCTGCGGTCACCTGTGAATGGAGGGAGAGGGGTGATCTGGTGTCAGCGAGCCACCAAAGTGGACCCAGAGAGACGTGCTTCCTGCCGCGGCCTAAGGGAGGGCTTTTGTTTCTGCCTCAGCCTCTGCCTTCGCCTAAAACTCCTAAGTGCAAATAGTCCCTGATTCAAATCAAGTGTAGCTGAATGTTCACTTAGGAAAATAGATGATGGGTTTCAAAAATCCTGTTACTCAAGCCAAAATGGGAAAAAGAAAAAAAAAAAAAAAAAGGAAAAAGCAGCATAGCCGTTCTTCAAAAGAGCCTGACCGCCGCGGATGGCGGTGGGTCCCGCGGAGTATCACAGCGCAGTGTAGCGGGAGTTACTCTTTTTTTTTTAAACTATATAGGTTTTTACTGTACAAAGAAATTCAGTGTGCTAAGGAGAACCCATCAGACACATGGGGAAGACACTGGAGTTCCACCGGAGCTCTCAGCCTGGCCCTCTGTGCCCCGACCCCCAGTGGGGGCGCAGGACGCAGGCCCAGGGTCTTAGGGCGGAGAGCGGGACAGGGAGGAATGGGCTAGGGACTGCCAGTGACCGGGTGGTGATGACAGGCTCCCCCACGTGAATGTGTCCCTGCTCCCACTAACCCACAGGTGCTGAGGGCCAGCGCCCGCTGCCTGGCCCGCTTACTCGCCACCCCCCCCCCCGGCCCGTCCCCAGCACCAGCCAGGTGCCCTGCAGTGGGGTCTTCAGGCTCCACTCCTGCATTCTGTCTCTCCTCCTCTTTCTTGATATCAATTTCTTCTTCCGGTTTCTCCCTACAGCAACTTGCTCTTAAGTGGGGCATTTCAGTCATTCCTATCAAGTTATTAAATGAGGTAGAGATTAAGTCCATTACCAAAACGACATTTTATTATGAGAGACTTGTCATTCAATGGGGGGCCAAAAGATGTTACAAGAACATTTGTCATTTTTTCTGTAGCGTTTCCAGTCCGATTGGAAATGTCTGGTCTCCCTCCCTGGCCCTCCGCAGCCAGCGTGGGCTCTGCTCCCCGATGCTCCCTCTTAAGGGAGGGGAGGACTCAGCAGCACCTGGTCAGGCTCCAAAGGAGCACGGCTGCGGGGTGAACAGACTTTTCCCCCGCTAGTCTCAACTAGCCACCTTTTAGAGACTCCATCCCCTGTGTCGTCCACTGAGTAGTCTGTTCCCTGCATCTCCCCTGCAACCCCCTCCCTGGGCAGGGGCGACAGAGAGGAGAGCGAAGGACCCCCATCCCAGGTTGCTGGGAGCATCCTCTCTGAAGTTCCCAGCCATGGGAACCGTGGAACCCCGACGGAACACCGCTTCTCCCAAAACACTGGGAGACGCTGATCTGTGGTGGTGCAAGGGCGGGGTCTGATGTGTTCCCCTCCCAGGATCATCTACAACTTACAGGGGACAAAGCGCAAGTTTGATCTAAAGAAACAGCCCAGGACGCCTGGGTGGCTCGGATGGTTGAGCGTCTGCCTTCGGCTCAGGTCATGATCCCAGGGTCCTGGGGTCGAGTCCCGCATCGGGCTCCCCGCTCTGCGGGGAGCCTGCTTCTCCCTCTGCCTCTCTCTCTCTATCTCTCATGAATAAATAAATAAAATCTTTAAAAAAAAAAAAAAGAAAAAAGAAACAGCCCAGAATCATGGGATTTTCTAAGGGCACCTGCAGGCCGGCAGCTAAACAGAACCAAAAAATGAAGTGATGCTAGGATTTTAGCTCCTCCCACCCTTTCCATACCGAGTTCTCTTCCTGGCACCGCCCAGGAGGCACCTCCCCTGTGCTCCATCATTGCTGCCAGCTAAAGGACAACTAATGAGCACAGGGACTGCGGAATGAGTGTGGGGTTGCAATTTTAAATAACTTGGTCAGGAAGCTTTCATTGAGAACGTGGGTATGTGCACCAAGGCCTGAAGGGGATAAAAGACGGGACCAGGTAACTATATGGAGAACAGCGTCTCAGGATAGGGAGAGGCAAGTGCAAAGGCCCTGAGGTTTGCATGAACCTCATGTGTTCAAGGAATAAGCCTGGCCGGTGGCCAACCACTTAGGAACATATAAGACACTAAAAAGACCTTGGGTTTTTCTCTGGCTATTGGTAATAAATCAAATAGCCAGTGGAGACTTGGGATGGGGTGGTAGCAATGGAGTGAGGAGCAGTGGTCAGTTTCTAGCTAGATTTTGAAGGCAGATTACTAGATGTGGGTGGGAGAGAAGGGGAGGACTCCAGGAGGAGCGTTTTCCCTGGGGGAGGGGGGAGGCTACAATTTATTGAGTGTCTCCTGTGCATACTATGTACTTTTAATTCTCAGAACAGAACACTGTGACCAAATGTGCTAGGCTGTTTTATCTGAATTGTGTGATTACTGAGTAAAAGTATCCTCACAGTTTAAACTGAGACACCAGGGCCGCTATTAAGAAGAAAAGGCCGGGCGTCTGGGTGGCTCAGTCGGTTAAGCGACTGCCTTCGGCTCAGGTCATGATCCTGGAGTCCCGGGATCGAGTCCCCCATCGGGCTCCCTGCTCGGCAGGGAGTCTGCTTCATCCTCTGACCCTATCCCCTCTCGTGTGTTCTCTCTCTCTCATTCTCTCTCTCTCAAATAAATAAATAAAATCTTTAAAAAAAAAAAAAAAAGAAGAAGAAGAAGAAAGGGCCTCAGGTATTTGGATGTGTGTGGAGACCAGAATCCAAGGCCTATGGGAGCCTCTAGGAGCCTCGCCGCAAATGGTACTATTTTGCATGTTAGGCTATTCTTAGAGCCTGTAGAGAACCGAACCTGTGAGAAATCACGTCGACGGCTCAGCAGTGGTCAAGTTTTCTTGTGAATTTGTGAGCTCGGGGCGGAGGTTGAAATTTTTCTGAAAGAGAAACTTCCACCAGTGGTAATTTCTTGTATCAGCCCTGGCAAACTCGTCCACCAGAGGTTTGCCTTTTCCAGGATGTCACATAGTCAGAATCCTACATTATGTAGTCTTTTCAGATTGGCTTCTTCCACTTAGCAACATGCATTTAAGGTTCTTCCTTGCCTTTTCATGGCTTGATAGCTCGTTGCTATCGTGTTTGGATGTATTATTATCCGTTCACCTACTGAAGGACATAATGGCTTCATGCTGTGGTATGACAACCAGGACTTAGACAAGAACGTTACAGGTCAGCCAGGAAGCGTTCTCACTCCCTTTAAGCAAAGAACATCTAGTTACTTAATTTCTTTTTTTTTTTTTTAAAGATTTTATTTATTTGACAGAGAGAGACACAGCGAGAGAGGGAACACAAGCGGGGAGAGCGGGAGAGGGAGAAGCAGGCTTCCTGCGGAGCAGGGAGCCCAACGTGGGACTCGATCCCAGGACCCTGGGATCATGACCTGGGCCGAAGGCAGACGCTTAACGACTGAGCCACCCAGGCACCCGTAGTTACTTAATTTCTTATCTGTAAAATAGGATCATGCTCCTGGCAGGATTTCTCCCACCATGTACAGGGAGGTAGAGGTCAGTGGTGCGGTGGGGCAGGGATGCTGAGTGTGGTCCGGAATTGCCAAGCTGGTAGGGTTTGTAGAACAGGCTGAAGGCCAGAAGCAAGCTGTGCAGAAGGAGGAACCCAGCAGACCTCGTGGGAATTCCTTGGCTACGGACAGACTGTGGCCAGCCTCAGAGAGACCCCCATGCGGGGCTGAGGCTGAGGGCTGGAAGGAAATGTCTTCAGAGCACAGGTGCAAAATGCTTGTTCTCCAGAACATAAAAAGGAATCCTACAGACTGACATAAAAAGATGCCCGATTAAAATGGGCAAAAGACTTGAAGCAGACATTTCACAAAAGAGGACGCATGAAGAGCCAGTAAGCTGCCAACATCACTGGTCATCAAGGAAATGCAAATTAAAATCACAGATAGCAATTCACACGCACTAAAATGTCTTAAAATCCAGCAACACCAAATGTTGACCAGGATGTAGAATAGGGTTCAGCAAACTTTCTCTCTAAGGGACAGATGGTAAATATGTTATGTTTTGCAGGCCACAGGATCTCTGTGGCAGCTACTCAGTGCTGCATCGTACCACACAGAAACACATGAATGTGGCTATGTTCCAATAAAACTTTATTTACAAACACTTAAATTTGAATTTCATAGAGTTTTTAAGTGTCATGAAATACTATTTTTTTGGTTTTTTTCCCCAATCATTTAAATTCCTCCTAGCTCATGGATTATATACCAACAGGTGGCAAACCGAAGTTTGCTAAGCCTTGATCTAGAACCTAAAATCTCACTCTTTGTTGGTGGTACAAGTAAAATTGTACTGTTACTTTAAAGAATTAATGGGTAGTTTTTTGAGAAGTTAAACATATACCTATCCCAAGACTCAATAATACCACTCCTAGGAATTTACCCCCCAAAAATGAAAGCATGTGTTTACATACAGATTTGTACAGAATGTTTATATCAACCTTATTCAAGATGGCCAAAAACAGGGGCATCTGGGCAGCTCAGTCAGTTCAGCATCTGACTCTTGATCTCAGATCAGGTCTTATCTCAGGATTGTGAATTCAAGCCCTACATTGGACTCCACACTGGGCATGGAACCTATCTAAAAAGGAAAAGAAAAAACAAAGATAGCCAAAAATGGGAAACAACTCAAATTTTCATCAACAGGAGAATGAATAAACAAATTACGTACATTCATACAATGAAATATTCAAAAAAAAATAAACTACTAATAGAATACATAACAACATGGATGAATTTTTTGAATGTTATGTACATAGAGATGCTTGGGTGGCTCAGTCAGTTAAGCATCTGTCTTCGGCTCAGATCATGATCCCAAGATCCTGGGATCGAGTCCTGCATCGGGCTCCTTCCTTGGCAGGGAGCCTGCTTCTCCCTCGGCCTCTCACTCCCCCCTGCTTGTGCTCTGTCTCTCTCTCTCTCTCTCTCTCCCCCTCTCTTTGACAAATAAATAAATAAAATCTTTTTAAATAAATAAATAAATATTATGTAGATATACAAAAGAGTGTGTACTGAAATAAAAGAGTATCTACTTATGACTATTTATACATAATTCAATAACAGGTAAAACCAATCTATGATGATAGAAATCAGAATAGTACTTTCGGGGGCCAGATTTCTGGAAAGGGTCATGAGGCACCTTTCTGGGGTCATGGAAATATTCTGTATCTCAACTGGAGTGGTAACTATACAAGTGTAAATGTGTGTCAAAACTTATCAAACTATACACTTAAGATCTATGTATTTTACTGTAATCTATTTTTTTAATGAAGCCCTTAAAAGTAGTGCCTGGAGGGCACCTGGGTGGCTCAGTTGGTTAAGCGACTGCCTTCAGCTCAGGTCATGATCCTGGAGTCCCAGGATCGAGTCCCGCATCCGGCTCCCTGCTCAGCAGGGAGTCTGCTTCTCCCTCTGGCCCTCTTCCCTCTCGTGCTCTCTGTCTCTCATTCTCTCTTTCTCAAATAAATAAACAAAATTAAATTTAAAAAATTTACAAAAATTAAAAAAAAAGTAGTGCCTGGAATGTACATTGTAAAAGGCTAGTAAATGTTTGCTATTTTAAAAAGGATTTTTTAAAAGGATAGATACGTTACAATTCAACAAGGATGATTCTAATTATGTAATGAGATAACAAATTATGGCTTGCTACATCATACCTAAATTTAATATGTTTCATACAGAAAGAAGATAATTACCGTTTGTTGGAATGTGTTCTAATGATCCCAAAGATTCAACACCAAACTCTGAAGTGGGACTTCAGTATGGGGGAGGGGGCAAGGGTGGTGTCGCTACTCTCTTGTCGTGTAGTCCGGATTGGAAGAGGAGTTTTGTGTCCAGACTAACTGCTTCTTTGAACACTTACTGAGCTACATAATGGACACTGACTGAGCTCCTACATAATGGCAGGCATCCTGGGACCGTAAACTACTTTATTATTGGACCGTCTACGAGGCTTTTCTCCTTTTATGTTCTTTTCCCCTCTGTCTTCTCTCTACACCAGGACCCCAAATTGAAGTTATAAACCTGAAACTCAAAGGCAGAAAGCCTGATAAGAAGCCATTCATCGGGCCAACTGTGTAGAGAAATTGCACATGGCTTGTTTTAATCCAGACTCTATCATAAATGATAGGACTCCAGCTCAAGCTCATGTAAGTTTGAGGCAGACGCGTAGCGTGTAAACAGGAAGTCTGGGGATCCCAACGGCCAGTGCCATCCATGCCCCGTCCCTTCCAGGTCTCAACTCTGTCATGTTCTGTCTGCTATTTCAGATACACGGCCAGTGACCTGCCATCACAGAGTCTCAAGAACCCACGGGAAAGAGGCCTCACAATTCTGGGCTGAAGGGCTCAAATGAGAGTTTAAAAATTTTCTAACTGGCATTTGTTCTTGTCCCAAACCTCAGGGTTGCTTTTTTTTAAAAAACCTAAGTCTAGTTAACATACAATATTATATGTATATGTGTATGTAATATATATGTATATATTATATGTATATATGTATATATATGTAATGTAAGTCGCAGGTGTACAACAGAGTGATTCAACATTACATGCATTATGAAATGACCACCACACTAAGTCTAGCTACCATCTGTCACCATACTAAGTTGCTTTTTAAGATAAATTCACTTAATATTTTCTAAAATTTTTCTGACCTTAGTTTCAGAAATAGTTAATCTTTGATAAGAGGCCTATCAATTTCTTCATATTTTTATTTCCTTACAGTGATGAAATGAACAGAAACATAGTTATTTGCTACATCATTGTAAGGAAAGAAAAATGTTCCTGGATCCCTGTCTTAAACAGTGACTTTTATAATACCAATCAATATTGCGAGCTAAAAACACTTATGCATTTTGAAGGCAAATTGTTTCCTTGGGAGCCTACTGATGAAGGACTGCTTCCTCTCTGGGGAGAAATCTTAAGGCATCACTTAAGGTTCTGAGAGTTTAAACACATTGGTGTGGGTGGACCATTTAGCAGATGAAGTCTCATTGAGAAACGTCAGAACCATTGGGAGGGAAAGATCTCTGGTATCATATTTTTGATTTGTTATTTGGTCTTTGTATTTGTATAAGTTGATATTTGGCAGCAGACAAGATATGTAAGTCATTTTTCTAAAACCGTGGGAATGACATTCAGAATATGATGTTTGTAGGATCGAAGGTTCATAGACCCATTGGCCGTCTCATTATCTAACTCCCAGACATGGGATATTTTTTTCCTGAGAAGTTAGAAAGAAAACAAGCTTCCCTGCCCAAAGTTGGGTTGTTTTAAGTCTCCTCATGACCCAACTGCTTTGCTTACCACTCCCCACCCCTGCCTCTGCCTCTGCCTCTGTGTGTGTGTGTGTGTGTGTGTGTGTGTGTGTGTGTGTGAAATGCCACCAGTAACTGCCATTTCAGGAGTACTTTACAATTGACTCTCTCTGTCCCTCTTTTTGGTAGCTCTCCACAATTGCAGTTTCCACCCTGGAAAACTGCTCCTTTTTTTTTTTTTCAAATCACCTACATGAACTCCATTTTATCCTTCACATCTGAGCTCAATGATCACTTCCTCTTCAGAGAGGCCATCCTTGCTGCCCATTTTATTCTTCCCCAGGGTAACTGTCTCTTTTCTTCACAGAACTTACTGCATTTCACAATTATATTTTCATTAATGCGTTTGCTTAATGTCTGATGCCGAAAAGCTCCTAGGACCAGGGACCTCATCCTTCTTGTCTCCTACTCGGTCTCCAGTGTCCTTCATGATGACTGCAGGAATGGTTTTCAATAAATAAATGAATGTCAGAAGATGACCAGAATGGTAATAAGCAAGGAGGATCCTCAGCACCAAGTGTAAATGCCTGTGGGTGCCCATCCTTTCTTCTTGTGCCCCAGCAGGTGGGTGCTATGGGGCACGATGCTGTAAGATCAGGAGTACAGAGTTAAGATGGCAAACTTTGTTTTAAGGTTACTTTGTTCTAGTATTTTTTGAGGCATAATTGACCTGTAACGTATTAGTTTCAGGCTTACAACATTTGTATATATTGCAAAATGATCACGACAATGAATTTAGTTAACATCTGTCACCACACATAGTTACAAAAAAAAAATTGTTTTTCTTGTGATGAGGACTTTTAAGATCTACTCTCTTAGCAACTTTCAAATATATAATGCAGTATTATTAACTATAGTCACCACACTATATATTACATCCCCAGGACCTACTTATTTTATAGTGGGGAGCCAAAAGGTGCAAACTCCCCCATTTCTCATGAACCACTTCCCCCTTTCATCCGCAGTGTGAACCCACCAGACTGGACCTCTTTGTGCCCCCTGCTTGCTGGCTCCTCAGCTTTACCCTGTCCCTTGCCCGTGGAATCCCTTCCCCACACCCTTCAATGGTTAGACCCTCTCCATATTTCAAAGGCCATCTCAAGTGTCACCTCCTCTTTGAAACCCACCCTGATCCCTTCTGTTGGAAGTCTCTGTTCATTTTATATGCACTTCCCTTATAACACCTTTTACCTTATATTGTAGATACTTATAAACGTAGCTTAAATCTGTTATCAGATTCTATATTCAACTGGAGCCATGTCCATTCTGGTTCATTTCTGTGGCCACTATATAATCTGGAAGAATCTGGCACAAAATAAATCAGAAATAACCATTGACAAAACAGAAATGAGGGGGCGCCTGGGTGGCTCAGTCGTTAAGCGTCTGCCTTCAGCTCAGGTCATGATCCCAGGGTCCTGGGATCAAGCCCCGCATCGGGCTCCCTGCTCGGCCAGAAGCCTGCTTCTCCCTCTCCCACTCGCCCTGCTTGTGTTCCCTCTCTCGCTGTGTCTCTCTCTGTCAAATAAATAAATAAAATCTTTAAAAAGAAAAAACAGAAATGAGAACATGGACATCCCATTATGCATTTTAATTTCAATCCAGAAAGACTGTCGTCTTTTTTTTCTTAATTGAAATATAATTTTCTTTTTCTTTCGTAATTGAAATATAATTCCCATACCATGAAATTCATTGTTTTTAAAATTGTACAAGTCGGTGGCTTTTCGTGTATTCACGAAGTTGTGGAATCATCACTACTGTCTAGTTCCAGAACGTGTTCACCCTCCCCCAAAAGAAATCCCCTACCTATTTTCCACCCCCTCCCAGCCCTTGGCAACCACTAGTCTATTTTTTGTCTTTATGGAATGGTCTATTTTGGGCATGTCACATAAATAATTATACAAACATGATCTCATCAATGTGTAACATTTATCTGGACTTTATTTCTTTTCATGGCCTAATAATAGTCAACTGCATGGATGTGCCACATTATTTGTCCATTCACTCAGGTGATGGGTATTTGGGTTATTTCCATTTATTAGCCCTTATGAAGAATGCTGGCATGAACATTCATGTGCAAGTTATGGGTACATGTATGTTTTCATTTCTTTCTCTTTTTTTTGAACTTTTTTTTTTTTTTAAGATTTTTATTTATTTATTTGACAGAGAGAGACACAGCGAGAGAGGGAACACAAGCAGGGGGAGTGGGAGAGGGAGAAGCAGGCTTCCCTCAGAGCAGGGAGCCCGATGCGGGGCTCGATCCCAGGACTCTGGGATCATGACCTGAGCCGAAGGCAGACGCCGAGCCACCCAGGTGCCCCTCTTTCTTTTTTTTTTTTTTAAATATTTTACTTATTTTTCAACAGAGAAAGACAGCGAGAGAGGGAACACAAGCAGGGGGAGTGGGGGAGGGAGAAGCAGGCTTCCCTCAGAGCAGGGAGCCCGATGCGGGACTCGATCCCAGGACCCTGGGATCATGACCTGAGCCGAAGGCAGACGCTTAATGACTGAGCCACCCAGGTGCCCTGTTTTCATTTCTGTTAGGTAAATATCTAGGAGCAGAATTGCTGGGTCATATGGTAATTCTGTCTAACTTCTTGACAAAGTATAAAACAGTTTCCAAAGCAGCTGAATCATTTTACATTCCCACCAGCAATAGGTACAGGTTCCAATTTTTCCACATCCTCATCAACACTTGTTATTGTCTGTTTTTCTGATTTTGCCATCCTAGTGGGTGTGAAATTGTTTTCACTGTGGTTGTGATTATTATTTTCCTAATGACTAATAGTGTTGAGCATCTTTTCATGTGCTGATTGACAATTTGTGTCTTCTTTAATTTTTTAAGATTGATTGATTGATTGATTTGAGAGAGAGAGGAAGAGCGTGTGCGCGGGGGTAGGAGCAGAGGGAGAGGGACAAGTAGATTCCAGGCTAAGGGTGGAACCTGCTGCCGGGCTCAATCTCACGACCCTGAGATCATGACCTGAGCCTAAATCAAGAGTCGGACACTCAACCGACTGAGCCACCCAGGCACCACAACAATTTGTGTCTTCTCTAGAGAAATGTCTAAATTCAAATCCTTTATTCATTTTTAATTGGGCTATTTGTCTTCCTACTGTTGCATTATAGTAGTTCCTTAAATATTCTGGATATGAGAGCCTTTTGTTCTTAACCACATGCAACTCTGCACTTTATTTTTTTTTTAAGATTTATTTATTTATCTTAGAAGGGGGAAAGGGGCAGAGGGAGAGAATCTTCAGCAGACTCCACACTGAGCATAGAACTGGTAGGGATGCTTGATCCCACAATTCTGAGATCATGACCTGAGCTGAAACCAAGACTCCACTGCTCAACTGAGCCACCCAGGAACCTTCCAACTCTGCACTTTTTAAAAAAGATTTATTTATTTATCTTGGAGGGGAGGGACAGGGGGAGAGAAACTTAAGCAGACTTGCACTGAGCAAGGATCCTGACAGAGAGCTCAATCCCATGACCCTGAGATCATGACCTGAGCTGAAACCAAGAGTCCCCACAACTCTGCACTTTATGTGCTAGCCCACAGGATATCTGCTCAAGAGTGAATAATGTCGATTTTAGCCTCTATTGTTATAATTTAATTGTGTTGTACATTAGCAATATCAAGAGTCTTAATTTCAAGTTTCTAAATATGGACCTTTACCAACATTGACAAATTTAGGGGGAATATATGGAATTTTCAAAACAAATTAAGATGTCAATATACTTTGAGTCGCTGTTTTTTATCAATGTCAGTGTTAAGTCAGTAGAACCCAATAACTGATAATGAACACAATAATTTAACAGCTAACAGCAATAATGTAAGCAGAAGTACGGGGACATTCAAGAAGAGGGGAAACAGCAATATTAGGAAGAGAGAAGGGGAAGAAGGAACGGATAAAGGAGACACTGTGTATTTTTGAAATAGCCGTTTTCTGAGCTTTGAGTAACCTGAGAAATAGCAAACAGGGGGAAAAGGAGAAATGAAAGTCTGCACCGTCCTTCTGAGAAGGAAAAGGAGGTGGTGCCTGGCAGTCCCGCGGGTATTTGAACGTGTAGAGGTGCTGAAGTTCTGTGCTCACACGTGGGTTATTCCTAGACCCAGCCGCCAGGTGGTGCTGTCGAACAGGAAAGCGCCGAGAGCCCCGGGAACAGGCTTCTAGCAATCTACCACCTGTGCCCCAGGGACCCTAGGAGTCAATACTGGTTACTTGGGTTGGCCGCCACCCACGTTGGTGTTCTGTTAGTGGGAAAACTAGCATGTATTAAGCTCCTAGGTATGAAATAGTGAGTACTGGGCGATTTCTTCCATTACCTTGTGTCGAAGGGAAGTTAAAGCAGGCGGTCTGATGCATTGATGCATGCCCTGCCCCATGGGCTCCCACGCGGCGCCCATGGATGAGACCTGGAGGGGTGGGGGCCGCGCTTACCTGGACACCCAGCAGCGTTCTGGAATTGGAGTTAAACCAGCAGTAGATCCCATTCCCTCACCTGTATGTTCTCTTTCTTCTCTTCCGGGAATATTTTTTCTGTGCTAAAGAAATCCAAGCACATTGTGTGCACGTGTGATATGCCTGGTCAGGTCACACACCCGTTCATTCTGCAAAACTGCTCCCGTCACCTCTGTCCCGGAGAAAGCACCACCACCTGCTCACTGCCACCTGATTCTAGTTTTGTCCTACATGTAATCGGTTCTCCAAATATTAGAATTCTTTTGCGACCAAACTTTCCCCATCACTGCCCTGCTTCTGACAGCTCGGTGACTTCCACCGTCCTTGGGATAAAGAATAGAATCCTTAACAGAACCCACAGCTCATCAGTGTGTGAGTCCCTCACTCCTTGAAACACCTGGCATGTCATCAGCACTCAATAAATACTTGCAGAGATCAGTGATAAACTCCACACCAACAAAATCCAACTAAATATCGGGCAGGTGAGAAGGTAAGGAGCTGACAGAGAATTAGCAGTGAAGAAGTGGTTCTTCTTTCTCCCTGACTGATCTGTGCCACACTGTGGGAAGGTTTGCACTGCAAGACTTTTCAAGACGTTCATGCTCCCAACTCACCAGGAAAGATTAAAGCATCGGGGTTGGGGGTGGGGGGTGTCTCATGTTCTCGGACAGACGCAACTGTCTTTCCAGAGGCTCCGTGGTTTCTTCGTGGATTGAGGGGGTAAGCAAGAGCAGTAACCTTTTCTTTATGCAAAAGGATCAAATCACACAGACTGGATTAGGTTGAAACCTTCATCTCTGGAGCTCAGAGGGCCAAAAGCATGGTGATGTGGCCTCAGTGAACTGCTCTCAGGCTCCAGCCAGCTCTGGAGAACGGGCAGTGGTTAGATTATTTGCATGTATAGTAAAAACTTGATCAACTAGATTCAAAGACATCAAATTTCATATACTTTTTATAGTATATACTGTACTTTATATACTGTTCTATATTCAGCTTTTAAAGGAAAGTTGGGGGGATGACAAAGAAATGACCACATTCCTAGCATACAATCAACATGGGATCAATAACGATTTTGTCACTCTCCTACTCTATTGTAGGAATTGTGCCTGGAGTTGGGTGTGTGTTTTTGTAAGTATAGGATGTATTTTTAGTTTCTGTTCCAATATACCCGATCAAATAACATCAGCAGCCAGGAAAGTCACATTCTTCATCTCACTATACTTCACCACTAATCCTGCAGCAATCATTCCCAGCTTGGGATTGGCAAGAGGATGGATATCCAGAGGTCCTTGAGACATCCAGATCTTGGAACTAGAGTGTGGGAACTCTCATTGAAACCTGAGGCCCGATGTCAAGAGCCTTCTCCCACACTGACCGTGACTGCGTATTTTATGACATTAAGCAATATTGTCGATTATTTTACATAGGACTCATTATACTCTTCTGTCTACTTTTGCATATCTTTGAAAATTTCCACAATAAAACCTCTTTTTAAAAAGTCTCCTGCGGGGGGGCGCCTGGGTGGCTCAGTCGTTAAGCGTCTGCCTTCGGCTCAGGTCATGATTTCAGGGTCCTTGGATCGAGCCCCGCGTCGGGCTCCCTGCTTGGTGGGAAGCCTGCTTCTCCCTCTCCCACTCCCCCTGCTTGTGTTCCCTCTCTTGCTGTGTCTCTCTCTGTCAAATAAATAAATAATCTTAAAAAAAAAAAAAGTCTCCTGCGGGAGCCTGGGTGGCTCAGTTGGTTAACCATCTGCCTTCGGCTCAGGTCATGATCCCAGGGTCCTAGAATCAAGTCCCATATCGGGCTCCCTGCTCAGCGGGGAGCCTGCTTCTCCCTCTGCCTGCCGTTCCCCCTGCTTGTGCGCTTGCTCTCTCTCTTTCTCTCTCTCTGTCAAAAATAAATAAAATCTTTTTTAAAAAAAGAATACAAATTAATTGTAAAAAGTGCAGAGAATGCGGAAGGGCAGAAGCAAAAGTGAAAACCTCCCCTTCCCCTGGGCCAACAGTGTGCCTCCAGAACTATTGTTTTCTTTCCACTGGTGGGATGAGATTGCTTTTATTAAAGATACTTGTGTGAGGTTTTATTTCTAATGTGGAGGCATTGATTTTATTTTTAACTAATTTGAAAGCTAAATAATAGTAAAGGTAATCTCCTGAATGAGGATTTGAAAAAGCAACAGGCACCCTGGACAATGCCTTTGTATAGCATTTGTCCTGAAAGATTTGCACCAGAATTCTGCAACCCCTATTTGCCAAAGGCCCTGAGGGTCAGGCCCTTGTTGGAGAGGAGATTTTGGTGTGCTGTTTGGAAGCTGCTGGTGGTCACATCCTCCTTCAGCGCATGAAAAGCATCCTTCATAGTTTTCCCACATCAACTGCGGGGTGGACGTTTCCCAGATGTACTAAAAAAGATAGACAGTTTGAATGTGGACTGTAGATTAGCTAATAGGACTGTAGTGATGTTTGTGGTTCAGTGAGAGAATCTCGTTCTTAGGAAATACGCATTGACAAGGACAGAATGTCTGCATCTTACCCTCAGATAGTTCTGGAGAAAGCATCTGCATATGAAGTATGAAAACATAGAGTGTATGATAAAGCAAATGCAGCAACATGCTAACAAGGAAGGCTCTGGGTGAAGGGTATGCAGAAAAATTTTATGCTATTACAACATTTTGTAAGTTCAAAATCAAAACTTGAAAAATATACATGTGGCCAAATATTTATACGGTGCCTACGAAATTAGCTTGTACGTTATCTCAATGATCTTTGTAGAAGAATAGCTTGCTTCTTTGCAATAATGACCCGCAAATGCTTCATGTTCGATATATTGTCTTCTAGTCAATTCTAAGGATCTTGAGCATTTTTCCAGTCTCCCGAGCCCCGAGCCCCCAAGTTCTTGCAAGTTTTTCTGAATGTTTCTCCCTTCCACTCTTCCTCGTAATGTGTATTGTCTTCGCCGCCCTGGCTGGGCCTCTAGTTCTGTGTAGATTGAACCCCCCACTTGCCTCTTCCCTCATCTTTCCAGTGTGGGGATTATTCTTCCTTCTGAAAGCATGTCAGATCACAGCACGGGGACACCTGCCCAACATAGCAGTGGACTCTCAGATCCAGGTGGCTCTGCTTCCCAAACCATGGGCCTGGCACAGAGACACATCCGCTCAGAGGAAGGACCCCGTTCGGGTCAGGATCCTGACAGAAAACAACTGTCCCATTCAAACCACGTTATTTAAGGGAGCTTGATGAATATATATTGTTTTTTAAAGATTTTATTTATTTATTTGACGAGAGAGACACTGCGAGAGAGGGAACACAAGCAGGGGGAGTGGGGGAGGAAGAAGCAGGCTTCCTGTGGAGCAGGGAGCCCGATGCGGGGCTCGATCCCAGGACCCTGGGATCATGACCTGAGCCGAAGGCAGACGCTTAACGACTGAGCCACCCAGGCGCCCAATGAACGTATTATTTATAAAAGTTTGCAGAGGGTTCGGGAAGCCAAGAAGGGATGGCGTGGCATCCCAGAGCTGGCAACAGCAGGGGGCCGTCGCCAGCCCGGGCCTGAGGGGCAGGAGGCCACAGCAGTTCTTGGAGCCGAGTGAAGGGCCTCTGGCCAGGAGAAGGAGAAAGTCACAGCCAGACCACAGCGGGACAGGGAGACAGCCGCGGGAAGCACTCTGACCTCTACTCCCATCCTTCCGTCCCCTCTGCGCCCTCGGCAGCTGGGAGCAGGAGCCCAGACGAGGCGGTCCGCAGAGGCCAGCCTCCTGGGCACAAAAGCGTGGGTCTGCGAAACCAAGAGAACGCCCCGCGTGGGATCCTTTCTGCTGCACAAAAGGTAGTGGACATGGGGGCTAATGGGCCTGCCGGTACCTCAGCCCTGAAGGGACACAGGCCTGACTTACATTTCTTATTTGAATATTTGAAACTTCCCACAGACCCAGTCTGCCACCATTGGAGACAGCCCTTTCCAGGCCAAATGGGTGTGTGGTGTGAGTCCCACGTGGAACCGCCGAGGACCCGTTTGACGGAGGCAGGACAGCAAGTGCTTTTCGGAGGCTTGACAACCGCAAAGCTGAAGGAGCTCTAACAATCACAGAGGCTGAGGGTGGTCAGGTGCTCTCGGCTGTCCAACACTAACACCGTGTTATTACTGTACTCCATGCACTCGATGTACCACTAAAGGACATGAACAGAAATATTGCGGCTGTGTAGGTTGCTGACTGAACAAGGACACACAGCCTGGAGAGAACTCTGTGCAAAACTAGATGCCCTAGGGGCACTTGATTCTTAACGCGTTTTTGAGCCTTTTGTGGAGCAAAGAATCCCTCTGGTGTTGTTTTGTTTAACTTTTTATTTTATTTTATTTTATTTATTCATTCCAGACACAGAGATACAGAGAGAGAGACAGAACGTGAGTAGGGGGAGAAGCAGAGGGAGGGGGAGAAGCAGGCCCCCCGCCGAGCAGGGAGCCCGATGCGGGGCTCGATCCCAGGACCCTGGGATCATGACCTGAGCCAAAGGCAGACGCTTAACCATCTGAGCCACCCAGGTGCCCCTGTTTAACTTTTTATTTGGAAGGGGGCGCCTTCCCCTTTTATTCAGGGGGGTGACTGGGTGGCTCAGTCAGAGAAGCATCTGACTCTTGGTTGCAGCTCAGGTAGTGATCTCAGGGGTCATGGGATCAGCCCCACATCTGGCTCCACGTGCAGTGGAGAGTCTGCTTGAAGATTCTCTCCCTCTGTCCCTCCCCCAACTTGTGTGCATGCAAGTGCACATGTGGGCTCTCTCTCTTTCTCAAATAAATAAATAAATCTTAACAAAAAAAAAAAAAAAAAAGAAGACAAAGAACTCTCAGATATCTGTCGCCCAGATTCACCTGTTGCTAGCATTTGCCTCATATGCCTTATCATTTGCATTCTTTCTATGAATCTTTGGTCTAGATATAGATATATGATTTTTTCCTTACTCATTTGAGAGTTGGTAGTCAGCATCACGGCCCTTTACCCCTAAGAGACTTCAGCGTGCACTCATCTTACAGAAGCGAGGTGCAGGTAGCAACTTCGGTGAGTTTAACACTGACGCCATCAATACACCTAATTTCCCATCCGTATTCCAGTTTCATCAGTTGAGCCGATTATGTCTTGCATAGATTGTATAGATTTGCCCCTCCAGCACGGGATCCAGGCTTGGGTTGGGACTACAGTCCCCCTCCCTCCCTTCTGTTAAAGTTCAGGTTTGCCCGACGTTTCCTCCTGACTTAGGTTCAGGTTATGCCTCTCTGGCCAGAATACTACCTAGATGATGGGTGTCCTTCTCAGGATCTGCATCTGGACGCAGACGATGTCCACCCCTCCTCCTTTGATAGTGTTAATTTTAATTACCCAAATTGTTGTCTAGTTTCTCCACTGACTAGTTATTATGTTTTACTCTGCAACTGATGAGCAGTCTGTGAGGAAACCATACAGAAATTCTATTCCTCATGAAAATGCTCCTCTGTGGCTGTCTCAGTCAGAAGCACATACAACTCTCTATCTTGGGGTCGTGAGTTCAAGCCCCATGTTCGGTGTAGAGATTACTTAAAAAATAAAATCTCTAGGGATGCCTGGGTGGCTCAGTTGGTTAAGCGACTGCCTTCGGCTCAGGTCATGATCCTGGAGTCCCTGGATCGAGTCCCGCATCGGTCTCCCTGCTCGGCGGGGAGTCTGCTTCTCCCTCTCCCGCTCCCCACTCTTGTGCTCTCTCTCTCTCTCACTCTCTCTCTCAAATAATAAAAAAAAAATCTAAAGTAAGCTAGAGAAAAGAAGATGTTATTAAGAAAATCATAAGGAAGAGAAAATATATTTGTGGTACTGTACTGTATTAAAAAAAACTGCATATAGGTGGATTTGTGCAGCACAAATTTGTGTTGTTCAAGGGTCAAGTGTACATGCATGTATTTCTTCATTTTGTCTGCTGAAAAGGCCAAGAAGTTAAGACACTCCAACAGCAGTGAGCGCACCTCCTGCCCAGGTCTGAGTCTTAGTCTTACTTATCACCACAAGGAACCAGGGCTCCTCAGAGAAATGGATGATACCAGCCTGGGGGGCAGGGTAGCTGCAAGGTAAGCCTGGAACATGGTCACACCTGAAAGTAAGAAAGTGCTTTAGAACTGTTGGGGGTATGTTGATGGGACACAAGAACCAGGTCAAAGGGGCTCTCATTTAGTCAAATCTGGGATGATAGGAGCACCCAAATATTTGGGTACAGAAATGAATTCTAAACCACTGAAAAATATAGGAATATTATGTGTCCGTGCCAATAACAAAGAGATAAATAAATAAATGGTGGAGAAGGGAGGGCTCTTGCTAGCTAGCTGCTAGAGAATGTGAACAGAGTCCTGGAATGGGAGAATCAGCATTTGCAACCAGCATAGCGAAGTTTGGGTCAGGCAAGATCCAGAAACAGAGGCTCAATCTGGGGAACTTTTTTTTTTTAAGATTTTATTTATTTGTTTGAGAGTAAGAGAGAGAGAGAGCGAGAGAGAGAGAGCACAAGTGGAGGGGAGGAGCAGAGAGAGAGGGAGAAGCACGGAGCCCGACTCAGGGCTCGATCCCAGGACCCTGAGATCACGACCTGAGCCGAAGGCAGACCCTTAACCGATTGAGCCACCCAGGCGCCCCTAGGGGAACATTTTTTTTAAGAGATTTTATTTTATTTTATTTTATTTTTTTTAAGATTTTATTTATTTATTTGACAGAGAGAGAATGAGAGAGCACATGAGAGGGGGGAGGGTCAGAGGGAGAAGCAGACTCCCTGCCGAGCAGGGAGCCCGATGCGGGACTCGATCCAGGGACTCCAGGATCATGACCTGAGCCGAAGGCAGTCGCTTAACCAACTGAGCCACCCAGGCGCCCTAGCTTACTTTATTTTAAGAATATAAAATACATATAACATACAAAATATGTATTTAATCAATTGTTTATGTTAACAGTAAGTCTTCTGGTCAACAGTAGGCTACTAGTAGTTAAGTTTTGGGGTCTTTTTGTTTTTTTTAAGAATTTATTTATTTGAGGGGCCAGAGGGAGAGGGAGAAGCAGGCTCCCCGCCGAGCAGGGAGCCCAATGCGGGGCTCCATCCCAGGACCCAGGGATCATGACCTGAGCCGAAGGCAGACGCTTAACTGACTGAGCCACCCAGGCACCCCTATAGTTAAGTTTTTGAAGTTAAAAGTTATACACAGATTTTCAACTGTGCAGGGGGTCGACACCCCAACCTTGCATTGTTCAAGGTCAACTATATATACATATATCTGTACACATGTATATATGTATGCATACAGATGTACAAACGTGCATGCCCGTACTATCAACATATACATATATATTTTGGAAATTATGATTTCACAGCGACCACTACAATCCCAGTTCATCCTCACAGGCTTTCCCTTGAGTCCCTCATTCTGTATTTGTACATCATTCTTCCTCTCTGAAAATCCTGGCTGTCAATAACAATATTAACACATTTCTGTATTTGCTCAATCCTATAATACATCTAAGATGGATTGGGATTTATCTGCTGTCAAAGACCTCTTTTGAATGTCAGTCTTTCATTTATTTATAGTTTAAATCTGT
The DNA here is from genome assembly GCF_011800145.1 of Mirounga leonina. Taxonomy (NCBI): domain Eukaryota; kingdom Metazoa; phylum Chordata; class Mammalia; order Carnivora; family Phocidae; genus Mirounga; species Mirounga leonina. Next base: position 1,095,041 of record NW_023270619.1, read on the forward strand.
TGAATCATTCCTACTTAATGACAAATGGTAACAAATCATGTAATGGCAAATATAGACAAATACTAGGCTCTATCTCCATTGTTCTTTGTCAACAGCCCTGCAAGCTTTAGGAAGAGCTATTCCAACTTTTCTGAGAAAGCTACATAGTTCCCACCTGTGGTAAAAAAAAAATGTGTCTATGTTCCATTTAATTTCATATACAATTTGACTGTTGTCAAAGGAACACTGTTGCTTTAAACTCTGTAACCAAGCCAAATTCTAAAAGAAACCAGTTGCTAAGGCAACTGGGCAAAGAGTTAATTAATTCATCAGTCATTATATGCAGATTAATCTGCCTAACTGAGTTAGAAAGGAGGTGGGCTTGTTTGATTTTTCCTTTTGGAATTAGTGGAAGAAGAATGGTGTGAATTTTTTTTTCAATCTGGAAGGGCCAGAGAGTTCCTTCTGGAAAAGGCACAGGCTTTGCGATCAGACAGGTGCTCCACCCCTTTCAGGACCCTGTGGGGCTTTCAGGCCAACAGCCTTATCTGCAAAATGTGGATAATAATGTGCATCTTGTAGGCTGCTGTGATGATCAGATGAGGCGCTAGACATAAAGCACCTTTCAGTGTCTTTTTTAAATTAAGATGAAAGGTGACTAGCAAGGTTAAGCATGCATTTCTCCAGGAAAGGAAATGATATTTTTTTCTTCACTTTTATAATTGACCACACACACCTGCGGGTTCCCGCTCTAATCTCTACAGAATTCAGAGAACTTTACCTGATTTACTTGATTGCATGTCTGTCCCTCTCTACTAGACTAGTAAACTGCCTGAGCTGGGGGATAATGCCTAATTAATCCTTAAAATCTCAAGGCTATATATGCATAGGCATTCAAAAAAATAATGGTGAATGAATGAATGTAAATGTACCACTATAAAGGCATCCTTCCAGCTCCCCCTGTCCTTCCAGCTCTACATTGCCACCTGCTGGTAAGAAACTATAATTGCAGCAAGTGTTTCTAAACAAGGACTTAAAGTCCCTTAAATCTAATAAAAAAATTCAAAACAAATATCCCGAAACCACAACGGAGAAAGATTTCTCTCTTCCATCATTGTCATGATGAAGATTCTACATGTGAATTTTTTCTTGTTTTTCGTGTGGTAAAATACACATAACATAAAATTTACCATATTCACCATTTTTAAGGGTACAGTTCTGTGACATTAAGTGCATTCCCATTGTTGTGCACAGCCACTACCTCCATCCATCTGCAAAATTGTTCATCTTCCCAAACAGAAATTCTGTACCCATTAAACACTAAGTCCCCAATCTTTAAAAAAAAAAAAGGGGGGGGGGGACACCTGGGTGGCTCAGTCGGTTAGGCGTCTGCCTTCGGCTCAGGTCATGATTCCAGGGTCCTGGGATCGAGTCCCGCGTTGGGCTCCCCGCTCAGCGAGGAGCCTGCTTCTCCCTCTGCCTGCCACTCCCCCTGTTTGTGCTTTCTCTCTCTCTCCCTAATAAATAAATTAAAAAATCTTTAAAAAAAAAAAAAACCACTAAGTCCCCATTCCCCCGCCCCAGGCCACCACCATTCTACTGGCCATCTCTAGGAATCTGACCACTCGAGGTCCCTGAAGTGGGATCAAACAGTAAATGTCCCTTTGTGACTGGCTTTTTTCACTTAGCATAATGTCTTTAAGTCTTATCCATGTTGCAGCATATTTTAGAATGTCCTTCCTTTTTATTTTATTTTTTATTTTTAATTTTTTTAAAGAGAGAGAGTGCATGCGAGTGGAGTGGGGGGATGGGGAGAGGCACAGAGGGAGAGGGAGAGGGAGAGGGAGAGAATCCTCAAGCAGGCTCCTCGCCCAGAACAGAGCCCAGCACGGGGCTCGATCTCATGACCCTGAGATCATGACTCAAGCCAAAATCAAGAATCGGACACCTAAGTGACTGAGCCACCCGGGCACCCCAAATGTCCTTCCTTTTTAAAGCAGAATCCTACTTTATCATACACATAGACCACATTTTGTTGATCCATTCATCCATCACCTGGGCTTTTTTTTTTTTTTTTCCATTTCCAACACGTCTCATTGCCTTTATGTTCCCAACTAGCAGCTAGTACTTAGCTCAGCTGAGTGTAGGTAGCCTCTCAACAAATCTGTGTTGGCTGTGCTATATGTCATTGCTCGTGTTTCTGCCTAGTAGAAAAAAATCAGGAGCTCCTGGAGGACAACATGCTGCTTCATGTAGAGAAGTTAAATGGATATGTATTTGTTAAATTAATGTTGAATGATAATAATTACTACATTTATTGAGACCTTGCTATTTGCCAGGCACTGTGATAAGATGAATTGATTCCTATCATTCTCGCCATAACTCTGTGGGGTGAGTGCCATCGCCCTCACCCATTTACAGAGAAAGAAACAGAACCGCACAACAGAAGAGGGATTTGAGCCCAGCCATTCTTGCTCAGCAACCCATGCTCTTAACCACTAAGCTACACACACCATAGGAGAGATTCTACCTTAAGAAAAATTGCCATACCGGGGCGCCTGGGTGGCTGAGTCTTTAAGCATCTGCCTTCGGCTCAGGTCATGATCCCAGGGTCCTGGGATCGAGCCCCGCATCAGGCTCCCTGTTCGGCAGGAAGCCTGCTTCTCCCTCTCCTACTCCCCCTGCTTGTGTTCCCTCTCTGGCTATCTCTCTCTCTCTGTCAAATAAATTAAAAGAAAAAGGAAAATTGCCATACCAAGAATCTATATTTTCCTGTGGCTCACTAGGTTCACCCCACCTCAGAGACACAGTGTGCGCTGTATGTCCCATTCCCTCCTATACAATACCTGCTCCCTCTCCCTTGCTTTTACTTATGCAGATCCTTCTCGTCTGAAGTGTGCTCCTTCTCCCTACCTGGTCCAACCCCGTTTTTCAAGGCACACCTGGGGTGCCTCCTCCCTGGTAAAGCTTTTGCCAATCCCATGGACCCTCTCATCCCCCCAGGGACCCTACCACACCTCCCAGCTCTGAGTTCATGCATATTATCACACACTGCCCTCTGAATGATGGAAGTATGCTAGTCTTATTTCCCCAACTGCTCAAGAAGGTAAAAATTGGCCTCTGAGGCTCCTTACCCTCTTTGTGGTACATCTCTACAGATGATGGCCTGTAGGAAGAAATAAACACAAGTTCAATGCCATGAATCTATGTTGTGTATATACAAAAGTGTATTCTCTTAGCTATCTTGCTTTATATAGCATATTGTTATTGGATTTGCTTAAATTATGAGAACAGTTGTGAGGTAGGTAGGCGTTGCTGAAGTCCAACCCCGAATCAGTGTGTTAAAACTAGGATTCGTGTCACCGTGCCTCGTGAAGCTCTGACTTCGCACAAGGGCACCTCACTGACACCAAGAGAACGTTGGTAAGCATTTAAAATGCACATTGTATTGTTTGTCTCTTTTTGCTCCAAATCAGGGGAAGAGGGTGATTCACTTTATAAAAAAGAGGTTTGAAGAGAACTCTTAGTCATTGGACACATTCTTATAACCCCGGAGATTGCATGAGATTGAATATTAAAAAAAAAAATTATGGGGCACCGGGTGGCTCAGTCAGTTAAGCATCTGCCTTCAGCTCAGGTCGTGATCCCAAGGGTCCTGGGATGGAGCCCTGCTTCTGGTTCCCTGCTCAGCGGGGAGCCTGCTTCTCCCTCTCCCTATGCCTGCCGCTCCCCCTGCTTGTGCTCTCTCTCTCTCTCTGTCAAATAAATAAGCAAAATCTTTAAAAAAAAATTGTGTTGGTGAATATAGTTATCTGAGGAATAGAAAACTCATGGCATCTAGAACTAAGTGCTAAAACTATATTTTTATCATAAAAGATTCCTTAAGATTTAAGCTTTATTCAGGAAACAGACTCCTAACTATAGAGAACAAACGGCGGGCGGGGGGGGGGAGGGGGGAGGCGTGTAAAACAGGTGCCAGGGAGTAAGGCGTGCACTTGTCATGATGAGCACCAGATGATGTATGCAAGTGTTGAATCACTATATCATACACCTGAAACTAGTATAACACTATATGTTAACTAACTGGAATTAAAACAAAAGCTTCTTAAAAAGAAAAAGAAAAAAAAATTTAAGCTTTATTCACATATGGTAGATTTGTTTGCAAGTTCTACATTTTATACCTGATGTTTGTTAATTAGTAAAGAAAGAAATATCTTTGAAACTGTTTAGACTGTCTTTGCAACTTTACATCAATATTAAAATCTCTGAATTAAACAACAGGTGTCTGAAAATCTACTGTAGTTCCATATTTTGTTAGGCTATTTGAGGTTGAAGATAGGGATTAAATAGCTAGGGATGCTAATCTTCATGGTTTGAAGGCTACTTTTCTCTCCTCCTCTGGTCCTTGAGCCCCTTATTTGATTTCTGTTTGGAAAATGTGTATTGAATGCAACCTTGATGTGTGTGGTTTCTCTTGCAGTATGCTGACAGTCCACAGACTGCCCTTCTGATGTCCCTGTCTCATAACCTGACCCCATTTGCTGGCTTTCACTGATGTTTTGAACTGCAAAACTGTAATAGTTTCATTTTGTTTGCAGATTTCCCATTCTGCTTTATGGGATTTTTATTGTTGCTTTGTTTTAACTTATTCAGTAGCCTCTCAACTCGTGTTTCTATACTGTAATGAAACTCCTGTTTATGACACTGAGTTGTGTATTCCAATGAGGATATTTCAGTCCTGGGTTTTTGGACACAGGGCAGAGTCAAAGACGGTTAACATCCCTTTCCTACTGATTCGCTGCTTTGGTTTTCCAAGTTGTCAGTTAAAAAGACTGCATCACTACCCTTTATGGATGGACCTTCCAAAAGCTACATAATATCACTTCAGCTGTAGAAGTAAGGGAGAAAAAGGACAAATCATTTCAATAAATTCTCAAGTATTTGATTGCAGAGTATTATGTACAGAAAGGGTAAATGGAGTAAGTTTCCCGGATTTTCTATAAAAAATGTAAAACGTTTTACCACAGTATTTTTAAAGTGTATGGTAATTAGGTCATGGAGCAAGCTCCAAGGCTAAGAAGGGAAAATAATCTGCACAGGTTATTTCTGCCAAGACACTAAGGAAAAAAAAGAGAGATGGGGCACCTGGGTGGCTCAGTCAGTTAAGCGTCTTGCCGTCGGCTCAGGTCATGATCCCGGGGTCCTGGGATCGAGTCCCCCATTGGGGGGGGGGGTCCCTGCTCAGCCGGGAGTCTGCTTCTCCCTCTGCCTCTGCCTGCCACTCCACCTGCTTGTGTTCGCTCGAGCTCTCACTGTCTGTCTCTCGAATAAATAAATAAAATCTTAAAGAGAGACAGAGAGAAAAACCACAGCAAGTTGTCTAACGTGGCAGGAAGCCGCACGAGGGCAGTGTGCACACAATACCCTGCCCCGTGGCCATTCTGGCACCTTGGGGTTTGCAAAACTGGCTGTAACCTGTAATTTCCTGGAGCACTGCCCTTGCATTGAATTAGGGACTAATCACCTTTCCTGAACTTTTTTGTTCCTTTTCTTCTAAATCTTTGGATATATCCGTTCTGAAAATCTTAGTGCCGTTTTAACCTTTAGTAACCTTGAAAGTATAAAACGCCACCATGAGACCAGTTAATACATTTTAAAATAGTGATCTAGGCCTGTCATAACGAAAAGAGGTGCCTTGAATTTTTCATCTCCGTTGTTAATTGATCTGCGGAGAGCCTCCTTATAGTGAGAAACAAATGCTGTTCGTCGTATTGCTGTCGCCGACTTGAGTCCAGCTCACCAGAGAACAGGGGCAGTTTTTTCCCAACATGGGCCAACTTCAATCAGAGGGTCCGAAACAAAACCATATTTTAAAATCATGATTCAAGCGGCGCCTGGGTGGCTCAGTCGTTAAGGGTCTCCCTTTGGCTCAGGTCGTGGTCCCAGAGTTCTGGGATCGAGCCCCGTATCTATCGAGCCCCGTATGCATCAAGCCCCAAATCAATGGAGCCGGGGATCGATGGAGCCCGGTATAGGGCTCCCTGCTCCGCGGGAAGCCTGCTTCTCCCTCTCCCACTCCCCCTGCTTGTGTTCCCTCTCTTGGGGTCTCTTTCTGTCAAAAAATAAACAAAAATCTTAAAAAAAAAAATCATGGTTCAAAATTCACAAAACTAAGTGTAAACAAAATTTAAATAATTAAACTTCCAAATGCACTAACGCTTGAGACAGCCTTGTCTTAAATATCGACAAGAGTAAGGAAGCCACCACTTTGACCTTTGTCCTTTTGCCCCAGACTCTGTGCCTTCCCAATCCCGCTCCATGGGCCCAGGGCCTCCCCCGGCCCCGCCCCCCTCCTAGGCAGGCACGGGCGGTTCCCGGCCCCGGCCGCCGCCCCCTCCGCGGGCCGGCAGCGGCAGGGCGGCCCTTGCTCGCCGCGGGTGGGCGCGCGCGTCGGGAGCGGGAGCGGGCGCGCGCGTCGGGAGCGGGAGCGCGCGTCGGGAGCGGGCGCGCGCGTCGGGAGCGGGCGCCGCCGCCGCACAGCCGTTGCCTGGCAACAGAGGCTCGCCCTGCCTGTGGCTCAGGCTGCCCTCGATGCTCCCCAAAAGCTCCGCTCCCGCCACTGCAGGTGAGCCACCTGCGATTTTGGATTCTGATCCCATGGTTTAAAACACAAATGAGGATTAATTTCCGAGACCAGACTAGGAAAAGGCCAGATGATTGGCTTAAAGGGGGGGAGGGGAAGGTGTCTTGATCGCCTACCTGATAACAGAGTGGGTAGAACTACCTTTGCATTTCTCATTAAGAAATGTTGCATCCCTGTATACGGACATTACTTCTCTGTTTTGGAATGTTTAGCTGCGTACTGTGGAGCACCCTCTAGGTCGTGTAGTGCAGCTATTACAGCTGGGATACAAGGGTTTACATCCCAGATACACCCCTTACTCGCCCCTCGAAGCTCTTATAAAGTAATGGCGACAATAGTTCCTTTTAGGGTTATTGCAAATGCTACAGAAATTATTCCATGGGAAGGACTAGCACAGTGCCCGCAATGAGTGAACAACTAGGAGAGGCTGTTTTACACTGAACATATTATTATTATTGTATTGACATACTAACTTCTTGGGTGTATTATTCATCATATATGATCATCTAAATCTTACTAGAATTCAAATATAAAAATTTATCTTTAACCTCATTTAATGATAAACTCGGGCATATTAAAATTTTTAAGAGTTTATTTGAGCAAAACTTGATTCAAATCAGGCAGCATCCCATCTAACTGAAAGAAAGGAGCTCCAAGTTGCACAAAATGAAAGGCTTTCGTAACCAGCAGGGAGCAGAAACAAGGAAATTATACTAGGTTAAAAATCGGGTTGATTATTGCAAGGTTACTTTTCCTTAGGGGATAACAGGGGTGTATGAAGCAGATTACCTAACTTGTGCTCATCAGGCAATTCCAGATTGACAGGTTTAAGATTTCATTTCTAGGGGCGCCTGGGTGGCTCAGCCGTTAAGCGTCTGCCTTCGGCTCAGGTCATGATCCCAGGGTCCTGGGGTCGAGCCCCACATCAGTCTCCCTGCTCTGCGGGAAGCCTGCATCTCCCTCTCCCACTCCCCCTGCTTGTGTTCCCTCTCTCGCTATGTCTTTATCTCTGTCAAATAAATAAATTAAATCTTTAAAAAATATATTTCATTTCTAGGAAACTCAAAACTGTGATTATCGGTTTTGTGATGTGGGATTAGCATAAGCAACTCGATTTGGGGCCCATTTTCTTTTTTCTTTTCTTTTTTTTTTTTTTTTTTTTTGACACCCTTAAATCCTAGATCTGAACAAGTGGAAACTTTTTGCTGTATTTTTAGGGTAACTGAATTATCAGGCTGTCTTAAAAGTGTAGCTTTGGGGTCTGGCTTAATTCTCCCTTTATAAGTTTTCATGGGATTTGTTTTGAAACTTTTTCTTCCAACTGTTTATAAAAATCTTGGCATTAGAAGTGCCTGGGTGGCTGGCTCAGTTGGTTAAGCATCTGCCTTCGGCTCAGGTCATGATGCCAGGATCCTGGGATCAAGTCCCGCATCCGACTCCCTGCTCGGTGGGGAGCCTGCTTCTCCCTCTCCTCCCTGCTGGTGCTCTCTCTCACTATCTCTGTCAATCTCTCTCTCTCTCTCTCTCTCTCTCAAATTAGTAAATAAAATCTTTTTTAAAAAAATCTTGACATTAAGAAAACTGACTAACCCTTATGAACATCCCACTGTACTATGCAATTTTTACATACCTTTTCTTGCCTCCTGACTGCCCCCATTACCCACAGTACATGCCAGGTTGATATTACCATGTGTGTACATGTGTGTTAACTCAAAGTGTGAGGCCTGGCAGTGGTGATAAACAGTCCCCTTCCACAAAACTAGAACCTTTAACCTAGCTCAGCCTATGGTATGGCACTGTATGTTCGCTTCTGCCTCTGTCAAGAAGAATAATTTATTGCTCTTGTTTTTTAGAAAGTATTAATATTTTCAGTATAGTACCAAACTGGACAAGTGCTTCCTGAATTTAAAATCTGATGACAAAATTCCTTTCATGAGACCCCACCCTTTGAGCAGGAGTTATCTTTGGCTTTCAGGAATTCATTCATCCATTCAACGAAGATCCATGGGGCACCTCCTCCAGGCCAGGCACTGGACTAGACACAGGTGCAGCAGGTGTAAAGGACAGACTCAGGCCCGGCCCTCATGGAGGCCGTGTTCTAGCCGACTTTGGAAAAAGCTGTAAATAAACCATTACAATGCAAGGAGCTGGTGAGACTATGAAACATGGGGAAGGGGTCTAACACTGAATGTGGAGGGAGTAGTGAGGCTAGAAGGATAATTAGGAGGTGGCCAAGTGAAGAAGATATTCCAGGTATTCCAGCAGGAGCAGCATGCGAACCCAATGGGATAAGCCAGGGTGCTCAGGAAGTCCATGCGGGTGGAAGGGGAGGCATGGCAGTGCTGGGAAGGGGAGATGCTTGAGAGCTGGGGCCACAGAGTTTACACCAACCAGTCTTGAAGGATCATGGTCGAGGCCTTGTTAGTGGTGGGGATAGACATGGCAGATCTGTACTGTCACTGTGGCAACATGGGCCCCTAGAGTAAGTAAGCAGGAGGCCATTGCCAAAATCCACGTTAGATTAGTGATCTAAGACCATGGTAATGGAAGACAGGGTGGAAGAGATATTTGGTATTTAGAAAACTGACTCCATGGGACACAGTAACTATTTGGGTTTTCAGGAAGGAAAATGAGTCAGGATTGAGTCCCGTGTTCTGGTTTGGAAAATCAGGGACCCTTATCACAGAGAGAGAACAGAAAGGAAAAGGCTGGAGGTGTGGGGGCAGGTGTAGGGGATGAGCTCAGCCCTTGGCAGGTAGAGCTGAGGATGTACCTCAGGGAGATGAAAGTGGAGGTATGCTTGGGGATGGCAGGGGACAAGAGGGTGAGCTAGGCTGGAGATGTGATGTGGCCACAGTTAGAGCTGCACGCATAGAGGATGGAGGATGCAGTCAGCCCCACCAGGAGTGTGTGCACAGGGGCGAAAGGGTGGGTGGGGTCCCAGGTACCTCCACCAGCCGGAGGCTGAGCAGGCCATCAAAACCACCATGCGATGCAAGCCAAAGAACAAGACAGTCCCAAGGGAGGGTCAGTGCCAGCTCCATGGAGAGGTCAAAGAAAGTAAAGACCAAAGTTCACAGATGAAGTTTCGTGCCTGGGAGGCCACTGATGACCCTAATGAGAATATTCTTAGTGCAGGGAGGTGGGCCAAAGCCAGGCTTCCAGGAGCTGAGGTGTGAACAAGAGGTAAGGAAGGATAGGCCAGCGTCAGATGCCCGTTTTCACTCTTGGAGCCCTGGGCAAGAGGGGGAGATGGTGGCACCAGCAAGGAGCCTGCGATGTAAGGAGGTGCTGGTGGATTTGAGTGAGACACATTGACAAGTGAGGCCCGCTGTGCCCAGGGTGCGGCCTACAGAGGGAATGAGGCAGCAGAGTGCGGGGAGCCCCGCCAGGTGCTGTTTGCTCTCTGTAAAGAAGATCAAGCCTGGCTGAATGTGAGAGAAACGTGGGTTGGGAGGAAACTGAGGCACTTGAAGACAGATGAACAAGGCCACGTAGAAGAATCGGTGTGCAGGGCCTCGGGCCCCCAGAGCCTGAGACCATGACCGTGCCACAACAGCGCCGCACGAGGAAGTGATCTCCGTCCCTGACTTCTAGGCCGGGTCGCCTCTTTTGCCAACCTTCCCGCAAGTCCAGGAATGCGAGTGCAAAGCAGCCGCGGACGGACCGTCTCTGCGGGCCGGTGATAGCAGTAACCGGGGGAACTCGCACTCAGCCCCGTGAGTGAGAACGCAGACCGGTCTCGACCCTCTTCGGTTCCACGGCTCCAAGCCAAAGTTCGAAGCCATAGTGTCTCCTAGGAAAGTAGTAGAGCTGTTCGGAGAACTGCGAAGGAGAAACGGGGGCTGGAGATAAAGACAAGAGGCTAAGGGAGGCGGCGGCGTGGGTGCGCTGGAATAGTCTAGAAAATGAACGGAACAAAGGCGGTGTGACTGGTGAGCCTCTTACAGATCCTCCTCCCTGATAGAATATGCATGATCCTGCGCGAGTCCTCGCCTGCCTGGGAGCAGGGAGGCGTCCGAGGCATCGGCGGGGAGCGCACGCCCAGACCCAGTCTCCCGGGCTCGGGGTGCGAGAGAGGCACGCTGCCGAGGTGCGGACCCCGCGCGGGTGAGCCTCCCGCGGGCCGGGCTCGGAGAGGTCAGCTCCCGACCCCTCCAGCACCGATAGCGCTAGTGCCCCAGCGAGATCCCCGCGAGCAGGCCAGCTCCCCTTCCCTACCGCGCGGAGGCCGGGGGGTCGCTCGGAACCGGGAGGGGGCGCGCGTCCGACGGCGGAGGCAGCGGGGCGCGAGCGGGCCGGCAGGTGCCCACGGTCGCCGGGAGGGAGCCGGCGGCGCGCTCCGTCCCGCCGCGCCGCTGTGGGCCAGCACGCGGCGGCGCCGGGACAGTGTCGCGCTCCCGCAGGGCGCTTCCCCGGCCGCGCAGGCGGGGGCGGGGCTGAGCCGGGCTAAGCGCGGCGGGCGGTGGGGGCGCGGGACGAGGGGCGAGCGCCGGGCGCAGCGCCACCCTGGCTGGCTCCAGCAGAGCCCGGTCTCCCTTCATTCTGTGCGGTTTGTCCAGCAGAAAATTCTAAACCTGTATCTTTTAAAAGCATTTATTTGGCTCCGCGCGTCTTCCTCGCATCCTTTTTAGTTGGGAGTTTGCGGAGGGCAGAGGGAGGGAGAAGGAACGCCTGTTCTGATCGGCAAACACCGAGAGACCAGAGCATCTCTTTCAGCGGCAAGGAAGAGAAGCTGTCGCAGGATCCACACACATCTACAACTCTCTGTTGCTTTTTGTGCAAATACCTAACTCTGCCTGACGTCCATCCAAGCGGGCAGGCATGGGGTGTCTGGGCAACAGCAAGACGGCAGAAGACCAGGGCGTCGATGAAAAAGAACGACGCGAGGCCAACAAGAAGATCGAGAAGCAGTTGCAGAAGGAGCGTCTGGCTTACAAAGCGACTCACCGCCTGCTGCTACTGGGTAAGGCCGGAGGGCGCGCGGCGGCTCCCGGCCCGAGCGGAGCGCACGGCCCCGAGCGCAGCGAGCGCGGGGGCCCGGCGGGCAGGGCAGGGCAGGGCCGGGCGGGGGCCGCGCTCACCGCCGCCAGCCACCGGGACCCGCTCCTCCAGTCGCGAGCTGGAGTGTACTGGAAAATGCCTACGCTGGGGTAGGGTAATTGCTGTCTGGGTTCTCAGGAGAAATGGCAACGGTATTGGGCCACGGACCACAGCATTCTTTTTATTTGTTTGCAGGGGCTGGTGAGTCTGGGAAGAGCACTATCGTCAAACAAATGAGGATCCTGCATGTCAATGGATTTAATCCTGAGTAAGGAATGATCAATTTCGCTTTTGCTTCCAAACTGCATGCAAACTTTTTCACTTCTCTCCAGCATTTCCAAACGTGCTTTCTCTGAATAATTAATTTGATCATTGAATAGACCTTTGCGGGGGGGGGGGGTAGTGAGATAAAAGCGTGTTATTGAATTTGGTATATTTAGGCAAATTCTTCTTTTGGTAGCATCTAGATGAAAAAATAAAATAACTTCCCTAACAAAATAGGATTTATTAGATATTCTTGCGATATTGGTCTGTGTTATTGGTACTGCACTTAGCACACTTAACCAATATGTCAGTATATACTTATCTCTATATCCTTGGTCTGCCTGTATTTCAATTCATATCTATCAACATATGGATAAGTCAAGTAAGATATATTTACAAGTGTAGCTGTATAGTTTTTATATGCAGTACTCCTGACAACGTTGCCATGCTTTGTGTAACCTGTGTAGTTTAAAACTACACATTGTAATGTGTGCATTCAAGTTTGCTTAATGTACAAATTAGAAAAATAAGTATGTTTTCCTTTCCCAGTTAAAAACTTTGCAACTGTTGTCTTGGGGGTTGATGTTGACCTCTAGAAAAACCAGTCTAGCCCCATGCTGCAGCTGGAAGTTTAAAATCCCATTCAGCTTATTCAAGTCATTTCTAAAGATAAATTAAATTAATAACAATTCTCTTTTAATATAGGGAAAAGAAACAGAAAATTCTGGACATCCGGAAAAATGTTAAAGATGCTATTGTGGTAAGGATTTTTTTAAATGTTTGGTTAATAGAAAGGTTAAATACTCTGCTCTCTAAAACTGTATAGACAGAAATTGTGTATTTTAGTTGTCATAAGAGGAACCTAAATGTTGTATTTATCCATATATCTTTTTCTTCATTCCATTTTAGACAATTGTTTCAGCGATGAGTACTATCATACCTCCAGTTCCACTGGCCAACCCAGAAAACCAATTTCGATCAGACTATATCAAGAGTATAGCTCCTATCACCGACTTTGAATATTCCCAGGTAAGTAAATCCTTCTTGAAATATTTTAAATGGTGGAAGAGAGAACCATTTTTAATGAGATTGCTTGAGAATCAATGTTAGTATTATTTTATCTTTGACTCTCTTCAAGATCTAGCTCTCTGCCTGAGAGAAATGCTTTTTCCTTCATACCAAAATATTAACATTGGTTAAAAATGTTAAAGACAATAGGATTTTAAGAAATGCTTTTATGAATGTATTGGTGAGATTGGTAATCAGGAAAATAGCCTACCTTTAGGAAATATTGATAGTACTTTTTCCTATATGTATTTCTAAATTAACAATTAAGCAGTTTCCCAGATAACAAAAGAATAGAAATGACATGAGCAGAGAGAAATATTTATGGTAAGTGACTGCTCCCGGGGGAATAGTAGAACAGAATTCAGTTCACTCTTAAGATGTGCATCCTGCAGCTCAAATGAGAAGAGAATGCATGCTGTAAATAACATGGATCACTTCTGAATGTTTATTCTATGATGGGAAAAAAACGTAGTTTGCTTCACATCTGCAGTATTTATGGCCACTTTCCTAATTCCTTGGGTAGCAGTATTACTTATGTGAAAGGGTAAAATGAATAGTAATTTTTTCTTGTTTTGTAGATATACATTTCTTTAAAGCATTGTTATTTGGTCATTTGATTAAGCATGTGTCAAAGGAAAATATATTTGTTAGATTTCTCAGAAAGTCATTTTTCTTACAGTTGTACCAAAAGAGCTTGTGTGTGTGTGTGTGTGTGTGTGTGTGTGTGTGTACGTATACCAACAGTAACAGAATTTTAAAGGTTTCGGTACCTGGCACAGTGCTCTTAAGACGTTTTTCTTTCTCACAATCCCCTCTTCGAAAGGAAGGTGATACAGAAGGCAGTGTGTGTAAAATAGACAGGTCCTGTCCTGCTCTGACTGAAGTCTGGGCCAGTGTGCACCTGCTCACCCCTACCCTGACTCTGCAGCAGAGCACCCTTGTTGTGGAAGCTTTGTAGCAGGATGGCAGATAAGAATGACCCTTTTTGAAAGCTTTTATTTGCATCCTTTCCTGTAATTTTTGCATCTGATAAGCATTCCAGTGTAGCCCCTGAGAGCTCTAGAATTTCTAACAGGACGGAGTTAGACGTGGCAAACTGGCTAGAAAAGGGGGCTGGGGTGTCTGGCACAGCGGGCACGCTTTTTTACTGAATTGTGTCTTTAACTGGATGGCTTGGAGGGGGTAAAGGAGATGATAGGGCGGGGGTGTAGGGGGTAGGACTAGAGCAGTGATTCAGCCAGCTACAGCTATAGGATGTCCCCCAGTACTGTGTGACATTGTACATATGGAAGAAGTCACCCCAAACTACAAGGTCCTAGCTCAAATCAGGGGTGGCATTCCCATTCAACTTTTTTTTTTTTAAAGATTTTATTTATTTATTTGACAGAGAGAGACAGCCAGAGCAGGAACATAAGCAGGGGGAGTGGGAGAGGGAGAAGCAGGCTTCCCACCGAGCAGGGAGCTGGATGAGGGGCCCCAATCCCAGGACCCTGGGATCACGACCTGAGCCGAAGGCAGATGCTTAAGGACTGAGCCACCCAGCGCCCCCCCATTCAACTTTAGATTTACATATGTAGAGACACATACTTAGATTCTCAAATTTGTCCTGTCATAATTGCCTGAAAGTAATCATAAAACATCTCATATATGGTTCTGATTTAGGGGAAAAAGTTATTCCTGCCATGTAATGAGAAATTAGAATTGAGATGTGTTCATCACAAATCTTCTCTCTTCATATGATAGACTCACACACAATGAGGGATTTCATACTCAACCCCAAGTTCAGAAACAATCAGTCATTCCCAGGTGGATTCTAAAGGATCTAAAGCACCTAACTTGTGAAAGTGTTTTTTGAGCTAAATCATGAATATTTTTTTTTATAAAAGATTTTATTTATTTATTTGACAGAGACACAGCAAGAGAGGGAACACAAGCAGGGCGAGTGGGAGAGGGAGAAGCAGGCTTCCCGCTGAGCAGGGAGCCCGATGCGGGGCTCGATCCCAGGAGCCTGGGATCATGACCTGAGCCGAAGGCAGACGCTTAACGACTGAGCCACCCAGGCGCCCCTAAATCATGAATATTTTTAACAAAAAAATAAAATTTGAGAAACCATGTCCTTTGAACACACGTATTTTTACATAGATGTGTTAAGGCTACTTAAAAATGATTATCAGAAACCATAATTCATTATCCATAAAATAAAAGAGAATTAGGACCCAGCAGACACAAATACAGTTATGCTCTTTCAGAGATAATGCTTTTTTTTTCTTTTTGGTAGATTTTAAGCCTAGCATTCTGTTGTCTTATGTGCCTGTGCTGTGTCCAATGTGATTATGTTTATAATAGAGTCAACACTTGTATAAATAAGGAAATTAATACCTAAATATATAACTTTCTTTCTGAAAATGCTATTTTTATTTTAATGTGCACACAATTTTCAGTAATATTTATTCCATCGTGCCCTGAAATATTCATCACTTATATCAGCAAATCGAATAGTTCTTGAATTTACATTTTGATGACCCTCACTGAAAAAGATATTAAGACAGATCTCTCACTTATATACTAATAACACTTGATACTTTTGGAAAAAATTAACTTTTATTTAAAGAAAATGTATATTACTGTAAAAGTCATAAAAATAGAGCTAAATCAATTATCTTAATAGTAAACATAACACAAATTTACTAAATCTAGGACTTTTTGAGATTGAATCCTTGAGAAAATCTTTTGGTGTCACAGTCCAATTCCTTAAGGGTCGTAAGTTCATTTTCTTATAGCTATAATTTTATCATAAAAAATTAACTTCAGAGTTCTTTAAGAAGGAAAAATTAGAAGAATATATATTTAAAATTACATGAGACTGCCCATTATAATGTAAAGTCTAACCTTATCTTGAGTATCTTAATGATTCTCTCTAAAAATATTACACTTAAGTTTACCTTTTGGTTTTTGGTTTTGGTTGTTTTTGGTTTGGGGTTTGGGTTTTTTTGCTGTTCATAATGGCTTCCATTTGAATTTCTTTTTTTTTTTTTAGATTTTATATATTTATTTGAGAGAGAGAGAGGTGGGGAGAAGCAAGCAGACTTCCCACTGAGCAGGGAGCCCACCAAGAGGCTCAATCCCAGGACCCTGAGATCATGACCTGAGCCGAAGGCAGAGGCTTAACCGCTTAAGCTACCCATGTGCCCCTCCACTTGAATTTCAATTGAACTATAGGAAACCTAAGCCACCCATGTGCCCCTCCACTTGAATTTCAATTGAACTATAGGAAACCTAAGTTTTAACAGAGAAGGCCGGTGTAGATAGTGAATAGCGCCCAGCCAGCTAACAGTTGCTGTGGGGGTTAGAGAAAGCATTCAGGGCCAGACCTCCCTGGCCTCGTAGGCCAGGTGTGTATTGATCTGGGGGGGCCTTTGGAGAGCTCTGAGCAGTGCAATTACATGACCTGGTTGTGTTTTATCAAGATCACTTTGGCTGTAGGTGGAGACTGGGTCCTAGGAAGGCAAGGTTGCAGTGGCGCCATGGTCTGGGAATCAGTTGTAGCGATCCAGATGTGAGATAATGGAGCAGCTTGGGGTGGGGTGATATAATTCATTGATAGGTGCCTAGTTAGTTCTTTTCTCGGGCATATATCCAAAATTGTCTTCCTGTGGACTGGGGTCCATCCAGGAACCCCTTTACTAGTTGGCACCATGCCTTTGCATCCAGTTCATCTACACGAGGTGATAGAAAATAGTCTCAGGTGACGATCATGACAGATTCCCCCTCCACCTCCCAAAAAACTCTTAGCACGATACCAAACCAGGAGCAATTAATTCAATTGAACTATTAATTCATTCGTGTGGTTTTTGTTTTTTTTTTTCTTCTTAAAATGTGGGTATTTTATTAGCTCTTTTAACATTGTAGTTTGCTAGGTTATTTTAAGGGGAGGATGAAAACTAAGGCTTCCTGAGAAATGTGACAGCAGTCTGACATGTTGCTCAGTGCTCTGTCATGACCACCTGGCATGACCTACGTTGACGTTTTATCAGAACTGCGTGTCAGTGTAAACCTGGAGAGCGAGAATGACTCTGTCCGCTCCTCCCAGGTCAAAGTACACGGGGCTTTTGGTTAAGGAATAGGCTGGCTCCCCGCAGTGCACAGGGGCAAGGCCTGGGAGCCCGGCTGCCCGCTGTGGGTCTTAGATCCGCCGCTCTCTCAAGACGTGACCGGAAGCCAGTAGCCCGCCACGCGGCCAGAACAGCGGTGGGGGCCGGGCTTCCGAGAGCGGCCCCTAGGAGGGTGCGCGCGCACGCCACGGGGGGGCGGGAAGCGAAGCGTCCAATGGTGAGGCGCGCTCAGCCGCTCCCGCCCGTGCGCTGGTCCCAGCCTCTGGGGAAGGCCCGCAGGATTCCGGAACTCACGTCATCCAGGTTAGTGGTCTAGCGTCTATAGTGTTTTTTAACCCACTGACCTCTCTCATCCCCGCCCCCACCGCCACCATCCAAAAAGTCTTTGAAGCCCACCATCTGTATCAGGTAGGAGCAGGTTCTCCCTCTGGAGCCCAAGCTGCGTCTCCACCCGGGACCCCAGCATTTGCCCCCGAACCTCATCAGAGCCCCCTGGGCTCCCCAGCGCTGTTGTTGGAAAATGACAGGCCAGTTGCGTCAGCTCCCAGGGAACAGGCTTCTTCTCTCCGGACTGCCCCCCCCCCCCGTCCTCTCCCCCGACAACTCACACCCCACAGCTGAGCACACTGAAAACAATTCCTGAGTGCCTGTTAGAATCTGACAGAATCCTCTGTCCGCTTCTCTAGGGAGCTGTGGGGGTAACAAGTCAGGGGACTGGCCCCCTGGGACATCACACTGCGTTACAGAAAGGAAGGCTCCCTTCCGTACGGTAAACCGGCGCTTTCACTCAAGATGGCATTTAGATCCACCTCCCAAGCATCCACCCTGTTCTTTGTCTTTGGAGGGAGTGAGGCTTAGTGTGCGTTTTAAAAGAGAAAGGAAACATTGAAAGTGTAAAATGTGGTGGGAACTACGACTGTGTGTTCCACAGTACTCTGAAACTCTTAGAGATCTGTATATATGGCATCCGAGAGAAAAGTCATCTTGGATCATTTCAGATGTCCTTAATAAACGGGGATGACTTACACAGGGGCGCCTTGGGGCTGTGCCCCGAGCGCACTCTTCTCCCATCTCAGCTGCCCCTGGCAGGGTCCTGAACCACCCAGACGGGGAGCTGACTGCTCTGAACCAGAGCCCAAGGGGAGACCGACCTCACGGGGCTCAGGCTGCCTCTGCGCTTTCAAGGGCCAAGGCAGGACCTAAAAAGAGCGTCGGCCTGGGGCAGGAAGGGCTCCAGAGACACCTGCCTGGGACCTCTGAGTCTGCGGACTGGACAGTGTCCCTGTCTCGAGGGAATATACTGGAGCCAGAACACCTGGGCTCAGATTCTGACCGCCCTGGCGCTATGTGACCTTGAGCAAATCACCTTATTGCTGTCTGCCTTTTCTCAACTGTAAAATGGGGGTAGGTGATCACAATACCGACCGCGTGAGGTTGTTAGGAGGCTTGAAGCAGTGCTGGCACATGGGAGGTGCACCTGCAGATTAGCATTACTGCTGTGTAGAAGGGGAGGGGCTCTGGAATTGACTGGGTGCCGGTGTGCCTGGTAGGCACTCTTCATCACCATCCATCATCCTGAGCCCTGCTGGCCTCAGATGAACACCCAGCTGCCTGCACACCGTCTCTGGGTCCAGAGGGGGAGACAACTGAACCCTCTAGCTATTCCCCCACCGGCCAGCCCCACCCTGCAGCCCTGCGTTGAGCCAGCACCTATAAACCGTGTCCTCTGTCAGTGCCAAGAGCTGATGTCCCCAACACCTCACAACATACCTGGGAGGAGGTGTCCCAAACGAGGCTGTCAAGCCATGGACTGGCCCTGACTGCTCAGGAACGCTGGCCTGCATGCCTCCTCACAGCACCATTGTCCAGGTGGGACATCTCCCAGCCAGTCTCCCACTTGGCCTCTGTCACCCGAAGCCCCCCCGGATCTCAGCCCTCTTCCTCCTCCTTCACTTACTTCCAGTCAGATTTTCTGGAAGTGACATCAGTGGTCTTCCTCCTTTCCCACCAGTTCTGCCTGTCTTTGTCCTCCCCTTTTGTTCTGTGCCTTGCCGAGCGACAGGTTCTCTGAGGCCACTGGAACTGCCCTAGATCTGCCAGATCTCTGTCAGACTTTTCACCTTTCTCCCTGGGGCTACAATCTCTGCCCAGTTTTGCCACAAGTTCCAGCAAGCTTCTGGCTCATTCTTGTAACCCAGTGCTCACCCCAACACACGCTTTCTAATAATAGAAAGATGAGCTGTATCCTGAAACACCCCCTCCCTCCGCAAGGGGAGTTAACACTGAAATACATCGCATTTCAAGAACAGGTGTCTCCTCAGGAAAGTTATCAGCATTTGACCTTTTCTAAATAAAATATTTTAAATGTCCTAGGGTATGTTCTCCAGTTTAAAAAAAAAAATCCTAGAAAAATTATTTCTTAAAAATAAACAACAGCCGTTCTTTTTTAATTTGCAAAGCTGGGTTTTTATTTTTATTTTTATTTTTTTTAAGATTTTATTTATTCATTTGAGACACAGAGATACAGAGAGAGAGAGAGAGCATGAGCAGGGGGAGAGGCAGAGGGAGAGGGAGAAGCAGGCTCCCCACTGAGCCAGAAGCCCGATGTGGGGCTCTATCCCAGGACCCTGGGATCATGACCTGAGCCGAAGGCAGATGCTTAACCGTCTGAGCCACCTAGGCACCCCTGCAAAGCTGGATTTTTAGTTTTTGGTTTCTTTTTTCCTTTTCTGAAGTTTGCTGGAAGTGGTGAGTGCCTGTGTCTTGCAGCAAGGCTGCCATATTGATTCTCTAGGGTGTTGTCAAAGTCATATTTTAAAAACAGGAGTGTTGAAAATAGATGGTTGCTGAGGCCTTAGAGACCATCTAGCCTGAGAGCTCCAGCTGAGGAAATGGCAGCAACAGAGGGAACGAACTTGCCAGGGAGGCAGGAAGTTTGACGATTTCCTTCTGTGTGTAGAGCACCCTGGTAGTTGGCAAAGATGGAACATGGCTTCCCTGGCTATTTTTCCAGTGACAGGCTTTTGTAACAGAGTACTCTAAACAGCAGTCTTCCGTGGGTAACATTGATGATCCCCAAGACCGTTTTTGCAAAACTGAGTGTGAAGGTGCTGCTGAGGGGAAGGGGTGGATGAGCAAGAGGTTACCTTAGCTCCCCTTGCTTCTTCAATATTTAGTCAACAAACTTACGTGTCTGTGGATACCAAGATCCTCAAAGAGCTTATCATCTAGAGGGAATACAGACTTATAAACAAAGTTGATGGTATTGTATAACACTACAATAGAGGTATTCATGGAGAGCTATTGGAAGGATATGAGGGGGCCCCACCTGACCAGCTTCATGCTGAGCTGAGGCCAGAGGATTTGGGCCTCCTCCTCAAGGCAATGGAGAATCATCCAGTTATTCTAGTCAGGGAGTGACAAAATGCAAGTTGTCTTTGGAAAGACCACTCCTGAATTCATTAAGAGGCCACTCCTGCAAGTCTGCTCTTGGCATGGTGCTCTGAGAGCTCATCTGTTTTTGGGCAAAGGGCATTTCCTCTGTCAGAAACCTACTTCCAAGCCTTACATTGCTTATGTCAAAACACAAGGAGGGATGGAACCCCCATACTTCATTCTGCACATCTGGAATACTAATGAAAGGAATTGCTATTATTTTAAATAAAATATTCCCGTTAGAGCCATCAACTACACTGGAGCTTCAATGAGGATGCTTTTTTAAAATTCTGTTTTCTTCTTTGAAATGTTATCATAACGGTTTTCCTAATAAAGGATAACTTTTTATTTTGAAACAATTTTAAACTTACCCCCAAAATGCAAAAGTAGTACAAAGAACTCCCAGACATTTATCAGACAGATTCATCACTAGCTAGTCGGCCATATTTGCTTCCCCATTCTATCTACACCAACGCACATTTTCACGAACCGTTCCAGAGTTGATTGCAGACCGTGTGCTCCTTTACCTAATACTCTGCTGTGGATTTACTTTCCACAGTATGGCTATCAAAATAAAGAGATTTAACATTGATACACTCTTGTTTTGTAACCTACAAATGTTATTCAAATTTCACCAGTTGCCCCAGTAATAATATAGTGAAATTATAGTAATAATAATGATAGTGATAACTCTGGTCAATAATCCAATCCAGCATCAAGCACTACATTTAATGTCCATGTCTCCTTTCCTATCAGTTCCTCGGCCCTCTTTTCTGTCATGACCTTGACCAGACATTAATTTTGTGCAGTGCCTTCACTGTGGCTCATCTGATGTATTGTGACCAGATGTAGTTAGGGCTTTGGCAGCAAAAGCACAGGAGTGACCTTGTGTCCTTCCTAGTGCATCACGGACATTAACAATGAATCTCTTCGTGAAGGTGGGGTCTGCTGCCCTTTTCCCCTCTGTAATTCCTAAGTATGTTCTAAGAATGTTTTTTGGGGTTGTATAAATAAATACCCTGTTCTTATCAAAACGTTCACACTGCCTAATTTTAGCAGACTAATAAATTTTATGTGCAATACATATTGAAGGGGGTAAGCTGTTAGCAACTTTTTTGGCTACTTCTAAATACTACAATGAAAACCAAATACAGTGTAGATCATGATGCTGCCTTTCACATAATAAAAAGTGTATCATTCTGTGCTCTTAATAATAAAAGCGTGTGGAAAGACCCCTGGTCTATACCAACACATCAAGAAATCCGGGCCGGAGCCACAAGGCAACTCTTCCCTAAAGTGTTTTTCCTTACAGAAGATACATTTGAAGGGCCCCAAAGTAAGGCAACATGGTTTTTTTTAATTCCTGATACATTTTAAGGGTCACAAAGTGAGACACCATATTTTTTTAATTCCTTAAGGAAGATGTCATTGAAACTTCAAATCCTTTGAAAGTGTGAGATTTTTGTTGTCAAGGCTCACCTCAAATTTTGATATATTGGGAGTTTGTCACTTGGCTTACCAAAGCAGAAGTTCACTTCAAAGGACGCTTGTTCTTTCCAGAAGAATATGACATTAAAAATACCTTAGCATTAAAGCATGTTGTCCTTATCATTGCAGTTTTTTGTAACTGTGAGAGAAAATGCCTTGAACTTTGCAGCTCTCTCTCAGAAAACGGTGGAAGGTGCGGACAAGTAGGCTATTCTTTTGTCAGATGAAGCCTTGAATGAGTTGACACATGTGATTTGTGAGAAAGGTACACTGAGATTTTAAGAGGCAGAATAATGAATTTACTCCTGAAAAGATTCCTCTAAAAACACTGACTTTTAAATTTTTTTCATTTTGCATGAGAACATCATCCAGAATGTGTGGGGTTTTTTACTCACCTCTTAAAATAATCCTGTACATTTTTTTTATTCTGCCTCTATTATAGCATTGGGATTAAATTAAATCGACTTTATGCATAACATTTTCACTACACAAAGCAGTTTCATTTTTTAAGTTGTATTTGTGGGGTTTTTTTTGAATAGGAAGTATTTGTATACGGCACAAAATCCAAAAGATATGAAAGAGTGAAAAGTCTCTCTCTTACTCCCGGCCCCAGACACCCAGTCTCACACCCAGAGACAACCAGTGTGGCATAAAATTAACTTAGGGCCCTCAGAGAGCAATCCTTTTAACGTATTTTTATCTCATAGTGAGTAGTCAGTTATAAAACACAATTGCAGTTAATCTTAATTAGTATGGAGAAGATATCCAGCCTGAATTGCCAAGTAAATGTTTTTGAAATAAAATGTAATATTAAAGATTTAACATTAAATTGTAAGGAAACTGTCTTGGAGCTTAGACAAAATGCCAGAGTACTTGATTATGAAAATATAGAAAAATTGTATTAGGCATCCATTAAATAGCCATGTTTTAAAGGGTAGAAGCCACAGCCTTCATGCCTCTAAGGGGAACCTTACCATATACAATTAACCCCAGCGGACTACCTGGAGGGCATTTGACCTTAAGGGTCTGCGTGGAATAACCTGTCAGAGCAGTTGGTGGCCCTTTGGGGCTATTTCTCTGACCGTTTAGGGTCAGACCGCATGCCCTTTCTCACATGAGGTCCCCATTCATTCTGTGCCCATCCTGTAGTATTCCTTCTTGGCTTTAGGACATTCTGCCCCGCCCACACTTCCCAGCCCTTGAAATTTCTGCACAAGGATAAACCCCTGGTTTCCTCCCATGTGACATGCTTACCTCCACCTGCACGTTGCATGTTCCTCCTTCCCACCGGTTCTTGCTTTACCACCTGCAAAACCTACCTGTACCTGAGCAAGATTCCCAGAACAGTTTGGATGCTGTTTGTCCTTATCTAAATACTGATTTACCAAAGGTCCGTTTTGAGCTCTTAGTAAGTACTCAACAAATGCCAAGGGCTTACAATAACCAAAGAAAGGAGTTATCTGCTCCCTTTAAATTCCTCCAATTAACAAGGCTTAAACTCACTCAGAAAGCAGATTATGTGTCATGATTTCAAATGTTTACCTGTCCTTTTTATTTAAAGCTCAGGTCATGGTCATGTCGTGTTTTGCCAATAAACATGCCTTTATTGGGGGTAGGAACCATCTCCTCCTTGCTTGCCATGGCCTTTGCCACAGAGTTATGCTAAAAAATGTGTGCTAAAGTCACCAAAAGGTAATTGCCATGTGCTCAGCACTGTACTTAGGGCTGAGAGTTACACAAAGTTACACCAAGACTTCTAGCCTCAGGAACCCGATGTCTTAGTGAAGACACAAGATGTACGTACAGCAATCTACAGTATGTGCTATAGAATGAATGAACAGCCCAGTGTCATATAATGTCATGCTTCCTCACGTGGGATAGACCAGAAATTGTGTAGCCACTCAGAGAAGAGTCCTAAGGATAACAGGGCTCAGACCGAAGGCTTCGCGGTCACACCGATGTGGTGGGATTCCTGGGAGAGTTGTGTTTTCATCAGCAAAGCAGGAAGAGCTAAGGACCGTGGTGGGAAGAGCCAGCTTAGCTCAAGTCAAGCTGGGTGTTGAAAGGAGATGGAGGGTTAGGGAGATGGGACGCAGGCTGCCAACCCACCTGGAACACTTTTTATTCGTTTCATTAAAAAACACGACACTCTGTGGATTTGGAGCATGGCTGCTGGGGGACTGAGCAGGAGAGCACAGAGAGGAGGAGGTAGTGGCAATCCACGGACTCACACGTGCACTCACCTGGTCAGGAAGCACATCCCCGTCGCAAAATCAAGATCCGTTTGCCAGAGTAGCCGCTTCACTGTCTTGGGTTCACTGTTCACCGTGAACTTGGCTGAACCCAGGGTGAGCCCATGGTCTACCGACTGGGTTCCATGGTGTTCAGAAAAACAGACTGTCTTCCTTTAGCTTAAATACTGAAGTCACAGTTGTGGCAGTCGATTTATTACTCACGCACATAATTACTTAGTGTTTAAGGAAACAGTAGTAGTAAAAACTGTTCAGGCTCATTGTATTTTCTTCATTCTATAAAGCACGTAAATACAGGAAAAGAAAAGATAAATAAATATACTGGTTGGTTCATTCATTTCTATTTGAACTTGCTCATCCCGCACTGAGGTGAAATGAACCTTACCATAATCTCGTTTATCCTACGTATTTATCCACATACACACCTAAAACACACACACACACACGGAGGCTGAATCCTGCACAAAGTATTATGTAAGTTATGAACAGTGTTTTCAACATATTACATTTAGTCCAATGATTGTGCTTCAAAAAGACCTAAAAGGAAGGAAAGATGTTATCACAGCAAAAACTGCGTTTACAGGTATCTCTGGAAAAGGAAAACAGGCATGTTCTCTTTATTTTTCTTCCCCTACTTCCATCCGCCCATCAGATAAGAGTGTGACATTTGGTTTCAAAAATGAGTTTTACTACCCCTGATTCTCAGTTGGGTTCTAGAACCATCTATGCAGTCTCATTCAAATGAGTATTTGTAGAAAAACAAGAATTGCTACTTGCGTTTTCATTTTTATAAAAAAATAATGTTAACAGTTTTATGGAGTCATTATCGGGTTTCATTTCTCTTTATCCACAACAGTATATTCGTGTATCCCCCAGTAAACTCTAAGGAGCCCTGGGTGTTCTACGCAAACAATGAATCATGGACACTACATCAAAAACTAATGATGTGATGTATGGTGATTAACATAACATAATAATAAAAAAAAGCTATTCACGTATACCTATTTATAAAGTCTTCCTTGATCTTTCCAACTGGAAATAATCTTTTTAATTACTAAATCCTCCTCTTTCATTTTTTGAATATCTCTCATAGAAATAATTATTGATTAATGAAATTAATGAAATACTATTTCATTTATAAAAAATAAAAAATAAAAAATAAAAAATAAAAAAAAGAATACCTTTGGTGAGAATATGATTGATTTGAGAAATTATTGGAGGAGCCCTAGCCCCTCTTTCTCAAGCTTCCTCTTCTTACCCAATCTCCTAAATTTTGACAGTATCTAAATGTCCTATTGCTTTGCAGTTTAAATGATGACATATCATTTCAAAGTACTAGGTGTTATATTTCTTCAGGGTTTTTTTTTAAATTGTTCTTAAGCCATTGTATTTTTATTTGTTTTTGTTAAGCTGTGTAATCACCTACCTGAGAAACTAAAATGACACCAACTGGCATCTGCATCTACTTGAAAGAATTGAGTCTAGGGGCACCTGGGTGGCTCAGTCGTTAAGCGTCTGCCTTCGGCTCAGGTCATGATCCCAGAGTCCTGGGATCGAGCCCCGCATCAGGTTCCTTGCTCCGCGGGAAGCCTGCTTCTCCCTCTCCCATTTCCCCTGCTTGTGTTCCCTCTCTCGCTGTGTCTCTCTCTACCAAATAAATAAAAAATCTTAAAAAAAAAAAAAAAAAAGAATTGAGTCTATAAAGGGGCACCTGGTGGCTCAGTTGGTTAAGTGTCTGCCTTTAGCTCAGGTCGTGATCCCAGGGTCCTGGAAGGGAGCTTGTCTCCCTCTCCCCCACATGTGCTTTCTCTCTCTCAAATAAATAAAAATCTTAAAAAAATAATTAAGTCAATAAAGATTATCATCAGTGCTTCCTATTTTTACTGCTAAAAAGTTATCATTAATTAGTACATCATATCACGTGAATTTCTCTTATTTACTAGAAGATATTATCTTACAAATTAACCATTATCAGTTTTATCTGAATAGGCATTCAATTCTATTCAGTTCTTCAAGAATGATTACCTGATATGTGTCAGGAGCTGTGTTAAGCATTGGAAATACCGAGGTGAATTTTTGGGTACCCAGAAGGAGTGACAGGGTGCACAGGGTTTAAATAAATAACCAGGACACATTGAGATGTGTTGTCCATGCAGAAGAAGGTGGCATTCGCCTGTGAGGGAGCATTTGGTGGACCCCTCGCTGTCCCAGGGAAGGTGAGGCTTGGACCAGACTTTGAAGAATGAATGAGTTTGGCAGGTAGACTGGGGATGGAGGGTAATGTGGCCGGAGAAGTACCACATACAAATTGTGACACATCCGAGGAGTCCTTCTCACAACTGGAATTCAGAAAGAGAGTCTGGTCCTGCAGAAATATCATGGTGAGACATTCTTAGCGTCATGGCTCTCTTGAAGCTAATTTTTAGGTAATTCAGCTGGAGACTTTTATACTTAACTCCAGTGTAAAATGTTATGGTAGGAATGCTATGGTATAGAAGTAAATAAAAACAGCTGTACAGGTAATAGAAAAGAATTACAAAAAATTTAGAAAATATATGAGCTTCAGTAAAAGGATTGCTTTAAATGGCCCAAGTCGATTTCATTGAGGATAAAATTGAAACTACTTTGTCTTTAAGCCAAATGACTACTCGTGCTTCTCTGGTGGTTTTCATGACCTAGAAATTTGGGAGACTAAATCTTTGCAGGGTTCTACTTCAAGTCCTTGCTCTGTCCTCAGCACTGCTCTTACCCCAGTTGATCCCGGCTCATATGCAGTTGACTTCTTCACCTCATTTTGACTGCGCCTCCTTCTCTACACTCTTATGGTGGCTTCTCCTTGATTCGTAGCATTTCACTTGGAAGTGAACTTAAGTGTGTCCAGTAGACTTACTTTATAGATGAGCAGGATGTGACAGCAGAACTTTAAGAGACTCGTCTAGGGTCATCCAGATGTGTTGACCCAGAGGTTGAGTCAGGACTAGAACACAGAGTCTCCTAATTCCTCGTTCAGCTCTCTTCTCATTGTTTTCATTCTTATCTCATCATTTTCATTCTCATCTTCTCATTCAGTTCTCATTTTCATTAAATGCAAGATCTGCATTTATATAGAAGACTTTTATCCTCTATTAAATTGAATAATAAGAAACTGCCAGTGGGACTATATCAAACTAAAAAGTTTTTACTTAGCAAAGGAAACTATCAACAAAACACTTCAACCAAAATGAAAAGGCAACTGACTACAGGGAAAAAGTTATTTGCAACTGATTCAACCAATAAGGGGTTAATATCCCAAATTATAAGGAATTCACATAACTCAACCCAAAAAGAATTTAATGAAAAATGGAAAGAGGATCTGAATAGACATTTCTTCAAAAACATACAGATGGCCGAAGACACATGAAAAGATGCTAAACACCACTCATCATCAGGGAAATACAAATCAAAACCCCAAGGACATATCACCTCATACCTGTCAGAATGGCTATTATCAAAAAGACAAGAAATAACAAATGTTGGGGAGGATGTGGATTAAAGGGAACTCTCATGCACTGTTGGTGAGAATGCAGATTGGTGCAGCCACCATGGAAAACAGTGTGGAGGTTCCTCAAAGGTTAAAAGTAGAACTACCATATTGATTTAGCAATTCCACTTGTGGGTATTTATCCAAAGAAAACAAAAACACTAATTCAAAAAAATATACACGTTGCTATGTTTATTGTAGCACTATTTACAATAGTGAAGATATGGGAGCAGCTTAAGCATCCATCAATAGATGAATGGATATACAATGGTATATTACTCAGCCACGAAAAAGAATGAGGTCTTGCCATTGTGACAGCATCGATGGACCTAGAGGGCACTGTGCTCATTGAAATAAATCAGACAGAGAAAGATAAATATCATAGGATTTCACTTATATGTTGAATCAACAAAACCAAACAAACAAACAAAACAGCAACAGAGTCATAGATACAAAGAACAATCTGGTGGTGGCCAGAGGAGAGAGGGGGGAGTTAGGGGGAGGAATGAAATAGGGGAAGGGGATTAAAAGGTACAAACATACAGATTATAAAAAAAAGAAACTGCCCTTTTTGGTCAAAAATGGCCGTTTTTGACCTACATTATGCAGTTTCATGTGGTTTAACCTTATGGATTGAGTACCACCCATCAGCCTTCAGTCCCTTCCATCCCCTGCTGCCAGGAGATGGCCTTGCATTTGTACAGCGAGTCGTCAATGAGGGCCACCACTGCTGGCCAGGCTGCAGCAGGGCGAGGCTCTTTCCTTCCTATTCCAGAAGTCTCCCTCTCCCCTGCCTTTCTGCTTCACTCTGGTCAGTACCATCTACGTGGTGCCCCCTTCTCATCACCCTCTCTCCTCTGAGGTGCTTCTCCTCACATCCTTAGTCTCAACATACGTTTGGGCGGAAGCCTTCCAAGGAGCCATCTCCTGTGGGAGCCTTCCCCACCTGTGAGGTGAGAGGTGGCAAATCCTGTTCGCCGGCCCCTCGGCGTCCCCGTGCCTGCACGTCCCATGTCCCACACCCTGATCCATTTAATTCGAGCTGCTTCAGTGCTTGTTTGGTCGAAGTTACACATTCTTGGTGGCCAAGGACGTGACGCGTTTGCTTGCTTCCAGTCGTAACAATAACCTCAAGCCGTCTGTGTAAAGGATTTGATGTGTAGTTACCCTGGAAGAGTCTCGGTGTATGTTGGAGGTGGGAGAAAACAGGATGGTGCTCTGTGTAACCAGTCTCTGAACTAGTTCCCATAGTCAGTTTGGTATACTGTCTTCAGACTCTTGTTTGAAAAGAAAGGACACAAAATAGTGCCAGAAATTTAATAATAATAGCTTTACATATATAGTTGTATTAAAACAATTGTATCTGAGTCATTTTGGTGCCTAGAGGAAAGGTTCTTTAACGTTACGGAGATTCTCGTCTTACTTCTGCCGCTACTCTATAACCTTGGGCGGTTTATTTTATTTTATTTTTTTATATTTTTTTATGTATTTATTTGACAGAGAGAGAGACAGTGAGAGAGGGAACACAAGCAGGGGGAGTGGGAGAGGGAGAAGCAGGCTTCCCGCTGAGCAGGGAGCCCAATGCAGGTCCCGATGCCAGGACCTGGGATCATGACCTGAGCCGAAGGCAGACCCTTAACGACTGAGCCGCCCAGGGGCCCCAACCTTGGACAGTTTAAATGACAACTCTGTGCTCAGTTTTTTCATCTGTAAAGTGGGGATAATAATAATAATGCTTATCTTGTGATGGAAATTAAATGCACCAATGCATCTCGGTGCTTGGCACTGTTCCTGGCACCCTGTAAATATCCAATAAATATCAGCTACTATCTAATTGCCTTTCTTGTGACATTTATAAATGTATTTACAGTGCCTTTTTAGGTGTTGCCAAGTGCTAGAGCTTTGGAAACTTTCCTTAGGCATTTTGCTGTCAGGTAACATGAGTGCCAGAAACATGCAGAGTACTGTCGCTCACAGGGCGGGGGAGTGGTGAGGACCCCCTCCCCACCGAGAAGCAGTGCAGTGCTCAGGATCCTTGCTGCATTCCTGAGCCCAGCAAGGCCCTCGGGAGCAGGGAGATGGGAGCTGCCACCGACATGGGACGCCTGCCCTGTGCACGCTCGCTGGCACTTCTGCCAGTGGCCCCAGAGCAAGCCTGGCTCAGGATTCATGGTCAGACTGTCGCGTTTGCAGGGGGCTCTCTCTCTCTTCTGTAGCTTTTCAAGGCTTGGGCTTTCATGGGGAGAGCTAAAAATACTATATTCTGCAGAAAATGTTTTCACCTGGAGTAAATTCTATAGTTTAGATAAAAATATAAAGAAAAACCAAATTGGAATTTTAAAATGCATGAAACCATATCACAAACATTTTTTTTACACCTCAGTTTTCATCTGGGTTTTGTTTGGGGTTTTTTTGGTTGGGTTGGTTTTGGGTTTGGTTTTTGGTGAAGTTGGTAAATAGTGAGTGCTGCTCACACAGCTCTTCAGGGCAAGTACTGTCCCAGGTGGGGTATCCCCAGCAGCACCCTGAGGCAGGTGCCATTGCCGTCTGGTCCTTTCCCTCGGGAGGAAACACAAGTACAGAGAAGCAGTTGATGTGCCCAGGGTCGTGGGGCCGGCAAGCACGTGGTTCAGGACTGGAGGCCAGGTGCTCGGACTCCAGAACGTGTTCTGTCACCTTCCTGTCACCACTGGTCCATGCCACACGCAGAGTCAGCCTGATTCCAGCAGCAGGCTGTGACTTGGGCAGGCCACTCACCATCATCATTTTGATCTTTATTTCCAGAGGTCAGGTCGGTGGAAATTGCTGATTTATTTGTGCGTCTCAGATAAGAATCAGTCTCTGAGTGCAGTCCTGTATCTGATGGCATGATCGTCTCCCTGCGGGCAGGCGGGGTTCGGATGGGGCCATCTTTCCGGTCCTCATCCGAGCAATGACAGCTCTTCCCACAGCAGAGGCCTGGCTGCCGTCTCTCGGGAGAGCCCGGTGTGTAGGCAGAGAGTTCCTGCTGAACCTGCCCTCAACTGTGACTGCTTTCCGAGTCCTGATCACTGAAGACAAAACTAACACCTTGAAGGAATTGCTCTGTATCATTTCCCAACTCTGAGGGAGGGATGAATAGCCAACCGCTGACCCTCACTGCGTGTAAGGGTGAAGAGGGTGGCTGGGCTGGGTTTGTTCCAAGTCCCCATGGCTTATCTATCCTTACATGAGCTCTCATTTCTGAAAATATCTTTTTTTTTTTTTAAAGATTTTATTTATTTATTTGAGACAGAGAGAATGAGAGAGAGCACATGAGAGGGGGGAGGGTCAGAGCGAGAAGCAGGCTCCCCGCTGAGCAGGGAGCCCGATGCGGGACTCGATCCCGGGACTCCAGGATCATGACCTGAGCCGAAGGCAGTCGCTCAACCAACTGAGCCACCCAGGCGCCCTCATTTCTGAAAATATCTTGAAGCCATTGGTTTGGGTATCATTGGATTCTGAGCTCTGCAGCACATACCATTCTAAGGCTTTACATGGATCATCTCATTTCATACACGCACGTGCACGTGCATGCACACACACGTATGCACCCCCTATGAAGTAGCCGCCAATACAAACTCCATGAAGTGGATGAAGAGGTTCAGGTGGATTAACTAGCCCCACATCACAGAG
This sequence comes from Mirounga leonina, assembly GCF_011800145.1. Classification (NCBI taxonomy): domain Eukaryota; kingdom Metazoa; phylum Chordata; class Mammalia; order Carnivora; family Phocidae; genus Mirounga; species Mirounga leonina. Next base: position 1,126,499 of record NW_023270619.1, read on the forward strand.
CTCTGCTGGGAGAGCTGGCACTTGCTGCTGGAGCCCACACTCTAAGCCGTAATGTCAAAGGGTCTATCTACAGTTGAAACAAGTAAGCCTGTATCAGATTGAAAATTAAGAAGGGGCAGACAAAGTACTATGAACAACAGGGAAAAAGACAGAAATGAGTAGAACACATGCATAAGAACTCAAAAGCAAATCCTCAGAGGCATTCTGTGTGGGGACAGATTTCCTTGGGTGTCACTTGTCTACATCACAAATACAGTGACTGATGCTTGGGATTTATATCCTGGGTCTTTAAGAAGCAAGAAGTGAAATACCAGCTTTTCAAGAAGAAGTCTGCACTGCTTCAAGAAAGGTTTATAATCACAAGTCATTGATAAGGGGGAAAAAGTTTTGCTGAAAAAGTTGAAACCCGTAAGTATCTAGAAATCTTTGATTTGGATTGATAGGCTCTCTAGAATCTTGTTAACTGTTGGTTTCCCTAGGGTTTAACTGTAATAGTAATGCCTAGAGAGAAGAGTCTGGATGGAAGTGACTTAGAATTTATCCATCCATTGTCATGGTCCAGTGATGCCTAAAAATAAACAGCTTCGGGGCGCCTGGGCGGCTCAGATGGTTAAGCGTCTGCCTTCGGCTCGGGTCATGATCCCAGGGTCCTGGGATAGAGTCCCGCATCGGGCTCCCGGCTCAGCGGGGAGCCTGCTTCACCCTCTCCCTCTGCCTCTCTCCCTGCTCATGCCGTCTCTCTCTCTCTCTCTCTGTATCTCTGTGTCTCAAATGAATAAATAAAATCTTAAAAATAAACAGCTTCAGTTTCTAGAATTGCTCCTTTTTCAGTAGGATCTGGAACATTTTTCCATACAGTTCTGCAGGTTTGCATTTTTGCTGGTACTTGACTCAAAAGCCACCTTTCTTGTTCTTAAATTTCAGCTACCCATGTTGCTCTCTTAGTTTCTCCAGCTACTCTTGTTTTGATTAGACAAAATGTTATTATAGATAACAACACTATTTCAATTAGCTCATTAGAAAAAAAGAATTCCATACTCTTTTTTTTTTTTTTAAGATTTTATTTATTTATTTGAGAGAGAGAATGAGATAGAGCATGAAAGGGTCAGAGGGAGAAGCAGACTCCCCGCCGAGCAGGGAGCCCGATGCGGGACTCGATCCCGGGACTCCAGGATCATGACCTGAGCCGAAGGCAGTCGCTCAACCGACTGAGCCACCCAGGCGCCCAGAATTCCATACTCTTAAGAAGTTTTTTTATGTAAAGGGCATGTTAATGAAGAGAAGGTTCAAATCTTTCAAGAGCAACACTTTCTGACGTGTATAATATTGAGAGATAACTCCTGTAATAAGATTTTAAAACTTAGAAATACGACAGTCTTCTCTTCATCCTTTGGCTTTGTTGAAAACTTTAAAGTAATTTTTTTGAAAATTTGCTTTCTGTTCATCACTAAGATTTGCTACTGGATCATGTGCTGTAGGTTCCCTTTGCCATTTGTCAGATTTCTTTAGCTGTTATGCTACCAGTCATTTGTGCATAACACGGGGGCACCCCAGGAATGGAACCTCAAAAATAAATAAATCATAAAAGCCTAAAGATTGTATCAAAATAAAACACCATTTTACTTTTCCTCAACATTAGGAATCAGAAGGCCAAATGCATTTTTTACACTCTTCTTTCCTTTGGTCCTCTTGTGAAAACTCAGTCTACGACGTGCATGAGTAAGTTCAGAGACAGCTGGAGTGACGTCATAGATGAGGAGCAAGAGTCCCAGGGAGAAGGTGGGATTTGCCCACATTCACAGCCCGACTGGAAGTGACAGTCGTTCCTTGTGGGATCAGGATTCTTACCATTTGTGTGTCAGATGACACAGAATCAGTGAGAATTTCTCACTTTAAGGTACAATGAGCCATACAGCTTAAAATCACATGAAATTCCCTGTTAACTCCAGCTGACCTACTTCAGGAGCTCTGTTCATACTGCGCCTTCTGTGCCTGTGAAGGCCTGGGCAACAGGTATCCAGACTGATACTATTTCGTTTCACAGTACCATGTGCTCAGAATTCAGCAAACTGTTCATCAGAAGAATGAAGGAACGTAATCAGAGATATATTAATCCAAGCAAGGTGTTCATTTGAACGCTGCAGTTGGAATGCGAAGAGTATGCTCACGAAAAGCGTCTTCAAATCTTAATAAGAATGATGACATAAGAGAGTAACGTATCATTCAGGCTGTAATGTAATTAGCACTTGGAAATTTTTTTACTGAATGCCTTTCTTCATGCTCTTCTTTGCAAGTTGTTTAATCAAGACCCTGGGTGGCTCAGGGGCACCTGGGTGGCTCAGTCGTTAAGCGTCTGCCCTCAGCTCGGGTCATGATCCCAGGGTCCTGGGATCGAGCCCCGCATCAGGCTCCCTGCTCCGCGGGAAGCCTGCTTCTCCCTTTCCCACTCCCCCTGCTTGTGTTCCCCCTCTTGCTGTCTCTCTCTGTCAAATAAATAAATAAGATCTTAAAAAAAAAAAAAAAACCCTAGGTAAGCTAGATGGGCACCCACCTCTGTGGGAAAGGTTGCTGAGGATTTCAGCCTCCCCAGGAGAGCAGACACTCACACAGCACTCACTCCTCTCTAAGGGCTGCAGACATACGTGCTCACATAATCCTCACAATGCCCCAGCAGCAGGGACTCGTGGCATCCCGTCTTATAGACGAGGGGCTGCAGTGCAGAGATCAAGGACACACGACTAGTCAGTGGTGGGTTCAGGTCCGGAGTCTGCATTTTTTTTTTTTTTAAGATTTTATTTATTTGACAGAGAGAGACACCGTGAGAGAGGGAACACAAGCAGGGAGAGTGGGAGAGGGAGAAGCAGGCTTCCTGCCGAGCAGGGAGCCTGATGCGGGGCTCGATCCCAGGACCCTGAGATCATGACCTGAGCCGAAGGCAGACGCTTAACGACTGAGCCACCCAGGTGCCCCTGGAGTCTGCATTTTAAATGCCATCACACTGCTGCAGAGTGTGGGTTCCAGAGTTTACACCTGCCTACCAGCTTGTCTGCTACCTAAGATTCCCATGACTGTCTTGCTTCCCACAGGCCACTGTGTTGCCCGTCCTATTCGGGAAGGGACTCTCACAACCACCCATGACACATACACAGTGAGTAGTGGCTGTTGAGTCAGGGGAAGAGCGGCTGGCTGGCTGCCTGCCTTCAGAGTTGAAAAGTGGTTTGTTTGTGTTTTTTTGACCCATCCTTGGAACAGATGAACGTAGTTCAATATCAAAGAAGTTAAATTCTCCAGAATATCAGAACCTCCAGAATATCAGAACAAAAGGTTCCTTTTGTGTCCAAATTAAGTCCCATTTAGTTCTCTTATTTTCAGTTATTTCTTCAAAAATCCTGCTAACTGCAGACCGAGTGAGCATCCCCTAGATCATTATGCAAGTCTTCAGAGCCTGGAGTCACATCCACAGAGGCAGGATGATGTGACAGAGAAACTCTGTAGGAAGAGTCTTAGCTTCTCCTCCCCTCAGTGAGTACAAGCGATGAAACCCAAAGAAACATCATTCAGTATCTGGGGGGTTTGTAGCATCATCTGCAAAAATGGGTGCTGAGCAAGATGATCCCTGAAAGGTTGATTCGGCTCAGAGAGCCAGTAGAATTATGACAAAGGTCCCATTTAAACAATGCAAGGGGTACATGGGTGAAAATTCATATAGAAAGTAAAAATCCCCTTTCTCAAGAACCTGTTTTTATCAGTTCCCATCATGGATCATGAGATACATTGACTATGACTGTTGAAAGAACTAGAAACAGGGTGCAGACGTCATGGAGGGACCCGCTCTTCCTAGCCCAGTAACCGTGGCCTTGGTGGAGTGGAGACAAACACACTGTGGGTTGGAGAATGGGTCTCCTGGTGTTGCCAAATGTAGGGCAAGAGATTACAAGCAATGATTAGGATGGAAGCAACTTTTTGTTTCCCAAATCTAGACTTTCTAATAGTTGGCCATTACACCCAAAATTTCCATTACTAGGTCTCATCCCATAGGTTTGCAAGTATGTGGTATCCATATTACTGCCCTTGACAGATATTAGTGAGATTGATTGGTGGACGTTGGATGGAATAAGTCATTTGATGAAATGCCTTGATATCAGTGGGTAAACTCTCTTACAGAGAGGGACCTGCTGACGGGAACTTGCGTAGCAGGGGCTCAACTTCCTATAACAGCCTGAAAAGGGGAAATTACCTGGAATAATAGGACACTCTTTCAGTTCACTGTGACCTACCTCCAGCTAGTCCGTAAATAATCGGATCTAATAGCCACTCTGTTTCTTTTCGGAGCAAAATGCAAGTAGATGAAAATGGAAGTATGGGAATGACTGGATCATTCATTCCTTCAAGTAGAATTTCCTGAGCACTCCCTAGGTGAAGTCTAGGGTAACCTGGAAACTGGAATAGCTTGGAAACTGCCCTGAAGGACGGTTCATCAACCAAACTTTTGCTTGAAAGGCAGCATTTTCTCGCACATACTATTGCGGTTTTATTGCATCCTACTGGAAAAATTTAATCGTGCCATCATGAACAGAAATCAAGGGGGAAAGTATCAACTAGAGATTCTTTTTCCACTCACTTGAAGAATTCTGCAGCTTACTGAACCAGTTGAGAGAGGTCTTTAATAATGTTGGAATACATGCTCCGTTAGAACATGAATCTCATTGGCTCACTTAGTGCATTTTTGCAGTGTTTGGTTGTATAGTCCTATTCTTTCTTAGGGTCTCAGGTGGTATGTGTTACATTTCTCCATTGTAGCATAAAAATATCTCTGTGATAAGTTTCTATTTTTAGGTTTTTAAACTTCTTTGCATGTGCTGTTACTTAAAGTTATTCTATAGGGACTTGAAACCAGTCCCTGAAGTTGAGGGATTTTTGCTTAGTCACATTCCTGCTCCCTTGTCCAGGGGTTTAGCCTAGCGCACTGCTTTTAACTATTTGAATCCTAATACGTAAGGCCTAATACGTCAGAGCGCATATCTAAAGTTTCGTATTATGCCTCTTATACCTAAAAAAGGATACCTTTCTGTCAAATTTAAGATGCGCTAACTCTAGATCTTTAAATATTTTAAGGTTTTCAAAAAAAATGAATAAATACAGTTATGTTGTGGGAAACTGTTTAGCTCCTTAAAATAAAAATATTTTAGCTATATGGAAGATGGGTCCAAACAGTTTTTCAGAATTATTCCAGTCAGCCCCAGTGAAGTGTGGTACATTAGAATGAGCCCAAGAGTAAAAAGATTTAAGTCAGTTCTTGGCCAGACACAGCCTCTTAGCCAACTTGCCTTTGAATTTCCCCATCTGTACAATAGGGAGAGTAATACCTAATTCATGGAGTTGCACTGGGGAATGAATTAGATCCTATGCATGAAAAAGCTTGGTAAATTAAAAAAAAACAACAACAACATAAGTGTAAATTATTACTGTTACTACCGTTGGCCAAATTCAAAAGCTAGAACCAAAAAGGGACTTGAATTATAATAAAAATTAGCAGGAAACACAAAGACTTTGACGTACATGTTCCTGACAACTCCATGCCCAACCCGCAAGACCTAAGGCTCCCGAAGGTGTGAATGACTAATAACAGACTACTAACCTTTACCCCTACCAGGTGTCTTCGCATTTTAACCAACTCGGAGCCTGTGGCTACAGGATTGAAATTCTACAAGTTAAATTTTAAGTATCAACCAATGAATGACTGAAACTTACGAGTGATTTTTAGGGCTGTTTCAAATTAACCCTTTGGGATGGGAAGGCGGTTGGCTGTGACACCTGTCACCCGGTTGATCACCAGGGTTGATTTTGCTGGTTGGGCTGGTGAGGTGGTGGCCCCTTCCTCCCTCACTGCTCCATGTGCATCCCTCCTGATTGACAGGACGACCTTCCCTGATAGAGCAGGACCGTTCTTTGGTCAAGGGTATACAAGTAGGGATGCTTCTCAGCTAGAACCTCCAAACAGGCTCTCAAATTAAGACTTTCAGTGTAAGGAAAATAGGTTTTGTTTGTCCTTGCCATATCTGCGGTCCCTATCAATAAAGCATTCCCCAATTTATACATAAAAAACTGGACTTAGAAACACCTAACCATTGAACTTCAGCTGTGAACAACTCAAGGGTCCTTTATGTCACCCAAGCCGGAGAGCCCAACCTGGGATTGAGAGTTCCTAGTGTACACCTCTTAAAAATGTAGAATTTCTGAGGTTGCCAGATCTCTTATAATAGATATGCACACTTAATGTGATAGCATTTGCCTCCCATACACCCCCATACCCTCAAAAGTCTATCACCAAAACAGTGGAACATTAAGAATGGAGAAAATATAGCATTTTGTGAAAAATTAAACATCAGATTGCTTTGAAAAAAGAAAAGAGCAGTTGTAAACATTTCCTTGGCTAATTGCATAATTCTTTTAAAAAAACATCATTTTACATAATGAACAAATTACGGAGTTCTTGGAAGATAAATCTTGTCTTTTGTGAGGATGGTAAACTTCTTCGTGATTTATGTATAATTTATTATTTATATGTGTTATATGGACAGGGAATTATGAAATGCACAAAATAGAGTCATCAAGCTAGTGGGTCTTTGTTTATTCTGCCGTTTTTAAGGAAAACCTAGGAAATGCTGCTGCCAGAAGGGCAGGGATTACAATGGATTTCAATTTTAGATTTGTTTTATTTATTTTTTTAAAGATTTCATTTATTTATTTGAGACAGAGAGCACACGAGCAGGGGCAGAGGGAGAGGGAGAAGTGGACTCCTCACTGAGCAAGGAGCCCGATGCGGGTCTCGATCCAGGACCCTGGGATCATGACCTGAGCCGAAGGCAGACGCTTAACCAACTGAGCCACCCAGGTGCCCCAAAATTAGATTTGTTTTAATAAATAAGTGTTATCGTTAGAAATATGTAACAGGAAATGTGTTCAAGAATATTCATAGGGGTACTGTTTTTAAGAACAAAAGACTGGAAATAACCCAAATGCCCACTAACAGGACAATGGATGTATAATATGTGGAATGGCCACACAGTGAAGTATACAGCAGTGGTAGTGAATGAATTACACCCACACCATAACAGATGGGGATGGATCGCAGTATCTTAATGTTGAATGAAAAACTGCAGTGTTGAAAGGTTATATATAATACAATACCATTCTGTAAAATTCACAAACAAGCAAAACTAAATATATATTGTTTCAGTATACATATATTTGTGCTAAAATTTTTTCCAAGAGGAGAGAATGGTCATCACAGTCTCCAGGGTAGTGGAGATGAAGCAGAAAAAGGGCATATGGGAGAGCACCTGGGTAAATATCAGTTACTGATGTGTCCGGTGTGGGGAATAGGAGGGGGCTTGTGGTGTTCATTGTATTATTGAACAAATAAATAATAAGATAAAACAAAAGAAGACCATGATGACCTTGTGTCATTAACCAGTAGCTATTCACCTACAGTCCACATTGAAAAGAAATTCTGGTTTTTTAAAATCTATTGACATATATTCTTCTTTGTATCATGTCCTCTTTTAAAAGAAAATTTTATATAGATGATATTGAAGGGGCTATGTGAGCATACTGCACGATAAAGAGAATCATAAATCTCAGGACTTTTATTTGAGATTTGTATTTATTGTGATAGATGACAATGCTTTAAGATTCATTGTCACAGTTACTGAGGGTATTACCTTCATGAGAACAGACTCTGATTATGCAGAAGATGTGGCAGAAAAATCAGTGTTTGTAAAAGTAACTATAGTTCTGTAAGTTTCATATCACTTTCTAGCAGTCATTCTTGCACTTAATCAGACTCCAGTTCCAGAGATGGATGCCTCTCCCATTTCTTTTTTATGCTGAATATAATTCAGGTTATTTTAAAAGTAATTTAAGGGCGCCTGGGTGGCTCAGTCAGTTAAGCGTCTGCCTTTGGCTTAGGTCATTTTCCCAGGGTCCTGGGATCAAGTCCCGAATTGGGATCCCTGTTCAGCAGGGAGTCAGCTTCTCTCTTTGCCTCTCTTTCCCCATCCCTCCCCCTTGTGTGCACATGCGCTCTCTCTCACGCAAAATAAATAAATAAAAATAAGTTTTAAAAAATAAAAGTAATTTAGGGGCGCCTGGGTGGCTCAGTCATTAAGCGTCTGCCTTCAGCTCAGGTCATGGTCCCAGGGTCCTGGGATTGAGCCCCACATCAGGCTCCCAGCTCGGCAGGAAGCCTGCTTCTCCCTCTCCCACTCCCTCTGCTTGTGTTCCCTCTCTCGCTGTCTCTCTCTCTGTCAAATAAATAAATAAATAAAACTTTAAAAATAAATAAATAAAAGTAATTTAAACTTTCAACATTCAACAGAAATGGGTGTAGTGAGAAGGCTGCTCCCTGGAGCCAGGCTGCCTGAGTTTAGAGTTCAGCCTGCTCTCGGTGTGCCTGTCTGTTCTCCTTGAAAATGGGCATGATAATGGTACCTACCTCACAGAGTTGCAGTGAGGATTAAATGAGTTAGTATAGTGAAAGATTACGCTCAGTGTTGCACATTGTAAGTACTCCGTATTAGCTATACAGAAGAAAAATTTAAAATCAAACATTTATGTTATGTGTTTGCAAAGCCAAGATATTCTACTGGTCTCAGAGTGACTGCATTGATACATGTAATTGTGGCCACTCCTTTTTTAATGAACTCGTTCTCTAGACCAGCACTGACCAGATACAGAAAATAGAAATATCACGTGAGCCACGAGTATAAACTACATAATTTTACATTTTCTAGTAGCCACATTTATAAAATGTAAAAAGAAACAAGTAAAATTTAATAATGTATTTTACTTAGCACCATATATCCAAAATATTACTTTGGTGTGCAGTTTCTAGAAATTACTAATGAGATATTTTATCTTTTTTGTAATCAATTTTCAAAATCCAGTGTATATTTTACATGTGCGGCACACCTCAGTTTGAGCAAGACACATGTCAGATGCTCAAAAGCCACCTGTCGCTAGTGTCTGCCATATCAGACAGGCAGGGCTGAGCCAGAGGATGTGGGCAAAGAGAATAATGATTTCTTCTTGACTAGCCTCAGCATTAGAGTTACTGACAGACACGGGTCCAGGTGAGAAGCACCACTTGTTAGCTGTTCATTGTGCTTCTCCGAGCCCCACTGCACCCTCAGAGGGTGGAGGGTATCATGAAGGGCAGCCCATGTTGGGAGTGTTCACTTAGGAGTGGGCCCAGCCTGCCTGGGCCTGGGAGCCATGCTTCCTCCTCAAGGGCCCAGGCACACTTGTCTTTGCTCTCCAAGTGCTGACAAGAACCTCTTACTCTTGTAGAACCTTCTCTGCAGCACTTCCCTTTCTTCAGGTCAGTGGTGAGGTGTCCAGCCAAATGGGCATAACCGCTCGTCCGGCTGACTGCTTCTAAGTCTCTTATGCCATTCCCATGGCCCGATGTTGGGACGGAATCCAACCACATGGCCCTTTTCCAACATAGCCAACAGCCATGTTCTCTGTGTATATAGCAGGTGTAACTGTGAGACCCTACCTCGCCACACCTTAGTTATCAAAAGCTGCGGTAAGCCTAATGCTGTGTTTTTGAACGTATTCTTCTTGATGCCTTTGCTCAGAAAGAGCCACATGATTATGTATTGCTAGAGCGGAGACAGATTGTGTAATTTTGTTCTTTTCATTTTCTTTTATGCATGCACTTTTTAGGGCATTTAGCAATTCACTGAAAACATACAGATTAGCATTTTACTTCTTGGCTTCTGGTCTGTGTGTGTTTAAGAGGACTATATTATGAATCTGAATGGGATACATGGGGTGGGGGGAGGCTTTTTCAGCCTCAGTGGAATTGGGAGAGGAAAAAAAGCCAATACCTGATTTCTGAGCCTTAAAGGAACTCGCTGTGCGCGTTCTGTTGAATTTTGAGGAAGCTGCGCAGGCCTGGGTGTCCTGTACATGAGGGAGTCAGAAAAGTGGGAGGAAATAATATGATTCACGGTGTACAAAGAAGTCAAGTTTAGAAAAGGGGAATAAACAAGAGGCATTACTCAGTCACTACTATTTAAAACTGAGAACCAGAAGACAATTAGCACAGTAGTGTTCGAGGAGAGAAAGTTCCGGAGAGTGTAGCATTTATAGTTCCTCCAAAGTCTAGAATTACTGTGATTCATACTCTTTGTCAAGCCCCACACTCAGGGCCCATCTCTATCAGCCATTTGAAATTTCTTCCCCTGCTTCACTCCAGTGAAGTCTGCTAGACAGTTTTTCTAAGACTTGCCCCTGTGGAATTTGGAAATTAAGTCTAGAAAGCTGAAAGGTGAAAGGGTCCAGGAAAGCTGACGCAAAGCTTAGGCAGGTGCCCCTGGATTCTGCCCATTCCTGTGCTGCCAACCCTTAGCAACACCCTGGAAATGTGGGGGTGCAGATCCTCACAACAGTTGGAAGTGGGGGTGCTCCATTGTAAGCAGGAGTGCCTCGGCCCTCCCAACAAGTAGCACAAACAAAATATCCATCACAAAGGTCTAACAATTAGAAGGAACCGGATGCTGGGCCAGCATCTGGAATTGCCAGCACTGGTGCCCCCGCCCCCAGCTCGGGCACCGTGCTGCCAGCGAGGACCCACCCAGTGCAGGCCATGCCCCTGCAAGAGCATTATCCCAGAAAGCACCCCATCTAGCCTCTCTAAGGGCGTTGTTGTATCTCTCTCTAGCACACAGTTAATTCGCTTAGGTAAAAGAAGTCTGTGCTGGTGAATTTAAAAGTGAATTGCATTGTTTTCATTTTGTTTTTTCTGCAACGTGCCTTTCCTAAATTGGGTCTAAGCTGGTGTATGGGAGGCCAGAAGGGGTCATTCTGACCAGAGCCCCGGTTTCCTTCCCCTCCTCCAGTGAAATCCCAAACGTGGCCTCGGCTCTGAAGAGGTTACAGCGCCAGCTCAGCTCTGTGTCAAGCTGTTATTGAAGGTCTTTAAAGATTTCCACCCACCTTCCTCCCACTCCCCTGGCAAGTGAAAGACGTTTGAATTCCTCTCTCAAGGTAGAAAATTATTAAAGTGAAAGAAAATGACTTGTTCCCTGTTCTAAAAAGGAGAGAGAAGAAAAGTGGGTTCTGCCTCTCTTTTATTATTCCTTACCTGTGAAGGATGTTCTTAGAAACAGGGTGAAGAATTCCAGCTCTCAGAAATCAGGAGAAGGGGAAGTTTATCCCCTCTGTTTTGTGTATGTTTATTCCAGCTTATAAATTCAGAGTCCTAAAATGCAGGACACATTCTAATACGGAGTACCTGCTCACCCTGGAGGGGATACCCGTGATTATGTCCCCACAGGGCAGTTTACTCCAAGACCCCAGATGACTGAAATGTAAAGAAGAATATGTAAAGGGAATAGAAACTCAGTTTATTCTTCCTATCCCTTTGAGCATTAGCACTTCCACTGAAAAGAAATCCATTTGGCGGCGGGGTGGAGGGGGTCAGATCTGAATGAGAAATCGTGTTTGGTAATGATTCTTTCCATGTGACTAAGGAAGTGTAGTGGATAGATTTTCACAAATTTCCATTTAAATCTTTTTTTATTTTAAGAACATCGTTTCTTAATTTCTCTGTTAATTCAGCTCGCTTTGTACATCCCAAGCCAACATAGGCAGCGTATGTTCGCTTAGTGCCATCAGTGTTCAAGAAATTGAGTTAGGGGCTTAGAGGGGTATGGAAAAGATTTTTTTAAATAATCTCTGTTCTAGGGCTCATGGTCTAGTAAGGAAGGGAAGACCGACATTCCTGAGGAGCTAAAGACCAAGAGATCATAGCATTGAACTAGGTCCTAGTTTAGAATTGTCTCTACTTCCCATGACCAAATAGAAAGGAAAATAAGAATCTGAAAGTGGCAAAAGCCCGTTCTGGACAAACTTGAAAACAGCGCATTCCTACGCCTAAGATGTATAGATCTTAGAACTAAAGTCTCTGCTAATAACACATCACTTTTTTGGCAACAGCTCTTGTGCCTGGAAGTGACAATATGATATTCAGGGAGAGTTCTCAACATTTACGGCATCACCTAATTTTATCATTAGTGACTTTTTGCAACATTGACATAAGATATGGATATAGAACATTTCAGACTTTAGCATCATTTGACAGCCATCATTTAACTGATAAACGTTCATCCTGGTTGGATGATTTCCTATATTTGAGGTCTATCAGCCTTGGAGAATTTTATTTCCGTCATGAAGTTTTCACGTGTATTTAGCAGATCGTGGGCAACCTGCACTAGATTGGCTTGATAATAAAGAAAGGCCCAGAGTGGATTTTAGCACCTGGTCTCTGACACTGCCAGTTTCCCACTTCCTTCTGCAAATTTCCCTTCTTTATTTCTTTCTGTCCCCATTCAATGAATCCTTGATCAAAACTGCAGCCATTCCCATAATCAGGCCTTTGAGATCTTAGGGAGCCCTAAGAATTTCTCCTCAGCCATGGGGTCAGTGCATTATTCCCAAATCAGGCTGCACTTCTGGAATCACCTGGGGAGCTTTTAAAGCAAGATTCCTAAGCCTGCCCTCCGAGATTTTGATTCAGGAATTTTTGGGGGAAGGTTTGAGGAATCTATTTTTACAAGCTCACCAATGGTGTCTGCCGCACCCTTGGGTGGAAGGGATGGTGGAATAGCGTGTGGTTCTCGGGGCGTAGTCAAGCGAGGCTGTGCTCACGAATGTTCTGTGGACGTGCAGGGACTTTCTAGTTACATGCTGAGTGGTCACCAGTGCGGTTGCCTGACTTAACAAAGCTTTCTCTGCAGGGACCGGTCACGGTCGTAGTAATAACTTCACTTCCTGGGCGCCTGGGTGGCTCAGTTGGTTAAGCGACTGCCTTCGGCTCAGGTCATGATCCTGGAGTCCCGGGATCGAGTTCCGCATTGGGCTCCCTGCTCGGCAGGGAGTCTGCTCCTCCCTCTGACCCTCCCCCCTCTCATGTGCTTCCTCTCATTCTCTCTCAAATAAATAAATAAAATCTTTAAAAAAAATAAAATAAAATAACTTCACTTCCCTGTAGCCCTTCTTATATTTATGATTCAGAATAAATCTTGATTCATTAAAAGTCATCAACAGTATCTTTGCCTGAAAACAGAACGTGGATGATAATGTGAAGGATCGGTTTGAAAGAGGACTTGAAGCTACAGTCCCTCTGCCAGCCCTGTGTCATTTCAGGCAGCTGCCCCCCTCCTGGCTGGGCTCCAGTCAAGTGAGCAGGAGCTGGGCCTTCTTGAGCCTGCCAGTTCACCCCAGCCGGGCCTGGCGGACACGGAGGGGCGGCTGAGGTGGGGTTTAGGGGGAAGCTCCCAGCTGCAGTCGTAAGGACTCGGGGACTGCTTTGGAATGCCCAGAAGTTAGTCAAGGCTAGTCCCAGGCAAAACTATGGACAGAATGGCCAAAAATAGCCCCAAACAGTCCTGTTCTGGCACCGTGCATTTAAGCCTGGGAAGCTGTGAGTGACTAAGGAAGCTTAAAATGGTGGTGGAAATTCTGGCCCCAGCAAGGGTCTCTAGGTTCAGAGCCTCTGAGTAGTACATTCCCACCATGTTGGCATTGCTTCCAGATGGTTGGCTGACCCGTGTTCAGCATTTTCTCACAGTTCATAGCTCACCTGGGGGACTCCACGTTCGGGGCGTGCAAGGTGACAACACCTGTGAAGCATATTGGTGGGAAGACTCTGTATAGACAGATTCCCCATAGATCAGAAAACACAATTATGCTCTTCTGGATTACAAATATAAACAAAGATATTCTTTTTTAAGTGCATTTTTCACTAAAGTATTCTGTGTATCTCCTTCATCCCACTTACATTTTATCTCCACTTTTATCTTGGCATTTACTATCATAATTTGGAAACAAGCTTACACTGACACAGAGTTTCACATGCTATTTATACACATAATGCTCATCTGGCTTTGAGCTGAGAAATGAAAAGTGTAGACCCGGGAGCTGTAAAAGGCCCCGTTATCAAATGTCAATGTAACAAGAAGTAGCCTGTGACCCGGTGACTCTGCTGTGTTTCAGCCTGAAAGTCACAAAGTAAACATTTTGTTTGAAGTACATCACCAGTCTGATTACTTGCAATATGTAGCAGCAGTTGAAGAAGGAAAGGTTCATTTGCTATATATAAAAAATCAAAACAGTATGTTATACACCTAAAACTAATATAATGTTATATGTCAATTCTATGGCAAATAAAGAAGAAGGAAAGGTATTGAAAATAAGAAAATTCTAGAAAACCAAGTTCAAGGCTTCAGTTTTCTAGGGCTCTCCAGTGGCCCAGGAATGGTGCTTTTATTTTAAAGTAATGAGAGACCAGATGTATTCCAAGTAAAAAATTAAAGTGGAAGAATGGTTTTTAATAGTTTGACTATAAGTCACCCTGGGTCTTGGGTGGGTGGGTGGGTGGGTGGGGGTGCGATTTGGCGCCCAGGGACCTCACGGCACCATTGCTGGGACAGGAGAATTCTCCAGAGCGTTCGTTAGTGTATCATGACTCCCCAGCTTCCAACACTCTGACATCACTGCGTCCCTTGGGGGGGTGTTGTTTATGATAGTGTGGCATTCACACTCAAGAGAGACCTCATTGTTCATGCAGATGCACCAAGAGGTTGTAACATTTATTTTAACTCGGTAATTCTTAACATTAGGGTGGCTCTCAGGGGACATGCTGGGGGTGGAAACGAGTCTGTTCACATGTTTGATTTTTGTGTCTGAAACCCCTTTGGCATTTAACATAACGTAACATTCTGTGCTTTGCAGCCTGTTGATTTTTCTATCAAAACTATTTCAATACTTAGTAATAAATAAATAAAACTACGACTCAGAATGTATAGAGCAAGATATCCTGATTTGGGGAGGAGGGTCATCTCTCACGGAGCTGTCCCTTTGGTGGCTGTGAAGGAGAGCATTGTGTTGGGAAGTCTGCATGGACCCGTTAGCCATCGCCAGCATCCTAATGAAGGTTTCCAAGAAAGTGATGCTGACACTGTAAAGAGATCTCCTGGCCCCGGTTATTTTTAAATTCCCTGTCCCTTTGTATCTGCGTCGCCAGCCACAGTAGCAGGAACAGCAAGGTGTTTTTCTGTAGCCAGAGCTCCCTTGTTGCGTGATAGGGACACCCAGGCTTGAGAGGTGATCAGAGAAGCCATCAGGGACTGTTACTTGCCTTCTAAACAGAAGGTTGAGTACCAAGAGATCATGCTTGTTTGTTTGAAATAAATGAGGTGGCTTCTCTCCTGGGTGTTTTTCTTGGTAAAACATTTCAAAAGTTTTAAAAATGAAAAAAAAAAAAAACTATAACCAACTTCACACTATCTAAAATAAGATACTGTGTCCATCTGGTAGCCATGCACACACACACAAATCAACCTGCTGTGCATGTGACACATTTGGGTAAAACACTGTTACCGGGGAAAACTTTAGTCACCTGGACTGCTGAGCCCCACCAGCAACACGTATGTGTAGAGCTTTCTGCTCCATTGGTTTAGTGGCAAGGACCCAGAGGAGGATGAGACAAAGGACTCTGGGCTCGAGTAGCTCTCCCGTGTCCATCTCTGCACAGCCTCCACGGCGGCCACCAGGCTTACCGTCGGGGCTCCCCACTATCAATTTCTCCCACCTCACAAGTTCAGCCAATCTGTTCAGAGTCTCCTGACTATGACCACCTTCGTTGTTCACATCCTGCTGATTCTTTGGAGTTTAAGCCTACTTCTTTGGAGACCTTTCCAATCTGATCTCTCCCTTTCCCGATTTCTGCAGCTTTCACTTGCTGTGGCTTCCCTAGCTGGCACCATTACTTAGTCATTATATTATATTCAGTAATTTACTGCCCTTTATTATTTTCTAATTATTTGGTACACCTGAGTATGGTCTCCCTACTAAAGAGTTTACTTCTTGAGACCAGGAGTGGTGGCTTATACTTGTGGTCCATCTCCCCAGCACCTCACCTTGTGCTAGGCACATAATCTGCGAAATTTCAAACTCTTTCCCAATCACCATGGTCTCCCCAACCCCTAACACAGTACCTAGTACACAGTTGGAACTCAGTAAGTATTTGTTGAATGACTGGTTGATTGTTGGCACTTAGGGAATACTTGGGCAGTGAAGACAAGTTTTGAGGGAGAAGGTAATTCTTGTTTCAAAATGTCTTTGACAAACTGCCATCTCAGTGACATGATGATGAAAATTCTGTGTGAGACTCTTCATATTCCATTTGTGGGAAAGATGACACTACAAAATTCCTTAATAAAATGAGGTATATTTATGTAGTATGGACTTGTTATAGTATTGAAATATGTCATTTCCTGAAAAATATTCATGTGTGTTTGAAAAATAATCTTTAAACTACCTTTAAACAATATACATAACTTCACACCACACACAAAAGTTAACTCAAAATGGATCAGTGACCTAAACGTAAGAGCTAAAACTATAAAGAGACTTAGAAGAAAATATAGGGTAAATCTTCATGACCTTGGATTTGGCAATGATTTCTTAGCTATGACGCCAAACACTGAAGCAACAAAGTAAATAAATACATAAATTTATTTGTAATTGTAATTACATAAATTTGACTTCATCAAAACTTAAAATTTTTGTGCATCCAAGGACATTATCAACAAAGTGAAAAAACAACCCACAGAATGGGAGAGATATTTGCAAATCGATATATCTGATAAAAGATGTAGGTAAACAGAACATATAAAGAATTCTTACAACTCAGTAACAAAAAAGATGAGGAAAAGACTTCAATAGACATTTCTTCAGAGAAAATACACAAATGATCAATAAGCATATGACGAGATGTTCAGCATCGTTGGCTGTTAGCGAAATGTACATCAAAACCACAATGAGAGGGGCGCCTGGGTGGCTCAGTTGGTTAAGCGACTGCCTTCGGCTCAGGTCATGATCCTGGAGTCCGTGGATCGAGTCCCGCATCGGGCTCCCTGCTCGGCAGGGAGTCTGCTTCTCCCTCTGACCCTCCCCCATCTCATGTGCTCTCTCTCATTCTCTCTCTCTCAAATAAATAAATAAAATCTTTAAAAAAAAAAAAAAACCCACAATGAGATACCACTTCACACCTACTAGGAGTGCTATCATAAAAAAACAACAACAACAACACTGAGGGGCTCCTGGGTGACTCAGTCAGTTAAGCATCCAACTCTTAATTTGGTCTCAGGTCATGACCTTGGGGTCGTGAGATGGAGCCCCGTGTTGGGCTCTGTGCTGGGCGTGGAGCCTGCTTGAGATGCTCTCCCTCTCCCTCCCCCCGCCCCGGCAAATAAAATAAAGTAATGAAAAACAATACTGATAAAAACAAGTGTTGGGGGCGCCTGGGTGGCTCAGTTGGTTAAGTGACTGCCTTCGGCCCAGGTCATGATCCCAGGGTCCTGGGATCGAGTCCCGCATCAGGCTCCCTGCTCGGCAGGGAGTCTGCTTCTCCCTCTGACCCTCCTGCCTCTCATGCTCTCTGTCTCTCATTCTCTCTCTCTCAAATAAATAAAATCTTAAAAAAAAAAAAAAAAACAAGTGTTGGTGAGGATGTGGACAAATGGGAACACTCCTGTGCTGCTGGTGGGAGGGGAAGATGCAGTGGAAAACAGTTTGGCAGTTTCTCGAAAGGTTAAACAGAGCTACCATATGACCCGGTGATTCCAAATAATCGAGAGCAGGGACTCGAACAGACATCCGTAAGCTAATGTTGATAGCAGCGCTCTTCACAACAGCCAAAAGGTGGGACCAACTGAATGTCCTTCAACAGATGCAGAGATAAACAGAACGTGGTCTGTACATACGATGGAATATTACTCAGCCACAAAGGAATGAAACGCTGATTCATGCTACAACAAGGAGGAGCCTGGGGAACATTGTGCTGAGTGAAAAAAGCCAGACACAAAAGCCACACGTTGTATGATTTCACTTACGTGAAATCTCCAGAATAGGCAAATCCGTAGAGACAGAAAGCAGATCAGTGGTTGCCTGTTACTAGCGGGGAGAAAAAATGGAGATTGCTTGATGGGCACGGATTTTCTTTTGAACTGATGAAAGTTCTAGAACCTATTTAAACAGAGATGGTGAGTATACAACATTGTGAATCTACGAATACCACTGAATTACACACTTTAAAGTGGTCAATTTTATATGATGCAAATTTCAATTCAATTTAAAAAAAATCTCAAGTTGTACATAAACAGGCACCTAACGATGTTTGTGTCCATCATCAGCAAAAATTCGCTTCCTTAAATTTCTGTTTAGTGGAAGTAGATTAAAATAATTTAAAATATTGCAGTTTTTCCAAGTACCATTTATGCTACACTACAGATTTAAGGACAGTGACACAGGGCAGATACAACAACAGGCTTTATACTTAATATAAACCCCATTATGGGAAAGGTTTAGCTGAGACCTTTTGCAGACAGATATTTCCTTGAAACTTGAGTGTCGTGGTGTTTGTGGTCCTGCCTGCACATCTGGGCCATCTGGCTGTGTCAGGGGCTGGTGACAGCAGGACACCAGGCCCCGGGTCTCCTACAGACTCGGGTCGCGCGGCCGAGAAGACCAGCCCTGTGCTGAAGGTCTGGATTTCACCCGGGTTCTTTGGATCTCCTCAGACTCCACTGGGGAGGAGAACAGACTTCTCTAGGAGAAAGGGTACCCCCGTAGGGGTAAAACAGTCCCCATTTCATCAGCTCCAGGTGACTGGGGACTGTGGCATTTCGTCCATGGAGGAATGGAGGGGCCAGCAATGAGGTTTATCAAAGCTGTGGTCTGCTGCAAGACTCCAGAACATTCCACCAACCAGGAGATTGTCACTGCAATAGAGGAAAATGATCGTTCCATTCTGTCCCATTACTCCTGTGCAGACGTGCCGTATATTCAGGGATGAACATAATTAAGCAGAAAGCCAGTGTTAGGTAACCAACACCAACAATGTGCTGACTAATGTGGTGAGGGTGCATTTTGTAGGATTTTTTTTTTATTTTTAATACAGGAAAATACCATGAAGGAAAATAAAATCCTTCTGTAGCCCCATTCCCCAGAGATAAACATTATAAACCTTTGGTGACGTCCTTCCAGTACCTTATGGACAAGCATACCTGTTTTTTATTAAATTGGGATCTTAGCTTGCTACCGATTTAAAACCTACTTTTTAAACTTATTAGAAATATTTTTCATTTAATAAATATGACTTTACAACCTGATTTTTAATGACTACAGAGTATTCATCATATGAGTATCCCATTACTCATTTAACAAATTTCCTATTGTAGACGTGTAATTTTTTGCTGTTATACAATATTTGTAATTTATTATATATGTAAAATACTGCATTAACTTTTTACAACTCTTGATTTTTTTTAATTTAGGATAAATTCCTAATAAAACTGCTTAAAGATACAACATCTTTAATGCTTTTGATTTATATTGTTAATATTTACTGCTTTAGGGGACTCATTTAATTTTAACTTCCTTCCAGTCAGGAAAAAAAAATGTTTAGGGGCACCTGGCTCAGTCAGTTAAGCGGCTGTCTTCGGCTCAGGTCATGATCCCAGGGTCCTGGGATCGAGCCCCACCTTGGGCTTCCTGCTCAGTGGGGAGTCTTCTTCTCCCTTTCTCCCTCTTCCACTCCCCCTGCTTATGCACGCTCTCGCTCTCTCTCAAAATAAATAAAAATAAAATCTTTTTTAAAATATGTTTTGTTTATGGTATACAAAGTTCCATCCCTTGAATTACTTGATTATTTAGTATTCCTTTTTGATAACTCTTTGGGGACAGTGTTATCAAAGAAATAGGCTTCCGGTTGAGTTTAGAAATAAATCGGTCAGAATCTGCTATGTATGTTTTACAAACCCACCCACACAGAAAAAAGCAAAACAGAAAGGTCCCAGTGGTTTTGGACCAGCCATGAACTAATGTCATTACGTGGAGTTGGAGAGAGAACAGTTAGCGGACTAATCACCCAGTGCTGGTGTAAACGTTATAACCTCCATGAGTAAATTAGATTTTCTACAAGAAACATACTCTAGCAAATACTTTCCCATAACAGATACGTAATGAGCAGGTACAGTTTTTGGCAGCAGACATGTACAACACGCTTGTGATACTCCTGCCCTTGGGTTATTGTTACGTACCCCGAGAGATGCTGTGGAACCCGTGGGGTTGATGACAGGAGGCTTCTCATTCCACAGCTATAGGGAAGTTCAGCTTCAGGATGGCAAAACACAGAATCGGATGGATTGGACCTTCCCCTGTGTAGCTAACTCTCTTCATTCTTTGTGCCTTTAAAGTAGGTAGTGTTTAAGTCTTTCCCAGTCTTCTGTCATCTTTACAATAAAAGGCCAACACTGATTCAGTTCCTCAAGGATGTGTGAACTGTGTTTGTATTTACAACATGCATACATAAAATGATTTGCTGACATTTGTCACATTCAGAATTATGTCTTTTGAATATAATGGTGATATATTTGTTGTCAAACGTCTTCATGGAATTAATTAACAGTGTTTATATCATAAAATGGGACGTTTAGCATCAAATGTGGATGCCAAATCGTTAGCTCAAAGCACTTCAGTAGCTTAACATATTTTAAATGAATATACCCTTTCTAACAGCATCTTTAGAAATTACACGTCAAACTAATGAGCCCTCAGCTCCCAAGCCTGTTTCCCCAGGCACGAGGCAACCGTTAGCTCTGAGACTGCTTGTGGGAGAGCTCTCTCTCTGGCCCAGGAGCGCTCTGAGCGCTTTGCTGTGAGTACCCTTGTTTTCTTAGGACAGGTGTTACAGCATCATTTTTAAATGTCTTGTAACATCTTTTAATTGCCCTGTCTTAAACATAAATGTTCTATCTTTTCTACAGTGAGGATGTTTCACTGCTTTTATACAATAACCCAGCGATATAATCGGGTCACCATCCAGCCCATGCCAGCCACAGCCTTCTGTTTGTTAAAGACTGACCCACCCTGTTAGTACTACTGTTGCTTATGGCTTTTTTTTTTTTTTAAGCACTAGCTTTAACGTTTTAGTAGCAACGTCTGAAAATGACACCACTTACAAAACGTCCCACTGTCTTCTGGCTGCCAGGCGTGTGTGAACCCCTGTCTCTCTGTGCCCCTGAGTCTTTCTCTTGGCCTCTCATCCTCTCTCCCATCTTCCCTTCCTCTTCATTTCATGCTTTCTGTCCCCAATATGTGTCTGTTTCCTCTGTCTCCTTCCTTTCCTTTTCGCCCATCTCTCTCTACTCTTCATAGGCCGTGAAACCAAAGTGCATTATTACTGCATTATTATTATTGTTTGTTTTATTTTGTAAGTTGAATCTAATATCCCACGTTCAGATTTTCCCCCTGTGGACCAACAGCCTTAAAAATGACAACTATAGGGCAGTCTGGGTGGCTCCGTCTGTTAAGTGTCTGACTTTTTGATTTTGGCTTGGGTCATGATCTCAGGGTCATGAGATCGAGCCCCACATCAGGCTCTGTGTTAGCTGGGAGTCTGCTTGGGATTCTCTCTCCCTCTCCCTCTGCCCCTCCCCCCCACTCGCCCATTTGTGCTCTCTAAATAAATTAAATCTTTTTAAAAAATGACAACAACTATGTATTTGTATATACCCTTACCTCCATATATTTATTTCAAACACAAAACATACAAAATAGTTGATAGGTAGATGGGTGGGTGGATGGGTAGATGGATGGATAGATGAATAAATGGTGGATGGAAGGATGGATGGATAAAATGACAAACAGCAAGTGTCCTATGAACCCTGGTAGTGAGGCCCAGTATTTAAGAATTATGTGAGGCTTGTGTGACCAGCTGTATGGAAGTATAAATGGAGGGAATACCTGTGCACATTGGTTGTTTGTTATCTGTGAACATTGCTGGTCATAATTAGGCATTTTACAAGTATGGAATAAAGGGTTCTTGCTGGACATTCTGGGGGAGGTGTGTAAGTAGCAGGGGGCAATTTACTGCCATGTAGAAATAGTGTTTGATAAGAGGAGAGGTATAAATCCTGGCAAAAGCTAATGGAAGGAGAAAGGCAACTGCCTTGGTAGAATGTCCCTCGAGCCACAGGCCTGGGTAGAACTTGACCTTGCGGAATTACACCGCCGGCCACGGGCCAGGAAAGGGCTGGGCAGCCTTGGACTTGCTGGGTGTGTTGAGGTGAGGCGGGGCTCCCGTGTGGAAGGCTCAGCTCTGTCAGTCAGAGAAAAGGAAGCTCTTTCACACACTATCAATTACATGAGTTCTCTAGAACTCTCTGAGCTTGATAATGTTCTTGGGTTCCAGAAGAATTACTTTTTAAGTTATTCGTGGGGGAGAACCAGGACAAACATGCCTTTAAACGTCAAATTACAGTGGTCCCTGAATGGCTCAGTTGGGTAAGCATCTGCCTTCAGCTCAGAGCATGATCCTGGGGTCCTCGGATCAAGCCCCCCATCAGGCTCTCTGCTCAGCGGGGAGCCTGCTTCTCCCTCTCCCTCTGCTGCTCCCCCTGCTCGTGCTCTCTCTCTCTCAAATAAATAAATAAAATTTAAAATAACTTTTAGACACAAACTCGGTTCCCATCAATTCAAAGTTACTAACAAATCATGTATATGAATTTTCAGCTTTCTTAATTAGCATAAACTTTTGGTATGGAGGTGAACATGGACAATAAAGCAAGTAGAAGACAGAATGAGAGAAGAGGACTTCCCAGAACAGTTTATTTATCCACTTGCTCATGAGCCAAATATTTATTGAGCTCTTACTCAAGACTGTCTTAAGTGCTTGATAGACATCAGAGAACAACCATGAAGATCCTTGCCCTCATGGGTCTAGCAGGGAATGCAGGGCATAAGTAGGACATAATAAATAAGTTCATGAAAGAGTATCTTAAGGTGTGCTAAGCACTGCAGAAACAAGAACCACTGGGGCAGGCTCAGGGGCATGGGAGCGGAGGAGCGAGGACGGTGTGGTTTTAGAGAGGATGGTCGGCGAGGGTTTCATTGAGAAGCAGGTTAAGGACAGACCAGGGAAGGACAATCCAGGTAGTCAGAGTAGCAGTATTGCTAAGGCCCTGCCCCGGGGTGGGAGACCCCTGCAGTGCAGGGAAGAGCAGGGGGCCAGTGTGGCTGGACAGGGAGCAGGAGGAGACTGATGATGGCATGATACCAGAGAGACACATGGAGAAAGGGGCACCAAAGAAACAGGGTCTTAGAGTTATTGTGGGGACTCTGAGTGAGTAGGGCCCCATAGGAGTGACCTGAGATGACCTTCACTGTAAAAGCATCATCCTGACTCCAGTTTCAGAAAACACCGTAGGGTGGAAGCAGAGAGACTCGACGGGGGACTCTGGCTATAATCTAAGTGAGAGGTATTGGTGGTTAGAACCATGCAGGTGGTGAGATATTCAGCCCCAGAGACAGTTTGAAAGTAGAGCTAATGGATTACATGTGGTCGGGAAGGGTAAGAGAAGCATCCAGATGACCATGCTTGCTCTGAGCAACTGGAAAGACAAAGTTGCCATCCGCTCACATATGAAGGCTGTGGTGAGGGCAGGTTTGGGGGGATCAGGAGTTTAACTCTGACCATGTTGAGTTTAAGACGTCCACTAGACAGCCAAGAAGAGACATTGGAACTGCTCTTCTACACCATCTTTAAGTACCAGGTGCTTCCAAGGACAGTGCTCCGTGGGTGGGGAATAAGGAGACAGTCTCAGGTACGTGATCCCAGGCTGGTCCTTAGAACAATGATCAGTGCGATGCTTAACCATCATATACAGTGTTTATTTTTTCAAAGCTTTTTCAAATATGAACTTTGTTACCTATTTCCCTGAAAGTTGAGGGACGTTTTTCTTGTGGTCAGAAGAAAGGCAGATTTAGGATAAAAATGCTATGAAAAAATATTTCTTCTTCCTGTAATCTGACAGATGCCTTAATTTATTCCCTCTTGATATTCCATTTGCCGAGAAAATATCATTTTGTTGATATTTAGAGTCAAGTTAGGAAAAAACTGATAAAATAAACATCATCCTTCGTTTGGACTTCCCCCTGAAATCCCATTGCTGCTTACTCATTTCATTTGGCTCTAAAAGATTCACCGAGAGATTAAGAACTAGAACCGTTCTGTTTGTGGGGTTCTTTGGAAATTGTTTTCAGTTCTTATTGGAATAACGCAACTAATTCAAAGGAAGCCATCTGTCTACCCCCTTGTTACACGTGGTTTTTTATTTTTACCTTGGTAATTCGGTTGAATTCCACCTTTGCTAGCGGCCCTGCCCCCCAAGTACATCTTGGTTTTCATTCTCCTGGCTCTCCTCTTCCTCCAGCCCTCTAATCCTCCAAATCTAGGGAATTTCTGAGGTCCCATCCTTGTCATCCTTCCCTGCTTTCTCGCTCCCTCTCTCCCTTGGCAAGTTCATTCCAGTCTTGCTCTATACAGTGGCTTATCACTGTGATCCACATTCCTGTCATCCCTGGATTCACATTCCTAAAGGAGAGCTCTGGGGTTCTCTTGATCCAAACCCCCAGTGACCTCCCATCCATTCATAGATTCCAAAAATAGCCATTGAATGTGTATCTGGCAGGCACGATTCTAGGTGCTGTGGATACAGCAGTAGACAAAAGAGCTTACATTCATGGAGCCGACATTCTGGTGCGGCAGACAAGATCACAGCCACTAAATAGGTAAGCTCACGGTGTATTGATGGCTGGGGGGAGGAGAAAGGAGAACAAAGCAGGCCAGAGACTTCAGGGTGGCCGTTAGAGTTGCTGTTTTATATAGGGTTGTTAGGACAATGTGGGCATTTGAGCAGAGGCCTAAAGAGGGTCCAGCCAGCGAGAAGAGCATGCACAGTTCCCGGGGGGGCAGCGGAGTACTGGGCCTCCCCCAGGAACAGCCAGGCCTGTGTCCAGAGAAGAGTGAGCCAGGCAAGAGGTCAGAAAGGGAAGGGGGGGCGGTGGGTTAGGTAATGTGGGGACTTTGAATTTTATACTCTGAGATGGGAAGCACTGAATGGGTTTGGTTTGGTTTTCTTAATACACTCTTTTTCTTAATTGTGGTAAAATATACAAAACATAAAATTTACCACTTTAACCATTTTTAAGTGTACGTTTCTGTTGCATTAAGTACATCCACATTGTTGTACAACCATCACCGCCATCCATACCAGAACTTTCTCATCTTCCCAAACTGAAACTCTGTCCCCATTAAACACTAACTCCTCATTCCCCTCACCCCACCCACTGGCAACCATTATTCTACTTTCTTCTCTATGAATCTGACTACTCCGGGTGCTTCATGTAAGTGGAATCATACAGTATTCGTCCTTTTGTGTCTGGCTTGTTTCACTGAGCATTGTAGCCTCAGAGTTCATCCATGTTGTAGCATACTCCAGAATCTCCTTCCTTTTTAAGACTGAATAATTCCATTGTTCTGTCTCTACCACATTTTGTTCATCTGTTCATCCATCTGCGGACACTGGGTTCTTAGCATGGGATTGTTTTGAACCCAATTGTACTGTGATCTGACTTATGTTCTCAAATAATCCATGGCTCCAGAGTTGACTAGACTGTGGCAGGAAAGGGTGGACACAGGCCAGGTGGGATTCTGTGACAATACCTCCCAGTCCTGGATGACACCTTCCACCAGGAATGCAGCGGTGCAGGTCTGAGGTGTAATCAGAATCTGGGTGTGTTCTGGAAGTACAGCCAAGGGGATTTCCTTAAGGATCCATGTCAGGTGTGAGAGAGAGGGGTCAAGGATGACCCCAGGGGTTTTGGACTGAGCAAGTGAATCATGGCATTGCCATCAACGGGGAAAGACTTCAAGCAGAACGTGTTTTAGGGAGAAAATCAGGCCTCCCATTCTGGACTTCCCTGAGTTGCAGTTGCCTGTTAGAATTCAAGTGTTGATGTCAGGCAGGCAGTGGTACAGAAACCAGAGCTGGAGATGTCAATATGAGAGTCACTAGAACATTCAAGGGATGGAAGCCACAAGATGGAAGAAATGGCCAAGTAAGTGAGCTTAGACAGAGAAGGAGACCCAGGAGGACCCATGAGTGTTTGGAGGCTGTGGAGGGAGAAGGACCAAGCAAAGAGCACTGAGCAAGAGTGCCCATGGGATAGAAGGAAAGTCAGGAAGCCTGGAGTACGGAGGCAGTGGTCAGCTGTGGTAGAGGCTGCTTAGGACAGGCCAGAGAGGACCAGACTGAGAACAGACCACTGAATGCAACAACCGGCTGGTCAGGGGCCTAATCATCACCCACACAAGAAACCCCCCTTTCTTGCCCACCAGGCCCTTTGTTTTTCTTTTTTTTTTAACTTTGTTCTTCTTGCCCCTCACAAGTCTTACCCATCCCAGGCCCTCAGTAACATCTGCTGAGTCAATGAATGAACGATACCTGTTGTTTTGCGTGAGTCCATGGGTGGAGGGTATGGAAGGAATAATCACCCCCTCTGCCCCAGACACCTCTCCTTCCAGACACTCACTTGGTCCCTGTCAGCTCCACAGGAAAAGACCTGGCTCTGCCTCTTCCCTGTGCCTCCCGTTTCCACACAACATGGCCCCACAGGAGCTCAGGAGGGGCCTGCCGGCCGCAGGAGCAGAAGAGCAGATGGGTGGGTTCCGGTCCCGCAGAAAGAGCTGGGCCCTCAGCTCATCTTTGAGACTTCCTTCTTGTTTTGCAATTGTCAGGAATTCAAGAATGCCAGGTCTGTCTGTGTTCAAATTTAAACCTGAACTACATTCAAAAGCTGGACGAGACTGACCATTTTGTAGTATCTGCCGCACCGTCTGCCTCCGTGAGGACACATAACTGAGTGTTTCTTCAGGTTATGAAACGCTGAGATGAAGAAAACAAACGTGTAGAATCAGAAATCCAACTAGTAACTCTTATGAACAGTTCCAGCTATTTCCCTGGGGAGAGAAAGGAGGCCCATTCCTAGGTAGGTGCCCAAGAGAATTCAAAACATGTATCCACACAAAAACTCGTACACGGATGTTCGTGGCAGCGTTATTCACCAGAGCCAAAGAGCGCAAACAACCCAAATATCCATCGGATGGTGAACGGACACACAAAATGTGATCCATCACACAGTGGAATATTATTTGGCAATAAAAAGGAATGAAGCACTGATTCGTGCTATAACATGAATGAACCTGAAAACATGATGCTGAGTGAAAGAAGCCAGACACAAAAGGTCACGTCTTATACAATTCCACGTATATGAAATATCCAGAATAGGCAAATCCAAGGAGATGAAAAGTAGATTGGTGGTTGCCAGAGGCTGGGAGGGGGGGAAGTGGGGGGTGACTGCTGACAGTATGGGGCTTCTTTGGAGGGGTCATGTTCCAGAAGCAATTGTGGACGTGGTTGCACAACTTTTTGAATTGTGAACCATTGAATTATACAACTTTAAATGGTTGAATTGTATGGTATATGAACTATATCTCAATAAAACTGTTGCATACAAAATAAAAAGGAAGAGGGAAAATATACAACTTGAAATCAGAGAGTCCCCGAACTGGAAGAAATCTGCAAGACTCTCTTGCACAAGCGCGCAAGGATAGAACTGTGAGGTGTTTGGCGTTTGGAACAGTTTTCTTTCCCTTTTATGTCAGTTGTCTGTTGTCCGAGTTGCAGCTGCTTCAGCATTGCCAAGGGGCTCAGCAAGCGGTTGCCTTTGAAATGCTCTTCTTTTATATCTACATAGAGATTTCAGTCACCCAATGCCTCTGATGCAGTGCGAGGTGTCGAATTTTCTGGAAGCTGTTTGTTACCTCCCAGAGAAGGCTCTCACCGGTTTGGTGCCGCAGAGCTGCAGGGTCCCACGTTTCATGGAACAAAATTCCGTGTGATTCTGTTCTTTCCCACTGAGGGCACCGTCAGCTAATTTTAGGGTGTGGGTACACAGGTAGCTGCCCCACATCATGGCTCCTGGCTGCACCTCTTGCAGAGCAGAGCTGTTGGTCCCGTGAGGTCACTGGCCCCCCTCTCCCTGTGCAGAGGCTCAGTTCACGGCACCCGGCCGTTAAGGCAGATTTTCCAAGTCGTAGCACACGTTATTCTGGAAGTATTCTGCGCCCTTTTCTTCCCTTCCTTCTAGTAACCTGCCACAGTTTTACTCAGCCAGCTTCAGTCCCTCCCCGGCTGTTTGTTACCTCCCAGAGAAGGCTCTGGGAGGTAAGTGCATAAATCTGGACAAGCCACATTCGCGGGGGGCCTTTCCTGCAGGGTCTGAAAGCCTAGGGCAAATCCGGGAATCAGAAGCACTCGGTTGGAAGTTAAGCACTGCCCACGTTGTTGGTTCTTTGCACAGCTACACCGTAACCTGCCTTGTGCTGGTGATCGGAGCTCATCCCTCTCCTGCCGTTCTTCCCCACATCCAGCACCCAGTGTTCTGTAGATGTTTCTAGAACTCAGTTCTCGAGCCTACACTTGACTTCTGTGTCCTCGCCATGTGTTTCTCTCTTGGCTGTTGGAATCTGGCAGGTCTTGCCACATTTTTACCAAAACTACAGCACTGCGTTCTGGGTGCCATCCTGTGTCCAAAGCCAAAGGACTCTCCCTGACCCTCACCGCTCGTCAGCACTTCACACTGTTGGTCATCACACTCTTGACTTCTTGACTGTCCTGAGTCCGAATTTGCCCCCCTCACGTCACCCCATTCCGCTTCTGGTCTTGTCAGTGCAGCCATCCTTTCTTCATGTCCTTCCTGCCCTCCCCCCTCACACGTACGTGCACCTCCTCAGCCACCTGCCTCCACCTGTTTGCCAGATACTGATCTGGCCTGGCCAACCTCTGCCCAGGAGAACCGGTATATCCCTGTGGAGCAGAGGAGGAAACTGAGTCTCAGTCAGGATTTGAACCCAGGCACTCAAATACAAAAATCCATGCTCAAACCATAAATATCTTATGATCTCTCCTTAGACAGATGTTTTACACTAAAATTTAGTATGTTTTACGCTAGAATTTTCCCAAAGAAATGTGTATCTAATTCTATAATTGTTACCAGTAGGAATATAGCAAATGCACTTTTAAAGACATTTCCTTTAAATCTAACTTTCTTCCCAAAAAGGAGGGTTCCTCACTTCATTTTGCCTCTCAGCACAAAGGATTCAGAGTGACTAAGAAGACCAAGAATAATACTTTAAAGTGTTATATAATTCATGCCTGATGTTCCAAGGAGAACTTTTGTCAGAAAACTTGATAGAGAATTGTCTGGAAGCAAGGACTGAAGTCGTGATTCTTTGAGTCTCTTACCCCTAATGAAAATACCTAATTATTTTATTTCTGTTCCCACACAAATAAGTTTCTCTGGTGAGTCTCTTAGGCATTCTCCAAGTGCACAATTTTCTCAGAGAATGAAGATTTTACAGAGAGATTCTTAGGCATAAGTGTGGGAGTACTGTGAAGGAGAAATCAAAAGCTAAAAAATTAAGTTTGTGGAAGAAAACTACTTGAGGAAAATTATGTTCTCATCACTATAAGATCGATTTATTTAATTCTCTGTTATGGTTCATGGATCTGAGTAACTAAAACTTTATACATACCACGGTTGTTTTGTAACATTATAATTTGGAAATAAAAGATAGAATCGCTAGACAAATCTTAGTATAGCTTTTTCTGAAGAAAAAAAAGTGTTTAAAAGCAACAAAAGCGGGTGCCTGGGCGTCTCAGTTGGTTAAGCGACTGCCTTCAGCTCAGGTCATGATCCTGGAGTCCCGGGATCGAGTCCCGCATCAGGCTCCCTGCTCGGCAGGGAGTCTGCTTCGTCCTCTGACCCTCCCCCCTCTCATGTGCTCTCTCTCTCTCATTCTCTCTCTCTCAAATAAATAAATAAAATCTTTAAAAAAAAAAAAAAAGGCAACAAAAGCCATGAAAGTTGGCCACCGTGGGCAGTGAAGTCCCTTTGGCTCAGAGCCCTGTACTTGGAACCACAGAGAATTCTGATTCTGGCCCAGGCCGTATGGGCCATGGTTTAAGAAGAGAAAGAGGGAGAGGCCAGAGCTATGCAGGTAACCGTTTCTGTCCCAGCTGCACTTTAAAGCTTCTAGAACTAACAGGTGAAATTAACAAGGTCACAGGACACAAGCTCAAATACAGACACCAATGGTGTTTCTATGTACTAGAAACGACAAAAATCCAAAAGTGAAACTTCAAAAACCTGTACATTTAAAATGACATCCAAGGGGCTCCTGGGTGGCTCAGTCGGTGCCGTCTGCCTTCAGCTCAGGTCACGATCTCAGGTCTTGGGATCAAGCCCCGCATCAGGCTCTCCGCTTAGCGGCGAGTCTGCTTCTCCCTCTGTGATCTCTCTTGCTTTCACTCTCTCTCAAATAAATAAAGAAAATCTTTAAAAGAAAAATAAATAACATCCAAGAAATCTACAGAGGAAAAAATTTAACAGATGATATGAAAGGTCTATACACAGTAAACTACAAAGTATTATTGAGAGGATTTAAATAAGATATAAAGAAATAAATACATCATGTTCATGGATTAGAACGCTCATTATTGTTAAGGTGGCACTTCTCCCTTCAGTGAGTTATAAATTCAGTGCAATCTCAGATCAACAGGCTTTCTCATAGAAATCGACAAGCTAATTCTATTTTTTTTAAAGATTTTATTTATTTATTTGACAGAGAGATAGAGAGAGACCACAAGTAGGCAGAGCGGTAGGCAGAGGGAGAGGGAGAAGCAGGCTCTCCACTGAGCAGGGAAAGCCCCGACGTGGGGCTCGATCCCAGGACCCCGGGATCATGACCCGAGCTGAAGGCAGACGCTCAACCGACTGAGCCACCCAGGCGCCCCAATTCCAAAACGTATGTGGAAATTCAAGAGACCTAGAACAGCCAAAATGACATTGAAAAAGAGGAGCAAAGTTGGAAGACTTAACACTACTAATTTTAAGACTTACTATGAGGCCACAGAAATCAAGACAGTGTGTTATTGGCAGAAGAATAGACATACAGGTCAATGAAACAGAACTCAGTGTCCAGGAATAGACCCACATGTATATGGTCTATTTCAACAAAGGTACCAAGGTAATTCAGTGGGGAATGGTAGTCTGCAATAAATACACTGGGGAAGCTGGTTACCCGTATGGAAAAAAAGTGAAACTTGACCTATTCCTCACACCATACTCAAAAATGAACTGAGATAAATCATCATAGACCTAAATGTAAGAACTATAAATGTAAAACTTTCAGAAGAAAACTTGGGGGAAATATTTTTTCTTTTACTTTGGGTTAGGCAAAGATTTCTTAGAACACAAAAAAAGCATAATGCTAAATGGATAAATTTGATTAATTGGACATCGGCAAAATTTAAAACTTTGCTCATCAAAAGATGCTCAAGAAAATTAAAATGCAAGCTGCAGTTTGGGAGGAAATATTTGCAAAACCTGTAGCTGACAAAGGACTTAAACCCAGACAATTTTTTCAAATGTCTTATTCTTGTAAGAGAAATAAAATTCAATAGTAAGAAGACATACAACCCAATTTTTTTTAAATGGGCAAAATAGGGGCGCCTGGGTGGCTCAGATGGTTAAGCGTCTGCCTTCGGCTCAGGTCATGATCCCAGAGTCCTGGGATCGAGCCCCTCATCGGGTTCCCTGCTCAGCGGGAAGCCTGCTTCTCCCTCTCCCACCCCCTGCTTGTGTTCCCTCTCTCGCTGTGTGTCTCTCTCTGTTAAATAAATAAATAAAATCTTTAAAAATAAATAAATAAATGGGCAAAATATTTGGGCAGACACTTAAGAAGATATGCAAGTAGCCAATGATCACATGAAAAGATGTTCAAACTCATTGTCATTAGGGAAATGCAAACTAAAACCATAATTAGATGCCACTACATACCCACCAGAGTAATTCAAATTAAAAAGACTGGACAAAACCAGCTATTGAGGATGTGGTGTAACTAGAATTCTTAGACACGGATCGCTTGACAGTGTATAAGGGAATAGCCACTTTGAAAAACAGTGTAGCAGTTTTTTGTTTTTTGTTTTTTGTTTTTTAAGATTGTATTTATTTACTTGACAGAGAGAGACACAGTGAGAAAGGGAACACAAGCAGGGGGAGTGGGAGAGGGAGAAGTGGGCTGTCCGCGGAGCAGGGAGCCCGATGTGGGGCTCAATCCCAGGACGCTGGGATCATGACCCGAGCCGAAGGCAGACTATTAAGGACTGAGCCACCTAGGCGCCCCAACAGTGTAGCAGTTTTTTAAAGTTAAACACATCCCATATAATCCAGCAATTCCTCTCCTGGGTAAAATCAACCCAGTCAGGTACACAGATATTCCAAACAGCACTATTCACGACAGTCAAGAACTGAAAATAACCCAAATGTCCATCCGCTGCTGAATGAATAAACAAAACAGGGTATATTCACACAGCAGAGTAGAACTCAGCAATTTTTTAAGAAGAACAAACTGCTCATTTACATAACAAAATGGATGACTCAAAAATTCCATGCTAAATCAAAGAAGACAGACACGAAAGACAAGGTGATTTCATTTATATGAAATTTCTTGGAAAAGGCAAAACTGTAGGGACAGAAGTAAGATTAACTGTGTCTGAGACCAGGGCTGGGGGCCGGGCTTAGCTCCAAAGAATTGGGTAAGGAGATGATGAAGTGTTCTAAAACTTGCTTGTGTCAGTGGTGGCCTGATTGAATGAAGAAACGGGTGAATTTTATGGTATATATAGTATACCTCAAAAGCTGTTAAAAATGATTCTAAGAATAGTTAAAGTAGGCTGTCCTAAAGGGAAAAAAGTAGGCAAGTGTGGGGTATATTATAAATTTGCCTTTGTCCTCCCTGGTCTCCCGGGCGCAGGGAGCAGGAAGAGAAAGGAAGAGGAAGGTAGCTGGCCTCAGAGTTTGACCACTTCCTTCCAGGAGAGCTTGAGCAAGGATAAAGTATCCTTAATCATACTTGTTCTGCCATCTGTCAAATGGGAATTGAATCGCCTACAAGGCAGGGTTGTCTCAGATGGGACCTTGTACATAAGGCCCTTAGAACATTGCCTGGAACATACAAGGTGCTCAGTAAATGGTAGGCGTGACCTCTTTTTATATGAGTTACTTGCTAAGAGGGTTGCCCAGGGTGGTCAGAGGAAAGACATGGGCGAGGGGACTGCTAATGACTTTAATGTTTGGGTTTCTTTTTTTAAACAGTTTCTGAAAGTTGTTTCTAAATAGAATTTTAGACATACTGTATTAAATTAGATTTGAGGATGGACAGAGATTATGAATAACAAAATCACAGTGTCAGCAGGCATGATAGATCCCACACAGACTTGATATCCACCAGATATTTGAAAAAACAAATGACAAATCCTGTTCGATCATTCTGTTATCCGAGGGATAAAATTGAGTGTGTGTATTTTAAATGAATCAGACCTAAACTTGAGCTTTAGAAAATTCCATGTAAATAAATGGCTTCTGACCTGAAGCTGCCTGTTTCTAAGGTCTATTTGATTGTGGTGGTGGACGTTATCCACTATGTTCTCATAAAAAGTTCCATCAAACATTTATTTATACTTCGGCTTGTTCCAGGAAGGATTTAGTGCTGCTCACAAAGTTATAAAATACAAGGTAATAAAATAACTGAAAATGCAGGAGAACAGAATTAGGAACAGGAGATAAGTTATGT
Organism: Mirounga leonina; assembly: GCF_011800145.1. Classification (NCBI taxonomy): domain Eukaryota; kingdom Metazoa; phylum Chordata; class Mammalia; order Carnivora; family Phocidae; genus Mirounga; species Mirounga leonina. The sequence goes on from NW_023270619.1 coordinate 1,160,175, forward strand.
GAGGCCAGAAGTGAAGTTAGCATCCAGAGTGTAAGGCCAAGCCCTACACACACATGAGGACTGACCCCAAAATGGGACTTCCAAGCTTTCCTGCAGTCAACTCAGTGATGTAAATGAAAACGTAGAAGAGCCACAGGGCTCTGAAGATTAAACATTAACAGTAAAATATAAAAGCGTTTGCTTCAGAAATGCAAAAAAAAAGTACTCCTGATACTAAAATTCGAGATATTTTCCATAAGTCACCTTAGAAGAAATATCGGGCAATGAGCATGAGGAAGAATGTTTTTACACTCAACCTAGTGACAGTTTCCACCCGCACTGCGTGTGAAAGCAGTTCTTCCCAAGACCTGCGTGCGTAGCCAGAGCGTTGACTCCAAACCACCTCACAGCATTCCCTTCCAGAGACAAGAAATACCCTTTGGGTTCTTATTTCAAAAATGAAAAATAGATCCCGGCTGTTAGTGTAACCAAAAAGTTCCATCAGCAGGGATCTCATGCAAGAATTTGCATTCTTAACATTTCCTATTGTCATATGATTTCCATTTCAGAGCAGTTATGAGGAATTTAAAAGAAAAAGAAAAAACTTGTTACTCACCTGAGAATCCCAGGTTAGCTTTGTACTTCATGTGGAAAGGGAAATGTAGACTGCAGTACCAGAAGGAAAATGCTGTAACATGAAATGGAGGAGTTAGATATTTGCATTTTTTTATTTTAATTTAAATTTTGATTTGAAAAATCAGAATGATGCTGTGAAAATGTTAAAGCCTCGCCTTTTTTAAAAGTAAGTTTAAATTTGGTATCATTATCATTTTTACTTTCTATAACACAACTCAAACTCCCTTGGTTTTTTTGGTTTTTTTTTTTAATTTGAGAGAGCTGAACACAATATGACATTAGTTTCAGCTATACAACTCAGTGACTCGGTAAGCTTGTAGGTTGTGCTATGTCAAAGCCCTTTATTTTTTTAATAAAGGTATATATAGTATACCTGGGTTTTTTTTATATGTTATATATATATATATATAACGTATCATTTGTTTCAGGGGTACAGGTCTGTGATTGATCACTCTTACACAATTCATAGCGTGTCAAGGCCCTTTAAATAAGAGTAACAAATGTTTGCATATTTCAGTTGCTAAATACATGAAGATCACAAGGCGATTCTCATTCAGTAATACCGAAAAAGTTAAATATCAGTGATTTTCTTTTTATACTCTCAATTTCTACATATTCTCAGTTGTCAAAAGCAGGTTACATTTCTCTGTGAATCATCTTTTTTTTATTTTCAGTCACACACACACACACACACACAACACTGAAATTAGTTTTATTTGATATTATTCATCTTAGCTGCTAATAGAGGCATACCAAAATTACTCCTCAGGTTTATTTCCCAGCTGGTTTCACGAATGCATGAGAATTCTAGCCTGGCTCTGGACAACCGGTTAAGTACAGCTAGAGAGGCTGCATTGGCTGACTTATTTGTTGTTATATTTTTAGTTGAGATAGTGGTGTTTTGGCCATGACTTTTAAGAGCCTTTATCTTTCAGAAGTAATGTTGAAATAAAATTATATGGCATAAGAGATTAGCTGCAAAATAACAAATGTGGGGAAAGGCATGAGTTATTAAAAAAGAGAGAGAGAGAATTGGCCATGTGTTGGTAAACACAGAGGCTGAGTAATGAGTGGCCTGGGGAATTCTCTCTGCTTTTGTAAGTTTGCATTTTTCTCTAATAAAAGGCAGAAGCAACGGCAGTAGCAGCTCTGAAATTTTCCATGAGGTTGTTAGAACCCTTTAAAAAGTAAACATGGAGAATCCTGGAGACCTAGCTATATTCTAGTCCAATGTCTTTGTTCACCAACCACAAAGCCGAAGCAGAGATTGTTGCTGCTTTTATGTTCCTTTGGTGTCGTCCAAAGCATCTGCTTTAAAAACACAGTGCCCACAATTCCTGTTTTACTACTGCTTTCAACACGGACCCCAGAAATCATGCATCTTGGTTCTTGATTCAAGCACTCCTCTATAATTCTGTCTCAGAGGCTTCAGCTCAGCCTGCTGAAGAAAAAAATGATTCAGACACCTGATAAAGACAGTAAGGAACTTTATTCAAGAAACTACTACACTGGGGGTTTGCAGGAGAGGAGAGATATGGGGCTCGATTCCAAATATCACCATGACACAGAGGTTAACATTGTCTTCAAGACCATCTCGACAATAGAAAGTAGAGTATTTTTCGTTTGGGTGTGTGTGTGTGTGTGTGTGTGTGTGTGTGTGTGTGTCTGTCTGTCTGTCTGTCTGTCTTCATATGGCTCTTAGAAGAAAAAAATTTTTGAGGAAGCCTATAAAAACTCCCTCACTGGAGTGTCAAGAGCAGTAGTGGGAGATTCCAGAAGGAGCCATAAATCTAGGGAGACAAAAACTGAGAGGTTCAGCTCCTCTCCTTCATATGGAGATTTCCCCTTCGTTGTCACCTGTGGGTAGTTTGGATTTGTTGATGACAATGAGCAGCCAGACACACGATAGGTATAGAGATGTGGCAGACCTTTAAAGATTATCCCTGATCCTAGGATGTCAGAGCCTCATGGCCCCTCACCCCTCCTGCCCCTTCTAAGGTTTTGTACCTAATTGTGTACTTGTGATTTTATGTTTCTTTTTTCAAAGAGGGCCCCCTCAGTACTCAGGTCCACCCTTGTATGGACTTGTGAATCTTCAAGAAAAGAATCAGCCCTTTATTTTTTTTTCTCCAAAAAATCTATGGACATGAGGTGTCAGAAGCCCCAGACCCTTTGGTGCAGATCAGAGATGGGACTGGGTGCTTCCTGGGGCTGCTGCGAGGGCAGATGACTAATGTGGGAAGGGATATAAATATTCTAATGAACGGGTTTGTGAAAATTTACGTAACTTCTTTTATATTTAGCAGCTGATGTGTTGTCATTTGCTTCCATACCACTGTTAATTTAATTTGGGTAATTTTGGAAATATGAATTCATAAAGCCACCTCTTACTTTGAGAGAAGGAGAGTTCTTGGTTCGGAGGGTGCTGCTTGCCATAATGGATGAAATTAAGCTCTGCGCCCACATGGGCTTGAGGGAACCAAAAATCACAGTTCACGTGTAACTCATAGTGTTAGAAAATGCCAGAAAACAGCGACTTAGTATCCCCAAAGGGTGAAATTTTCAAGGTTTACTTCTGATGTACCTAATGCTTCTGGGCCGAATTTAACCCATCTGCTCAATCATGGCTATTCATAATCATGGCTCACGGAAACTTTAAAAGACAACAGCTAAAACAGAACTTACCATTGGAATAGGCACACTTTTCGCTGATGAAGTGACAAGTACCACTAGGCAGGTGACTGAGTACGAAGAACTTTAAAATTTTTGTTAAAATAGCTGTTGTATATATAGCTGATGAATGCCACAAAATTACTTTTGACTCATAATTTTAATTTGGGGGAACTTTCTGGAAGGACAAGAATGTTTGACAGGTTGAATCGAGCAACGATAACACAGATGCATCCATTTCTGATCAGGCCGCTCTCGAGTCCTATGAGTTTTCCTGTGTGTGAAGTCGATTCCTACAAGGAGAATAATTCATGCGCTACCTGCAAAAAATTTTTTGGCAGTTTCTTTTTACTTTTAACTTTTCAAGAGATTGTAACACTTGTGCTTTCTTATTTCGAACTTTTTCAAATGCTAGGAATTCTTTGATCATGTGAAGAAGCTCTGGGATGATGAAGGCGTGAAGGCGTGCTTTGAGAGGTCCAACGAGTACCAGCTGATTGACTGCGCACAATAGTAAGTCAGCTTCTGAGCATGGCCAGGCCTCTCTGAAGCTACCCTTTCGCCCTCGGTTATGCTGCCCTCCCAAGGTCACTGAAGTCTCTTGAGTGCAAGGAACAAAGCATTAACATCTTACTACAGAAATCAACTTTTAAAAGGGCACGGGTTTGGCAGATGGAAAACTGAAACTCCAATGGGAATCAGTGTTTCAAGGAAGAACCAGAAGCAGGTGTATTCATTTTACCCAGACCCTTGTTTTCAGTTCTGTTCGTCTTTTTGCTTTCTATAAAATTACAGGCATATCTGTAAATTAGAATGTACTTAGATATTCGTTATTATATTTTCACTTTGGAACAGGGCCCCCAAATTAAATTTTAAAATAATATCCACATCTGCAATTGAACCTAAGCTCTTACTTAAATAAGCGATCATCCTATACATGTTAGAAGTAGACTAGAACCTTGAAAGTGGATGGTAATTAATAGAATAAGTAAAGCCTTGATGAAAAAATGCAATGAGAAATATGAAATAAGGAAAGGACTCTGGTGCCTAGGCTGGCTCATTGTTTTTCCCTGAAATGCTCATTTTCCTATTTTCGTTTGCTATTTTAGATTCATTCTATAACCATTAGACAATAGTGGGCCCAAGAAGAATGTTAATCAAGAACTTCTAGATATGTTTGCTATTTTGATAACAAAAACTGTATTTAAAGTTGTTTTATATAACACTTGGGACAGCAAGAAATGAGCGCTTTTACATTTTAGGTCTGTAAACTCTAAAAATTCATACCTGTGGAAGAGATTCCATAAGCATACAATCTGGGAATTCACAGTAGTTGGAACCCCCTGCTGGAGCTACACTGTGAATACTGATTTCAAGGACAGGGTAGCTGTGCGTCCTCCCCAGCCCCTCCTCACCCAGAGTTCAGGCACCATCCCCTCGTGACAGGCACCGAGAGAAGCCAATGACAAGGGCCCGAGGACAGGGTCCTGTGCGTGTCCCAGGCAGTGACAGGAAGCCAGCCTGGGGACAGATGGGTAAGGGAAGAGTGGCCAACTCTCAAACACATGAGAGAGGTCAGTGAGGCCAGACCCTCCCAATTGCCAAAGGTCCTGCCAAGGACCTTGGATTTCTTCCAAATGCAGTGAGTGACCATCGGTTCCATGAGTGAGATTGTTGGGGTCACTGTGGCTGCTTTGTGGAGTATTAGAAGAAGGGAACAAGGACCCGAGCAGGATGGCTCGGGTCAGGTGCAGCCATGGAGGTGAGCCCTGGGACCCAAAGGGGCAGAACGAGGTGGTGAATCAGAATGCCGGGGGCAGAAAAAAGTGGGGATCAAGGAGGACAACAGGGAAGGTCACGGTGCCATTTATTGAGAGGGAGGAACCTGGAAGATGTTGTGTATGGGAGGATGGGGGACAATATCAAGCCCCGGTTTGGAGAAGTTAGGTTGGAGATACCTGAGGGGACTCCCAAGGGGAGAGATGAAGCAGACAGCTGGTTGTAGAGCCTGGAGCTCAGAATCGAGACCGGCAGAATATATAGAGGACAGGGTCCTGGACAAGGAAATTCAATCCCCAGAGGCTGGTTTCAGGAGGAGGAGCCTAAAACCATATCCAAGAAGTAGGCAGAGAGGGAGTCCTTCAGAGGAGAGGGGAGGATCTCGGGGTTGAGATGGGGGAGGAGTGATGATGTTAAGATTCGCTTAACCTCCTTCTTATGGTGACCAAGAGCTGGCTCATCCTCCCCCCAGTCCATGTGCATTTGGTGGGCGGCACGTGTGTCTAGGAAGCGCTCTGGGTGCGGCAGGGGTAGTGAAATGGCGATGCAGCCCCCACCTGCTGCATACATGCTGAAATGAGCACCAAAAGCATTAATGGCCCTCCACTGTATATGCTGAAGAAACTATTTATTAATTAAAATTTTCTGTGAATTAGAAAAGTATTTAAAATTTCTCGTCTCCTGCCATGCTTCACCAGTCCTTCAAGACTTACCTTAAATCAATATTCCCTTTTTAAATCGGCGTGCCCTTTAGTTGACATTTGTGGATGCACTGCTGTGGTTACTCTCCTGTCATTTGGTATGTACATTTGCTTCCACAAGAGCCAGACTCGGTTAGGTTTGGAGGTGGAGTGGGGCAAGGTTCCCAGTGGAGCTCAGATGCACCCTGGGAGGGTCTCAGGAGGCACACCACTCCCCGAAGGGCCCTTATCTTTCCTCGGGCTCTCACTAGCTCTTTCTTGAACATGTCATCTAGGTTGTTTAAAAGCCACAGCTGGGGGGGGGGGGTGCCTAAGTGTCTCAGTCGTTAAGCATCTGCGTTTGGCTCAGGTCATGATCCCAGGGTCTTGGGATCGAGCCCCGCATCAGGCTCCCTGCTTGGCCGGAAGCCTGCTTCTCCCTCTCCCACTCCCCCTGCTTGTGTTCCCTCTCTCACTGTGTCTCTCTCTATCAAATAAATAAATAAAATCATTTAAAAAATTAAAGCCACAGTGGTGTTGTAGAGATGGAAAGAATATCCTAAGTTAATGCTAGCGATGGAAATTTCAAGCACAGCTCATAATAATATTAAATTCACTTACACTGGCATTTCAAGTTGATAGGAACATGTGCTTTCTCATCCTTTTCCAGTATTTCTTGAGCAGAGACGTCGTGAGGGAGCGCCACAGTGCTACTCAGTATCAAATTATTCTCACACCACTCCAGTAATAGAATGAATGACTTAATTTAACGTAGAATATGCAGATATAAATTTTTTAAAAGGAAGAAGTGGTATAAGCTTTGACAATAGGCAGTTAGGATTCAGATCTCAGCTCTGCCACTGACAGTCATGTGAGAGTCTGGGCAAACTCATGGGGACAATTATGGGTCCCATTCTCATACCGCTCTCATAGAATTAAATATGTATATCTCCAAAGTCCTCAAAATAGTGCCCGTGAGCCCGTCAGCTCTTGCTGTTACATCACCAGTGTGGAAGCTGAGGTCCAGAGAGGTAAACTAAGGCACGTAAGACCAGAGTTTCTCAGAAATAGGTGGCACAGAGCCAAGGTCTGACATTCCTTCGGTCCCATCCTTTTAGATTAGTGAGAGCCATGGGCACACGCTGCCTCGCTCGTGAGGTCAAGACTCCCTCCCCAACTTGTCAGGAACGAGGCACCGAAGCTTCAGCTGTGGCTTTCTTAACTCTGGGTCTGGCAGAATCTCAGAAAGCAATTCCCTGCCTAGACCTCACTATCTAAGTTAATCCTAACTGCTACAACATTGCTTTCTTTATCCATTTTAATACATGTGGGAATCGAGTTGGATCAATAGCCTTTGTCTCTTAATACCTGTTGTTTTTCCTCTAAACTCAGATTTTGAGGTGGGGATGAGGGATTTTAAAAAACAAGGAATATTGCAGTAATTTGTTAGACCAACATAGGGCTACCAAATTTTGTGTTGCCAAATTAGATGTTAAAGAAATAGAAGCTGCCTCCACCAGTCATCAGCATCCCTCCAAGAAAAGAAAGGACATGTCGGCATCCAACCAATGAAGTGACGTGATCTCAGAGGAAAGCCCTGAGACTTGTCCAACCCACGTAATCTTTAACTCCTCAGGGAATGTGTCTTATTCCTCCTAAAATGTCCAGGTGAATATTCTCTCATGAAGTCAGTGCTCAGTAGGTGCTATTTGAAATAAATGAATTCGCAAAATAGGAGCCTGGTATTCACTATGGTACTTGAGAGGAAAAGCTGGCCTGTCCCTATAAAAGTACACAGCCCACCCCAGATTCAGGCTCTGTGGCCTCCTTCCCCCTTGCAGATCCCCAGCATTCTGACACGTTTTCTTTTTTCCTTTCATCAAAACTGCTCTGAGAAAAGATCTGACTTACCTCTTGGTGTGAATTTGAGTCACTCTGTTCCCTTGCTCAACAGTATTGCATTTTGAACCTTAACGCTTATTATAAAGGGAATAATTCTAAGCTCCATTAAAGTAATTTCTTCCATGGCAGAAGCCAGGAGAATATTTTGGGTAAGAGGTGCTTCTCAGTGATGCTGAAATTCTGTTAAGGCAGAGCTGCCCATGAAGAGTCTGGGAACGTCTGGCAGTTCCTTAAAAGCTTATACACAGAGGTACCCAGCAGTCCCACTCCTGGATATTTACTCAAGAGAATTAAAAACATACATCCAGGGGCGCCTGGGTGGCTCAGTGTTAAGTGTCTGCCTTCGGCTCAGGTCATGATCCCAGGGTCCTGGGATCGAGCCCCGCATCGGGCTCCCTGCTCGGCGGGAAGCCTGCTTCTCCCTCTCCCACTCCCCCTGCTTGTGTTCCCTCTCTCACTCTCTCTCTCTCTGTCAAATAAATAAATAAAATCTAAAAAAAAAAAAAAAAAAGCATACATCCACACAAAAACTCATACACGGACGTTCGTGGCTGCATTATTCACAAGAGCCAGAGTGCAAACAAGCCAAATGTCCATCAGATGATGAATGGATACACAAAACAGGATCCATCACACAATGGAATATTATTTGGAATAAAAAGGAATGAAGCACTGATTCATGCTACCACATAAATGAACCTTGAGAACATTATATTAAGTGAAAGAAGCCAGACACAAAAGGCCACATATTGTATGATCCAGTTTATATGAAATGTCCAGGATAGGCAAATCCACAGAAACAGAAAATAGATTACTGATTGCCAGGGGCAGGGAAAATGGAGAGTGACTGCTAATGGGTATAGGATTTCTTTTGGGGATAATGGGAATATTCTGGAATAGGAGGATAGTATTGATAGTTGCACAACCTTGTGACTATACTAAAAACCACTGGATTGTACAATTCAAACTGGTGAATTTTATATTATGTGAAATACATGTTATGTGAATTATATCTCAATCTAAAAAAAAGGAAGATTATGGAGGAGGGAGGGATTCAGGGCAGGAAAAGCAATGGGAACACTGGTCAAGATTGGCACGATGGGGGACAGTGTCCTCGCTGAGCCGGGGGTCCTCTTGTCAACGACAGATGAAAGTCTATGCCTGCATTTACAAGGCCTGCTTTTTATAAGGCCTCCATCAATCACAAATGCATGCCACTCCAATTCTGCAAACATATACAAGCAAACGGGAACCCCCAAATTATAAAGCACCTATGAAATGAAAAAAGCTATGGTGATCTTTATTATGCTATTTGGCGTGCAAGGAGTGGAAACTTGCTCAGGCTACTTCAAGAAAAGGGGAATTTGCTCTGAGTCTCTCTGGGAAACCACTATTGAGTCAAAGGCACTGAGGGGACCAGCTCTTCTGTTCCTGCTGTCTGGGCATTGCAACTTCACTTTCCCTGTCTGCTCTTCTCATCCCTGGATCCTACAGCAGGTGCACACTGTAATCTGCAGGCCAGATCCCAGAGGAAACAGAGAGATCGATTTTGCTAAAAGCCAGGCGGCCTGCATCTGGCCGTAGCCTTACCTGCTGTCCCAGGGGCCCACAGGTCCAGTCAGTGGCCACCCCCACATCCTTGAGCAGAGGGTGCGGTAAGGCGGGCCAGCCAGACTGCCCTGCTAGAGGAGTGTGGGAACAGTCATTATAACTGAGCATTAAGTATTGTACTTTGGGAGAAAATGAGTGTCTTCGAAGCACCGAGCAAGCTGTGCAAATCACCAGAGATTATATTTTATCCAGAATTGCCCAGTTCCCACTGTGAAAATTAAAAGACAGTCTCTACTGCATTATCCCCCAAAATGCATTTCCTCTAAGTCCTAATAATAAGTGATTATGTAGCCATGGAAACAGCTATTTTGGGAGAAAGAAAATCAGAGAAAATTGGATCTTTAGAACAGGTTTATAAAATCAGACTTTGCTTAATGTGACTTGAAACTCCACGGCTCACAGTGTAGGTTCTTAGGCTTTGTACCAATTATTTACATGATGAGCACTTCTAGGAGTGCACCCATTTGAATAATTGGTTTTAGAATACTCGCAAAGAGAGAGAATATTCCAGAAAAAAGGAAATTCAAGCCGGGAGAAAGGTACAGGGACTTTCTGCTGTGTCCCTGTCTGCCTTTGGCCATCTGTCAGGGGTCCTGATGACATTTCCCACATTTAGTCTCCAGCACTGTTTGGTTCTCATGGCTCCAGAGTTCCTGAATCTAAGCTTTCAGGACAATCAGGAAACTATTAGCAAAAATGAAGTTTCAACTTCAAAGTTGCTTTTTTTTTCCAGGTCATTTTAAAATAAGAGAAACTATAAGTTAAAATGTGTATGTTACTATATACTGTTGAACTCATTAAACATATAATCAAACCGCCTGGGGGCACATAAACGTTCTTCTCAGCTCTCATTTTGACCTTCATCTCTAACCAGATTTGTTGTCAGATTTATTTTCTTGATCTGCAGAATTGGAAATGTTCCTGTTTAGGGGCAGTACAGTCCACTTTTTTTTAGGTATGAAGAATAAATTTAGTGGCAGGGCGAAGTAGGTAGACCAGATAGACTGTCGGTCAGCCCCCGGTTATATCCATTTCTCCCACGCCCGTTTGGAAACCCTGCCCTGAGAAGGAATTTTGAAGAGGGCTTGCGTGGTACACATGCTTCCGTGTGAGCAGGAAGCCTACACCTCTCCCCCTGCGTTTCCCTCACGCTCCCCTGCGACCACACTCACACCCCTTCTGACACCAGACATGTGAGGTGTTTTCCCACTCCAGGCAGTGCATCACGACACCAGCTGGGTGTCCTCCCACTCAACTCAATTCTGACGCTGTCTACCTGGAACCCCTGTCGCATGTCGCAGGTTAAGGGCTCGGTCCCATGAGGTTGCCCCCACTGCAGACACCAGGCTCAAGGGATAGGTGATCTACAGCGTCTGCCCTACTATTGACAACTCACAGAACTCAGGGACACTTCCTCACATTTACTGGTTTATGAAAGGAAATGATAAAGGATACGGATGAGCAGCCGCATGAAGAGATGTGCAGGGAGAGATCAGGAGGGGTCTCGAGCACAGGAGCCTCTGTCCCCGTGGAGTTGGGATGTGCCATCCTCCTGGTGCGTGCAATGCGTTCACCAGCCTAGAAGCTCTCCAGACCCCGTACTTAGGGAGGCTCCATCACCTCGGCATGATCTATTCTTAACTCCAGCCCCTCTCCCCTTCTTGGAGGATGGGGTGGTGGGGAGCTGAAAGTTCCAAGCTTCTAATCATGGCTTGGTCCTTGCAGTGACCAGCCCCATCCAGGAGCCCACCCAGAGTCACCTCATTAAAACAAAAGATGTTCCTGTCACACAGGAAGGTACAAGGGATTTAAGAACTAGTATCAGGAAGGGCACCTGGGTGGCTTAGTCGTTAAGCGTCTGCCTTCGGCTCAGGTCATGATCCCAGGGTCCTGGGATCGAGTCCCGTATCGGGCTCCCTGCTCGGCGGGGAGTCTGCTTCTCCCTCTCCCACTCCCCCTGCTTGTGTTCCCTCTCTCTGTCAAATAAATAAAATTAAAAAAAAAAAAAGAACTAGTGTCAGGAATGGGGGCAAAGACGAAGTATTAGAACAGAAGATGCCCCTAGCGCTCTTCCCACTTAGGAATTTACAAGGGGTTCAGAAGCTCTGTGCCAGGAATCAGGATCAGAGACCAATAGGTATTTTTTTTTCCTATTTCTCACATGCGTAAAAAAATTTTTTTAAATCTTTCAGAAAACTACTCCCTTGAGTGGAGAATCCTGGTGGGTTCCCACACATCACCTCATTTAATCCTCATGCTTCCTATAAAGAGAGGATGCTGAGATGGGGCTACAAATCCTGTCCCTTCCAGCATGTCACAGTAATTTCTGGTGTTTCTCATTCCCCAGATATTGTTAGATTCATTTTGAAGGCTATGAAAATCAAGCCTTTGAACTATATATGGTAAATAATAATAATGTTTTTGCTGCCTTAGAGCTCTATTTCCCCAGTTATTTCTTAGAAATAGAACCCTTGTCAAACAGTGTCCTGTGCGGTGTACCAGCAGTGAGGAGCCCAGCGCGTCACCCTTAGCCTCTCCCATGGTCCTTACGGTGGCTCAGTTGGTGGCGAGGAACACTCCACAGGGCCCAGCTTAAAGACTAAGGCCACTAGGGCGCGTGGGTGGCTCAGTCAGTTAAGTGTCTGCCTTCAACTCAGGTCATGATCCCAGGGTCCTGGGATCAAGCCCCACATCAGACTCCTTGCTCAGTGGGGAGCCTGCTTCTCCCTCTACCCTTCCCCCCTGCTCGTGATATCTCTCTCTCTCTCAAATAAATAAGTAAAATATTTTTTAAAAAATAAATAAAATTAAAAAAAATAAAAAATAAATGAAGACTAAGGCCAGTTTCCAAAGTTGAAGCTGCAGGACCAAATGCAATTTGCATCAAATACCAAACCAAAGTCATATTTTATTAGAATAAATATAGCAAATGAAAGCGGTATTTTATTAGAAATTTATTTTAGATAGCCACATGGATCACATTTACTTTGTATAAGATCTGTGTGGCCATTTTGATAGAAACAGAATTGAAACCCAGTGCTCATAGATGACAGTTGAGTCTTTCACTAGGGCTCAACGTCCAGTTACTTCCTGCTGGGGAAAGGGTGTCTGGGAATACTCTGATTTATGTAGATGAGTAACAGCAAATAGTAGCAAAAACAGGGTTTTTTGTTGGCTTTTGTGGGTTTTTTTAATGTGCTTTGTAATCACCAGAAACATTTTAAGTTAAATGATGCCGAATGTGAAAAGGAGAAGAGTAAGAAATTCTCTTCCAAGTTGAATTCCTAGCAGCCTCCTCACATTTCTAAATATAAATGCGAGGTCTGATAGACACTTAGATGTTTTGGTTTTTTAACTTTTAAATGCACAAAGATCGTCTTTAAGACAGAATTCTGTTCTGTGCCGCATTTTCACCAGTGGTGATGTGGCAGTTGCTCATTTGTGACGAGCCTGGGCTCAGCATGGAACGGGTCTTGATGCACGGGACGCCGCATCGTCCGTGTCCCCTGGGAACTTACCGTCGTGGTTATACTGCGGGTCAGGCGCGGCGCCATCTGGGCGACGGCCAGTGCACCCCTACAGCCTTCCTGCCAAACGGCACCACAGCTGCCAGAAGTGGAAACTATGTGCATAACAGCTTGATAGGAGCTGGGAGCACACAGGCGTTCACATGTGTCGAAACTCAGCAAAGGTACACTCAAGAGTTGTGTTTCTTTGGACCTAAATTGTAACCGCAGAAGAAAAAAACTGTGAACAAATATTGATGTCTAGACAAAGATCTGCATGTTGAAGTATTTAGGAGGAAGTGAAGTGGTGTCTGCGATTTCTTTGAAATGCATCAAAAGTAAGGTAGATAGACAGATGGATATGTGATTTTTTTTTTAAGTATGGTGAAATGGTAATGGCAAAATCTAGATGGTGGGTGTTCAAGCATCCACTATAAAATTATTTCAAGTTGTATGTTTGAAATGTGTCATCATAAAATGTAGGGGGAGGGATATACACGTGTACAGAAGTCTACAGAAAAATAAATTACATAGCAGCACAAGTTAACACATCAGTGGTACTCCACACATTATAATATGCCACATAAGACATTTGCCTGTAGGGGGGCGTTATTACAATTCTCTGAAGTGTTTGCTGAGTTCTTTGAAACATTTCCAAGGACCCCAAGGACCTCAGATTGAAAACCACTAAATCGAGGATGAACAAAGCGTACAGCTTCAGAGAGACTTACAGGTGTGTCCCGGATTTCTGAGCCTCCCCGGGTAGCTGCAAGATAGCCCACAGTTGTAGAAATTTGCGAGGTGGGGCAAACAAATTAATCCTCACACTAACCCAAAGAGGAGGAAAACAAATCGCCTAAGAGTACACAGGACCACACCGTGCCGTCTTATGACTTCATTTATCCAGGATTTCAAATCTTAAGCCTAAAGATGTGAGAGACTATTTTAGGTTAAAAGTTCAACATTATGTGAGCTTCAAATGTGTGTCAGGTGCCACCAGACGCTAAATTGTAAAGATGATGAGGCCTGGCCCTAAGCTTATAAATAAGTGGATTTTCACAAGGGCACCCATTTTCTCAGATTCTGAAGCCACTCTCATCTGCCTTGTATTTCCATCCAATTCATATCGTGAGCATAGTTTGCAGATGAAAGCCAGGATAGATGCTTTTATAGAGGTCCTCGTGGTTCAAGAAAGTGAAAAGGCAACTCACAGAAGGGGAAATATATTTATAAATCATGTATCTTATAAGGGACTTGTATCCAGAATATATAAATAACTCCTACAGCTCAGTAATAAAAGGTTAAATAATTTTCATATTAATGTTTTCATCAATTTTAGAAGGAGCAAAGGATCAGAATAGACATTTCCCCAATAAGATAATGTAAATGGCCAGTACATCTTCATGAGAAGATGTTCAACAGCATTAGCCATTGGGAAATGCAAATCAAAACCATAATGAGATTCCACTGCACAGCCACTAGGATGGCTATAATCGAAAAGTCAAATAAAAACAAATGTTGGCAAGCATGTGTAGAAATTGGAACCCTCAGATATTGCTGGTGGGAATACAAAATGGTACAGCCGCTTCAGAAAACAGTCTAGCAGCTCTACAAAAAGTTAATCACAGAGTTGCATGTGACCCAGCAGCAGTTCCACTCCCAGATACATATTCAAGAGAATTGAAAACATGCATCCCCACAAAAACCTCAAGACAAATACTCACAGCAGCATTATTCGTAAGAGCCAAAAAGTGGACACAACCCAATTGCCCATCAGTTGATGAATGGGTACACAAAATGTGGTCTGTCTGTACAGTGGATTATTATCGAGCTATGAAAAGGAATGAAACACTGATACAGGCTATAACATGGAAGAACCTGGGAAACATTATGCTCAGTGAAAGAGGGCGGACACAGAAGGCCACATGTTGTATGATTCCATTTCTATGAAATGCCCAGAACAGACATATAGAGACAGAAAGTAGATTAGGGTTGCACAGGGCTGAGGGAGGGTGCGGGGGGCAGATGAGGAGTGACTGCCTGACGGGTACGAGGTTTCCTTTCAGAGTGATGAAAATGTCCTGAAAGTGATTATGGAGATGGTTGCGCCACTCTGAATAAGCAAAACACCATTGAATCGTGCACTTCAAATCCACCTTAAATTGACATTTTTTTAAAAGATTATTTATTTATTTGACAGAGAGAGACACAGCGAGAGAGGGAACACAAGCAGGGGGAGTGGGAGAGGGAGAAGCAGGCTTCCCGCCGAGCAGGGAGCCCGATGCGGGGCTCGATCCCAGGACCGTGGGACCATGACCTGAGCCGAAGGCAGATGCTTAACGACTGAGCCACCCAGGCGCCCCGCATCTTAAATTGAGATGCCCTGTTGGAACTCGCTTAATTAAATCTTACCTTGGACACCTCAGTAAAATTAATTTGGAGACTGCTGATCATTGGGATTTCCTAATTCCAGGGCCTTTCAGTTTAATTCCAAGGCAGGGGAAGAGACTCCATTCAAAAGTGAACAATTGCTTGATTGAAGTTCATATTCCTGACCCTGTACAGTGCATTCTGGTTCATCTGTGCGCTCGAACTGAGTGTGGCGATAGTCGTAACGCTATGGAAAGCATTCAGTATAAGACTTTTAACATTTCACATTTTGCACATGCTTCCTTTTTAAATCAGTTTAAGAGAGGAAAGAGAAGAAATGCAAAAGCAAAAACACTGATTGAAAATATGATTCTCATGCTGAAAAGATGTCATCAAGACATATTAAATCTCTAAAAAAGCATCGTCATGGAAGTTAGCAGGTAATTTTATCAGAAGTTATTTCCGTGGCATTTTGAGTTACTCCTTGCCATGCAGAACCTGACACCGTAACAACTCATTAAATATGTGTTGAATGAATAATAAATCTAATCAAGTTTTTTAAACTCTTCCTTATGGATGGTTCACGTGCCGTTGTTGACTGCTGGCATGGAATTGTTGCTTACCACTGCACCTGGACCCATGCCCCTGCCTCATAGTAGGTGGTCAAGAAATAGTTGTTAAACGAATGGACTTTGATAGCTTTTCTTTCTCTGTGTTCTCTACCATTCGTATTCACCATTCTCATGTATACAGAATCAATTTTGCTGTAAAGCTCAGATCGAGGCACGGTATCTGTTCATAGAGGCATTATTCAAAATAGCCAGAAAGTGGAAACAAGAGAAATGTCCATCACATGATGAATGGAGAAACAAAATGTGGTCTGTCCTAACAATGGAATATTACTCAGCCCTTAAAAGGATTATTGATGGCCGCTACTACATAGCCTCCTTTAGGACAGACATGTCCACCATCTCAGCGAAAACTGTATACCGTAGCAGTAGATCATACAACCACTTTCCTCCAGTAAACAACGAGACCATGTTCACAGTATCAAGAAATTTATTAAAGCCTCTAAATCAGATTTAGCGAGTAAGGAAGCTGCCCTTTGATAGCACGTCAAAGAAACAGGGAGAAAGAAAAAAAAACCTTCCTTGGGATAGTATGTGTGTCAGTGGTTAGAATTACATATCTTTCTTACACCAGACCACATTGATCACATAATAATTAGAATCTGTGGTATCAGTGAAAAGCCACCTTTCAAATGCAAGTTTATTCTATTATTATTTTTAGATTAAGGAAATCTAAGCACAAATAGAATTTCCATTTGCCTACTAGCACTTTTATTCATGTGACAACAGTTACGTGCATGGTATGCCTTTGTTGCTTAATCTGTTTTGTATTACTGTGAATCTGGAATTAATATTTTGCATTAAGGTGAATGTTCTGCATTACTTCTGTGAGGAAGGAAAGAAAGAGTCTTCATATCAGCTACCTGAGACAAGTGGTAACTGCTAAGAAAGAAATTGCTTTGCCATACTCTGCCAAAATGCATGCAGTGACTAAATATATCTTCTTCTAAAATCTACGAGATTTAATAGGCCGTTTTTGCAAAAAAGAAAATTTTTTATTCTCAACTGAACATGTTTAATGACATCTCATATCTCTTTTAAGATCAGAAACTCAGCATGAGATGAATGTAGATTGGAAGGTCTATTTCTCATTCGGATTCTTCCTCTGACACATGGTGTGATCTGAACAAATCGTATACTTGGTCGCTGAAAATAGAGAGCCCACGGGGCACCCTTCCACAGAAGGCTCTACCTACAGCTTCTTTCTCTACCCTTGGTCAACCACATGCTTCCCCAATTAGATTCTAAAGGTCGGCTTCCTTGTAAGGACCTAGGGCAGGTAGTGCAACACTGTCCTGGGCCACTGGCAGAAAGGAAACACCAGGATGCTTCCAGTGAGCAGGAACCATGTTGACTGCAACTTGTGGTTGTTTCCTTGTTCTATTTCATGTAAGTGACATTGAAGAATTCACAAAGTTTCACACTGTAGTGTAAGGTGAAATTCATTTGGCTATGAGTTCTCCTTTAACCCCTGAACTACTCAAAAAAAAAAAAAGTATGTTTTCCTTTTCCTGCAGTATGCTAAGATTCACTATTAAGTATTGTTTTCCAGATGTTAATTTTGGCTGGGACTTATTATATTTAGGACAGGTTAATCATGTCCTGAGGCAGCCTGGTGGGTCCTAGAAAAGAAACCACCACAGGTGGAATTCATCAGGAAAGCTCAGCCAGCACCTCCAGGAGAAGAAACCCTGGGGGAAATAAATACCCTGCTTTATGGAACTTTATACATGCATCACGTTTGCGGATGACCTACCTACCGTCCCTGAACCGTGAACTCAGTAAATATTTGTGGGATACAAGGCACGAGCTGGAAGATTCTAGCCCAACCCCATCAAAGATGATAGAACAAGAATGCATATCCATTATGTTTTAGTTGAGGTATCTTGCACCTGATGACTGAGTTCAAAACCATTTTGAAGTTAACACTTTTTAAATTTTTTTTTAAAAGAGGTAAGGTTTCTATTTTTTTTTAACATTTTATTTATTTGAGAGAGAGAGAGAGCATGAAAGAGAGAGAGAGAGAGCACACCCATGAGCAGGGGGAGGGGTTTGGGGAAAGGGAGAAGCAGCTTCTCAGCTGAGCAGGGAGCCCTACCTGGGGCTCGATCCCAGGACCCCAGGATCATGACATGAGCCAACCAACTGAGCCACCCAGGCACCCCATGAAGTCAACACTTAAAAAAATATGTATCAATCTTTGGCCTCCTTTTAAGCCACCAGTGATCACTGTCACAGAGAAAACTGAATCCTGTCATAGCACATTATAGAAATATAGAAGTGACAAGAAATACTCTGCTTTGTTATAAAGCTTTTTACATTCTAAATAGAAGTGTTAAAATAAATTATTTTTGGTGCCTGGGTGGTGTAGTGGGTTAAG
Organism: Mirounga leonina; assembly: GCF_011800145.1. NCBI lineage: Eukaryota > Metazoa > Chordata > Mammalia > Carnivora > Phocidae > Mirounga > Mirounga leonina. The sequence continues at coordinate 1,178,317 of NW_023270619.1, forward strand.
GGTCCGATTCTTGGTTTCATCTCAGGTCATGATCTCCAGGTCCTGGGATTGAGCCCCGCATTAGGCTCCACGCTCATCAAGGAGTCTACTTGGCATTCTGTCTCCCTCTCCCTCTGCCCCTGTCACTCATGCACTCTCTCTCTCTAAAATGAATAAATCTTGGGTGCCTGGGTGGCTCAGTCAGTTAAGCGTCTGCCTTCAGCTCAGGTTGTGATCCCAGGGTCCTGGGATCGAGTCCCATATCGGGCTCCCTGCACAGCAGGGGAGTCTGCTTTTCTCTCTCCTGCCTCTGCTCCTCCCCACTGCTTGTGCGCGTGATCTCTCTTTCTCTATCTCTCTCAAATAAATAAACCAAATCTTTAAAAAATTAAAATTAAAATTAAAAAATAAAATGAATAAATCTTTAAATAAATAATTTCTAGTAGGGCTCACTGAATTAAGTTGTATTTGGTTTCTAATATGGTGATTCTTTTTTTTTTTTAAGATTTTATTTATTTATTTGACAAGAGAGAGCCACAGCGAGAGAGGGAACACAAGCAGGGGGAGTGGGGGAGGAAGAAGCAGGCTTCCCATGGAGCAGGGAGCCCGATGTGGGGCTTGATCCCAGGACCCCGGGATCATGACCTGAGCCGAAGGCAGATGCTTAACGACTGAGCCACCCAGGTGCCCCTAATATGGTGATTCTTCTTAACTAAAGATACCAGCTTAGGGCGCCTGGGTGGCTCAGTCAGTTAAGCGTCTGCCTTCGGCTCGGGTCATGATCCCGGGGTCCTGGGATCGAGCCCCGCATTGGGCTTCTTGCTCTACGGGGAGCCTGCTTCTCCCTCTCCTCCCCACTTGTGCTCTCTCTCACTATCGCTGTCTCTGTCTCAAATAAATAAATAAAATCTAAAAAGAAAAAAAATTTAAAGATACCAGCTTAAATTAACAAATTTTTATGTGTGGGCTCAAAGGTTTAATTGCAGTTCTTCCTTGACCAAAAGGGATTACCAGACTTAGCCTTGCACGGGCACTAATGGCCAGTGACTCCTTCCTTTTTGTATATAGTGGGGGTTAAACCAGAATTGAAAGGACTTTAAATGGTTCCAGAATATGCAGCTGTTAGAACTAGTACTCTCTGTTCTGTGGCCATGAGTATTCTAAACCACTTGACTTAAGCTTAATTTAACTGTGAGATGATGTGACTTACAAGCTGTGTCTCGTGGCAGGTCAGACGCAGCATTGATTAGGGATATGAGTATGTCAGCAGCACATGCTTGTTCCCAGGAGCAGCAATAAGACCCCACCACCACCCCCCCCAGGACTCTATCCAAACTAGCTGTGGGGATGCTCCCAGCTTCTGACGATCTTATTTCACAAGGGTATACCAAAAGGAGGACAAGAGAAGCTTTTCATATGCAGCGAAATTTACTGCCTAGTGTGCACCTGAACAGTTTTTTAACTCGTGGGTTGTAAGCTTAATGTTCACGTTTTTTAAAAAGTGACATGAGAACAGCCAGCTTCCTCTTGCCCAGCGTGGCCTGGACAAGCCGGTGTGCAGTCCCACTCATTTGCCCCAGCTCCGTAGTTGTGAAATTGCTCTCCATCCAGAACTGCGTCTGCAGGGTGCCCCCACAACGTCCCATTAGACAGTCAGGCAGCAGGAGATATTGCCGTGTGTTTCTACGCAGGGAAATAAGCTTCTCTTAAAAAGAAAAAAAAAAAAAGTACCATAATAAAGATTTCTGGTGAAAAATGGGAACAGTGATTGGAAAGAGGAATACATCGCTCATTTCACAGACAAAAAATATTTCAGGTTTTTGTTTTCCTTCCGTAGTTTAGTTTCTACTCAGGTTTTTCTCTCCCTCTGAGGCAGAAACCGCATCAAAGAAGTAGATTTTCTTTCTACAGAGCATTCTGTAAGTGGAGGATTCACAAAGAAATAGACACAGTCTGCCTTCTCTTTTTTGCTTAATCTCCTCCACATGTTTCTGCAAGATCTGCAAACGTCCATCACAAATTGCTGGGGAAAGGGCAATTTAGATAATACACATTTTCTCTTAGTAAATTTTACAGTAAATCTGTACAGATTGTTTCAGGGATTATTTTAAATGAAATTATGCAGTGTATACCATTTTGTTCTGGGGGGGGTTGCTCAGATCAAGTTTTTAAGATTTATTCATGCGTTAAGTATGGTTATAGCTATTTATTTTCATTACTACATAATATTCAATTATAAAAATATACCACAATTTATTTTTCTGTTCTGTTCATGGACAGTTGGGTTGTTTCCAGGTTTGGGCTATGACAAATAATGATGCTCTGAGCATTTTGTTTTGTCACCTGGTATACATGTGCGAGAGTTTCTCTAGGGTGGGTTACAGACATGGAATTGGTGCTCATAGGGGATGTATATTTTAACTTTATTAGAGAATGCTAATTTTTTTCCCAAGGAGATTGTATCTACTGACACGCCCACTAGTAGTATATGAGAGTCTTTGTTGCTTCACGTATTTGCCAAAACACACTATTTTGAGACTTTGCCTGAATTATTCTGAGGGATTTTCTTAATTTAGTGGTTTTGAACAGTCTTTCCTGAAGTTGCCAAGGCCTGATGAAGGCATTATTACCCACTGTTAGATCAGAGTTTTATATGATGCCTTTCCAGTTTTATAAATGATGAAATGATGCCCAGTGAGGAGAGCTAGCCTGGTCTGGGTCACACAAGTAATCACACAGCTTTGCCCAGGACAGAAAAGAAGAGCCCAGTGCCCCATGCCCAGTCCTGACTGGGCACTGCCCACCGCCCCCTCTGCTTTCATATTGCTTCCTTTACTTGGGAAAGTCCCAAATCGTCTTAAAATAAGACTGAACTAAAGAGTCTAGAGTTATGCTTTAACAAAACCCAAGCGAGGAAAAGTAATATTTAGAGACTATGTTTTAAAAAAAAGAATGACTGCCACTGATTTTTCCTAAATCTGGATCTTTCTTTGTTACAAGAAGGGGACTGGGAAGGCATATGGAGCCTCCCCCCACCCCCACCCCCCCCGCAGTTCTGTGAACATCTAGAACAAGGTGATCATTGCTTTACTCAGCACGAAAAGAAACCCTGGACTGTCCTTAAAAGGGCCAGGAATATCCAGATTTAATCTTCAGCCTGTCATCAAATTGATAAGTTATTCAGTGTAGAGAAGGAACAGGAGAATCCCTATGTTAGTACAGCTGTAGATGCCAAATTAGACCATCAGGACATAGGGAATTCAGATACTCCTAAGAGTGTTAACTTCCTACATCACCATGAGAACTAATAACCCAGACATCACCAGCCTGCATGCACAGCAATGTGGAAGCCCACTCAAGTGCAACTTACCTGTTTCTAACTCTTTCTTACTCTCATCTTTCAAACCTTGACATCATGTTAACATAATTTGAGGTACAATGACTTTGCAATTTCCCAAGGTTTGAGGACTCTTGGAGTTTTAAATTATAACTGTGTTCCAAAATAAAAGAGTGATAAAAACATGGGGCACCTGGGTGGCTCAGATGGTTAAGCGTCTGCCTTCGGCTCAGGTCATGATCCCAGGGTCTTGGGATAGAGCCCGGCATCAGGCTCCCTGCTCAGGGGGGAGCCTGCTTCTCCCTCTACCCACCCCCCCACCCCCCGCTCATGATCTCTCTCTCTCAAATAAATAAATCTTTAAAAAAAAAGTGATAAAAACAATTATATATGTAATATATACAGTAATATATAAATATGTAATGTAGACCTTGAAATGGTCACCAAGTGGATATAATATCCAATGCCATTTTCTTTGGATGCATTCATACATTCAACAGAAATTTACTAAGCATCTGTGTGTCCCAGAGGTTAATCAGTACCAGGTGTGAGGTCAAGAACCAAAATGTCACCATGGAAAGATCTAAAAGGACAGACTTCTATTGAGCAAATCACAAATATATACATAGATACAGATTATGGTGAGTGAAATTTCTCTCTAAAAGAGAATTCAAGGCGTAACATTTCAAAACCACCGGATAATTACCTGTGAGAAGCCAGTAATCATTTAACACACACAATAAAATTATTTTTCATGTATATTTAGTTCCTTCTTTTATTTTGGAATGTCATTAGATTTAGCAAATGAGTCTTTTCCAGTGAAATCAAGCCATATGTCCTGCTTAAATATCTCAAGTTTAAACATTTGTATTGGTTCAAAGGAAGAAAGAAAAAGAATAGGCCATAGGAGCTAAATTAAAACATGCTTTTCTTCCTCATTTTATGATAAAAATAATTAACTGGTTTGACTCGCAGCTTTCTAGAAATGTCTGTACTCTAATCAAAATTGTCTTACGATCCCTAAGAAGAAAGTTTCTACTTTGGCGATGGGTGTTAGAAGATGGTGTTATTACTGCAGAAGTTCTGACTAGTCCCAGGATTGTAAACTGTATACAGAGGCTCCCAGACTTAGGATACTTCAACTAGAACTTTCGACTTTGCAGTGGTGTGGAAACAATACAGATTCAGTAGAAAGCATACTTGGAATGTGGATCTTACCACAGGTTAGCCATGTGCAGCAAGCTCCTCTCCAGAAAGGCTGAGCAGTGGCAGTGACACGGTTCCCAGACAGCCACGTGCTCACAAGGATAGCACACTTAGAACCATGCTGTACCCATACAGCCATTGGGCTTGTGGCTTTCAGTACAGTATTCAGTCAATTACATGAGCTAGTCAATGCTTGATCATAAAATGGGCTTTGTGTTAGATGATTTGGCCCAACTGTAGACTAATGGAAGTGTTCGGAGCATGTTTCAGGTGGGCGAGGCTCAGCTATGATGTTCAGTAGGTTTAGGTGTATTAAATGCATTTTCAAATTAGGATATTTCCAACTTACCATAGGTTTATTGAGATGTAGCATATCGTAAATCAAGGAAGGTCTGTATTCTTTCTTTGCACCATGAGTTGAGTCCAGAAGATTCTCATGTGCAGTCAGAATTGCCACAGAACCAAAGTTTCCTTTGGTAATCTTTCATAAACTCAAAATAATCTCCCCTTTGCTAGATACATGAAAAAGAAAGCATGCTAGTCAGAAACAGACCCTGAAGGTTTTCACCCTTGATGGAATGTAAAGAATGGAAAAACTTAGCCACGGAATGTAGATATAGAGAAGGGAGTTGTCCAGAATTATTCCTAAGAATGTGACTTGAACAACTGGACGAACAGAGGTGCCATTTAAGAAGTAGGATGAGCAGGTTTTGGGAGTTAGGACTGAGAGTTCAGTCTGTTGGAGGAGTTGCCAAACAGTCTGGCACCCCAAATTCTCCAGTGTCAGGAGACAGTTGGGGATACTGGAGCGCGGAAGGAAACTTTGCTCTAGAAGTGTAAGAGTGAGGGTGTTAGCTAGAGATCATACTGAACACAGTGGGGATGGCTGGAGTATTGATAGAGGGCGAAAAGAGAACGGGGCCTGAGGACTGCTACTCCTGAGCTCAGGGGGAGGAGGGGGAGCACTGACCAAAGGTGAGGTTGGCCTCTTCTGTGTTCCAGGCTGTCGTGATATCTGAAAATATGGCTTCTGGAACTCCACCCCAGCCCAGAGCTTGTAGCTTCAGGGCATGTTAATTGCTTTTATCACCTTACTTAGGTCACATTAACCTTTCAGTCAGTGCAATTCCTCAAACTTCTCAAAAGAACAGCTAAGTCACTGTCTTCTTTTAAGCCAAAGATGATTAGTCTTTAATTCTTGTTAACTGATTGGACTCTGCCTTGTTTTATTACCGGTCTCGCCGTATCCATAGAATCTTATTCCTAACGCTTAGCAGATGTGTGGTCTCAGGCCAGTTGCTTAGCTTTCTGTGCTTCAGTTTCCTGACCAGTAAATCGGAGGTGTTAGTAGTATCCACCCCATAGGGTTTGTGAGGATGAGATGAGCTAATTCATGTAAAGTGCCTGGAACAATGCCTGGCACATCAGTTCTTAATAAATGTTCGTTGTCATCGTCCTCTTCATCTATCAGAGTTTCTCATGATTATATTCCAAAACCTCTCACCTAGTTAGTATTTGTCATTAGGGGAACTATGGAACATGTCAAGGAACCGCTATGCTAACTGCAAGGAACCCAAAAGAAAGAGAGGGTGGGTTGGGGGGGCAAGCAGAGAAAGAGATATAGGCCCTCTATCCCCACTTCAAACATATTTCTTCCCTTCTATTTGCTTTTCATATTGTTTCTAGAAGTGTCTCATGTGAAGAAAGAGTTCTACTACTTGAGGGAAAAAAGTAATCTTGGCTATACTGCTAACTAGGGTAATTTTCCAGCTCCTCTCAACCACAATTCAATTCAGCAAGGCTTTTTGGACTCAGTGCCTACTATGTGCAGAGAGATGTCTGGGTTCCTTAGGGAGAAAGGAATAAGGTTGTTCTCTGCTTCCACGTGGTTCATAATATAGTAGTTGCCCTGAACCCACAGGCCCCGAATCAGGAGTTATGCCCTGTGTGCTGGGGCAGAGATACAGAGCACAGAGACAGCACGGAGGAGGGGCCTCCTGGAGAAGGTGGCTTTTGAGAAAGGGCAGGATCTCAGTAGGCAGAGATGCATGGGGGGTAAGCCCAGGCAGCAGGGACAGTATACACAGAGGGAGGGGCATCGAGTGTACCTCATTCTCCACACACAAATGATCCTAGACTTTCAGGCTTCAGTCTGGTTTGACTGGCACATAGCGGAAAGGTGGGGACCCAGTATGTCTCCTAGAGAAGTTCAGCGTTTATGCCCAGGTTTTGGAGCAAATGAGTGATAGAATCAGCACTGTGTTTTCGGAAGTTGCATGAGACACCAGCACTCCTTTACCTTGTGTTTCAAGACTGTTGTCAAGTTACCACAGGAAAGGGACGGTAAGACACCAAATTAAAATTCTCTCTAAACAGAACTAGCTCTCAGTATTCATTTTCAACCTAGCTCATTAGGGCAGGTTGGGCCTTCTTCTATTTTGTTAATTGCCTGTACCTGAAGAATCTTTCTAAAACAAAACAAAAAAAAAAACTACAGCACACATTGCTGCCATTTGAAAGCCTGAGTTTTTAAAGAGTATAATACATAGTGACAGTTTTGATGTATGCCAGTGGGTGTGGGTCCCAGTACTTCACCATTCTCTGCCTGCATGATTTAAAATGACAGTGTAGCCTGTCAAACTGAAATGTGAGTGAAGCTCCTTGGATATTTATAAAACATCAAATAGATAGAATTGTGTCAGCAAAAGATGGGCGCTTTTATTACTAAACCACAGAAGGATTTTTGGATGATAGTTGCTGGCAACACAGCTGTAAGCTGAACTTAAAGCCGCAGCGTGAATATGGCGGTCCACGGCTGTGAAGGTGTTTTCACCCATTGCAGTAAAAGGGCATCAGAATACTCCAAGCAAGTCAATGATGCAACTTCTGTTTTGTTTTGTCAATGAATTAATGATCCGCGGGTTCAGGTTCCCCTGAGAAAGTGGCAGTTACCCACCCATGCAAATAAAGCAAGCATTAGTCTGCAAACCTAGTTGGCGGTTTGCCGGTTTTCAGCCGTTTTACCAGATACCTAAGGCCTCAACTCCAACTTGGAGTTGAGATTTTTTTACGTGTAGTTCTAGACATAGCCTGCCTACTTCGATATATATATTCCCAGGGGTGCGTGGACACTAGATTTTGTGAATTTACTAATGCTTAAATACTTGCAAAACTGCACGTAGAGAGCGAGCGCCGTAATCCACACCCGCAGCGTCCAGCGCGAACCCGCCCGCGTCTGCTTGGTCCGGCCCGAGCCCCGCCTCCGGGGGCGTCCCCTGGCCCTCTGGGTCCCACAGGCCTCCCCCGGCCCCGCCCCGCGTCCCGCAGGCCCCGCCCCGCGTCCCGCAGGCCCCGCCCCG
>NW_023270619.1:1186207-1200416 GCF_011800145.1 Mirounga leonina
CCCCGCGTCCCGCAGGCCCCGCCCCGCGTCCCGCAGGCCCCGCCCCGGCGCCGGGCTCTGACGTCACCGTCTGCGCCGCGCGCGGCAGAAACAGGAAGTGGGACCAAAACAAAGGAGCGGCGGCGGGGAGCGGGCCTTCGTCTTTCTCCCTCCTCCGAGCCCATTTTGGCCCTGGCCACCGACCCTAGGGAGCCGTCCGACTATGTCCAACATGGAAAAACACCTGTTCAACCTAAAGTTCGCCGCCAAAGAACTCGGCAGGAGTGCCAAAAAATGCGACAAGGAGGAAAAGGCCGAAAAGGCCAAGATTAAAAAAGCCATTCAGAAGGGCAACATGGAAGTGGCGAGGATACACGCCGAAAATGCCATTCGCCAGAAGAACCAGGCGGTGAATTTCTTGAGAATGAGTGCGCGGGTCGATGCGGTGGCTGCCAGAGTCCAGACGGCGGTGACGATGGGCAAGGTGACCAAGTCGATGGCCGGTGTGGTTAAGTCGATGGATGCGACGTTGAAGACTGTGAATTTGGAGAAGATCTCTGCTTTGATGGACAAATTTGAGCACCAGTTTGAGACGCTGGACGTCCAGACGCAGCAAATGGAAGACACGATGAGCAGCACGACTACGCTGACCACTCCCCAGAACCAAGTGGATATGCTGCTTCAGGAAATGGCAGACGAGGCTGGCCTAGACCTCAACATGGAGCTGCCGCAGGGGCAGACGGGCTCCGTGGGCACTAGCGTGGCTTCCGCCGAGCAGGATGAACTATCCCAGAGACTGGCCCGCCTGCGGGATCAGGTGTGACGACAGAACCCACTCTGAGGTTTCCTGGCCGTAGCCACCTTCTGAAATGCTCTGTATATTATATATTATACAGTAGAAACTGAACATGCCAGAATGCTGAAATGCTCTTTACTTAAGATGCTTCTACCTTTGGGTTTACAGTGCTGTCCAGATACACTAAAAAATTCCAGGCTTCCTCCATCTTAACTGGATTTTAAAGTTCCGTATAGCTTGTGATGTGTATTTTTATAGCTGCCTCTTAACAGAACTAGTTAATTTGGTGTGTATGAATCTTTCTCAAAAATTTGGTCAAAACTCTTGTTCCGTGTATTCAGTTTTCTGCCTGAATTCTTCAAAATTGAACTTTTTTTAATTTAGTGTAATTGGTAATACCTAGAGTTGACAGGTGGTGCATAAAAATTAGAGAGAGGAGAATGATTACTTAATTGATTACAGGGCTGTCAACACCTCATTCAACCTAAGGGGACAGTGCTATCTATTTCTGTGTATTTTTTTTTTCTTTACCATCACATCCAGACTACTGTTCTATTGATCTGTTCTCATAACTTATACTAAAATTATGGTAGGGCATTCTGCATAATATTCTCTTACTGTTTATGTTCCACAAATTTTTTGTGTGGTAGTTATTCTTTTATAACTGGAAAAAATGCCACATAATTTCATTTATTAGAAGTAAAAACTGCTCATTTATATTTTCATTTATTAAAGAGTTTTTCAAAAGACACGGTTGAACATGAGTTTCAAATGAACATCTTGAACACATTTCTTGTTCTTTTCCTATTTCAACACTTTAATTAGACTTGTCATAAAGTATGTTAATTAGCATGGCACTCGTATTACTCTAACATTGCCAAAGAACTGTTGATTGGTTTGCGAAAACCCTGGGGTGGTGTGTTTGTAGGTTTTCTTTAATTGTTTATAACCAAAAATAGATATAAAATTAGAACTGCTTTTTAAGTTCTAATTATTTGCAATTATAATTTTCTTTTAAAGCAACAACCTGTTGAGAAAAACCTTAGAAATATAAATTGGATGTTTTATTTAGCCATGCAAATAACGTAAATATACATGCAGCCATCTGGACGTCTGGGAAGAGGGAAAGATGCAGAATGGGACAGCAAGCTTGACCCTCTAAGGCTAGAGCCCATCTGTGCTGCCTTTTGTCTTTCTGGAACAGCAGTATGTATTCTCTGGCTGCAAAGTAAAGCCTGTAGCCACCACTTTCTCATGGCCTCCAAACATGGAGAACAGTAACTTGCTTTGGCTTTGGCAAGTATATTAATCTAAGTCAAATACTTAAGGACATTTGAAATTCCCCTTTTCCTTCACTGGTAGATTTCCCCATAAAAGAATTCCAGTGTTTCAGAAGATACTTACAGGGACTCTTACAAGCCCTTTGAAAGATTCATGACCAAATAGTCACCATTACTTTTTCCATTATGAATGAGTGTGTTTAAAAAAAAAAAAATGAACAGGTATATGCAGATGAGGACTGACCCTCATATTTAAGTGTCTTTATATCTGACTGGATGTTGTTCCGAAGTCTTCCATAAGAGACACCTGTCGATTGTCTGGCCTGTATCTTCTTTCTAGAACTCTCCCCTTTTGGTGTCTCTTCTCATCCACATGGTTGCACAGAAGCAGCTGTGTGAGTATAGCATGAGTCGTAACCCTTCTTTAGACTGGAAAAAATAATTACAACTTAAAATATAGCTAGTGTCAAATCCTTTGGTAAATTAAAGACCCTTTTATAGTACAAATATTCCCAACAAAATTAATATATTTTGTGAGATTAAACAATGCTTATATATGCTTGAACTTTCTTAAAATATGTTCATTTCAAACTATATGAATGTACATTTTTATGAACCATAAATATTTTCAAAAGCATACCAGGCCCATGAATTATTTCCTCACTTTTGCAGTTGATGAAATGCTGAAATGTAAGCCACAGAAGTTTGTCAAATAAATCATTTTAAACTGCATGATACTGCATGTGAGTGTGCATCCTGTTTAAAAAAACTATTTAAAAAAAAGAATTCAGAGGTAGATTTGGTTCAGAAAGTGTGGTATTTTTCCAAACTCCCCCTTAACACCTTAATTTCTGTTTTGTTAACATGGAATGTCCATGTATATTTCAAGAAACCCTAGCTATTACTTCTTTACTATAATAGTTTCTTCCTAGCAACAAGATTCTTCCTCATCTTGAAACTAACCTGGGCTAATGATAGATAAAATTTATAAAAGGCTCAAACTCAAACATACCAAGGATATAGTTAATCTTCCGTACAGCTACTGGTACCATTTTTACTCTTATTTCTGCTTTTTTATTTTCTGCCTTCACATGCACAGTTTTAACATGGATTTGGAATATACTTCTATGAACTATTTAGTTTATTTCAGTTCAGATGATACCTGTGCAATTGGAAAAGGCTTACTAAAGCAGTTTCTTCTGGAAGTGATCATGCATATGTGTGCCCTTCAGACGGAGGCATGCTATGAGTCTTGTACACCACGTGCCTACCCTGTGTCCTGATTTGGCAAAGAGCCACCTAAAATTAGCACCAGTCTGTTAACCTTATTAACTGAACATAGTCTCAAGTTAGCCAAACAAATCTCACATCATAAAGCAGAAGTGAGGGACCTTGGGTTCTAGATGCTTCCTTGTAATAAGCACACCATTCTCTAGGAGGCATTTCTGTAGCCAAAATCCAAAGCTCAAGACCTTCAATACTATTGGCAAAAAGCTACAAGCCGGTGGACGTTGAATAAACTGATGAATATCCACTTGTAATTTTTTTTTTTAATCAACTGATGCACTAGTAAAATGGTTTATCTAGGTTTGTTTTTCTATGACTAGATGGTAAAACGATGTCTGTCTTGGTCACAATTACTGGGCCTGGTGTGGTACCCAGCTCAGTTTGCTCTGATCGTGTCCCTGGCGTGAATGCATAGCTCCCTTGGGGCTCTCACCCGTGATCATGCCTAGAGCTCTCTAATGACAACATACACAGTGAGTAAAAGGGGGTGCAGTGGGCACTCAGCCAAAGCCCTGTTGTGTCTCAGAAGCACTGTGTCCTTTTCCTTCAGCGCATTTCCCCAAATTGAAATGTTCGCTCTTGCTCTTCAGGGTTTATACATCCTCCCTCCCTCTTGAATAGTAGCAGGACAAACAATTCAGCAGTTTTTATTCAGAATGACTGAATACAGTAAAAGATTTAGACTGAAGTATATCAGATGTTGGCTATCTGGGGCTTCTTTCTAGAGAGAAAAAAAAAGACCCACTTCTGCCTTAAACAGTCCTCAGTACAGTTAGGTAGATAAACCATACGCGTAAAGAGGAAAACGGTCATGAATGTATGCAAACGTTACAAAGTCATCAAGATGAACATTTAAGATTAGTGCACTTGACACACATGACGTGTTTTATACCTTGACTTCTAAAAAGGGAGTAAGTCACAGTATAAGGGAGTAGCCCATGCTAATCAAATCATGAACATTACACAGAGAATGGAATCAGTGTCGGCAGTGGTTAGAACTGGCTTCTTGCAGGTGGTAGGGTTGAATCTGGGGCTTCAAAGAAAAAGAAGTGGGAATTACACAAAGGTCGGAGAAGCCCAAAGCCATACGGGGATTTGAAAGTGGAGGGTTTGTTCGATGTCAAGACGTCAAAAAGAGTGAAGAGGTTGGACAGATTGGGAAGGGCTTGGAGGCCAGGTTGAAAATGTGAACTTTACCCCGAGGAAGGAAGCAGGAGCGTGATCGTCGGAAAACTGTATAATCCCAGTGAAGCGAGACAGCCTAGAGCAGGGTGGCAGGAAAAACGGAGAGGAAAGGTGTTCCGCAAACTTTGACATGCACAGGGGTCACTGAGTCCCCGGGGATACTGCGGGTCAGAACCACCAGGGGATATGGCTCAGCTGCAAATCCTCATCCCCAAGGTCTGCAGGTGCTGCTGCTGGTCTGAGGACCCCCTTCTAAGTAGCACGGATCTTAACCTGCCGCGCGTCAGAACTGCCTGGTACCTTGTCACTGTGCGGGTAATATTTTTCTCCTCCAGAGTAGTTTTATATCATGTACATTAGCACCAGGAAGTAAATTTCAGTAACACACTGAGAGAAGTTTCTTACTAACCTTTGACAGTTCCAGCTTGCTACATTTTCACAAACAAAATAATTACGGATACTTTTTAATTACATTTAGTTGGTGCTTTTTCTCAGATCTCATTGTTTAAAGGTATTTAACAGAAATGTTTTTCATCTTTTCATAATCCTTTGTCCGTCCTCATGACCAACTGCATGGTCACAAGAACACTGTGACTTTTGAGCCATTTTAGTGGGATAGCAGACAGCAGATGAGAAATACACAATGCACTGCTATCTTGTGCCAGTATCCAGCAGAAGGGAATCTAAATGACGAGAATGAAAATGTTTCTGCAAACATGAATATCCTCAGCAGTAGCAGGAAATAATGGGAAAAAAATCAAAGTAAATTGCTTTTTAACTACTTTTTTGTAGAGTCCATATCACTATCGTGACTTTTTTAAAGTATAGTTTGGTACTATCTTGCAACTCTGTATCTAGTGTGAGTGAACTGTCTCCAAGGTTGATTCTTAAATCTGGTTAACTTTTCCACTAAAGAGGCAGTGGCATATTTAAGAAGACAATTTTACTAACCCTTTAACATGTAGTCTTACGAAATTCTGTGTGTGATTTAGAAGACCCTTTTAAAACGCATCTCTCTATAGATACTATCTTAGGAGCTCCAATCTGAAGCACTTCTAAAACATGCTGGAAAATACACTGAACCAAAGGCTGGCAGAAATCTACTACTATAGATTTCTCTTTCATTCCTTTATGCCTTAGAGGGTCTTTCAAAGAACTAGGCGACACATTCACATTCGGGGGAGGGATTTTCACGTTTTATTTTCATTGCACAAATTTGAAATGCATGAACTCACAATACCATTCAGCATCAGGAACGATGCAGAAGGGACTCTTGAAAATGTTCATTGATGCCTCTCGGATCTCACTTAGATCGTTAACTATCAGAGCCGGAAGGAACTTCGAATATCCATCCTGGAGATTAGGGATGGGTACAAACTTGACATCTTTGCCTTTGTTATTGGCATCTCTGAACCGCTTATTTTTAATAGCGTTCTGTAAGGTACTCCCACCACTTCCTTTGGAAGGCAGTCTTTAATCACATCTATCAAGAACTTTTGATGTATTTTTTTAACCACATTTCATTGTTTCTACTTATACTAGTTATTACCATCTGAATCAATTCACCTACCTACCTCCACCCTGTTTGCATCCTGTTTGAAATTGGGTGTTTCCTAAACTCTAACTATAGCCCAAACCTCCATATTTAATTTTCTAGCCCCTTTATTCAGAGATGATTGGTTTCTGTATCACATGTTCAGTATTATATGTCTCCTGCCAAGAGGACAGACCATCTCTGTAATCAATTAGTGTAGCCCAGTGTGAGGGAGGCAGCTCATCTCCCCACCGGACCCACCTTGTTGTCTGGGCTACAGACCAGAGCCCCCTTTCCAGGAGTCGAGAACTCACTCCGTCACAGAGACCTTCTGCCCTTTTCCTGCTAGATGGGCGGGAACTTACTGTGTACTTCAGATGTGCTCTCCACTCTGCCAAATTCAAGGCCAGCAAGGACTGAGCCAAAGGACACTATGGCTCTCAAACCAGGCCTCAAGCAAGCCCGGCCTCCTACGTTTCCCCAGCTAGCAAGGGGCCCCCGCCTGTGGCTCTCGCAGGGTTGTCTGCACTCTGTCCAAACTCCTCCCCCTCGGGAACTAGCTCTGCCCCCAGCCAATTCACCCACCTTCTGGTAGGCACACAGCAGCACCTCCCGGGGCTCGCGGCCCCCAATCCAGAGAGGCCCCAGGCGGATCACGGCCCCTTTGACTTCTCTGCAACCTTGCCACCAGCCCATAGTTCTACAGTCCTTCTCCAGGAGCAGATGACTCCGACAACGCCCATGGCAGGCGGTGCCGCCACAGACCCGCCCACCACCACCCTAGCTGACATGACTTCATTCCTGATGCTGTCCTGCCACTTCCGGTCTCTGACAGGAAATGCCTACCGCCAGCCGACCCACTCTCACCCCTTCCAACAGTCGGCTTGTGGCTGAGGCCAGGGGCCGCCTCTGTTGCAGCTCTAAGGGAGGCCTTGGGTGTGGAGCTGCTGGCCCTTGTGCACAGGGTGCCTGGGTGAAGGGCCACCAAAATGTCGCCCCAGCACCAGGCCACCATCCTGGACCACTGGGAGCTCTCTTTAGCTCCCCAGGAGGAAGGAGATACAATGGCCAAGGGAATTAAGTGATCTTAATGTGTCTTTGGCCTCCCTCTTGCCCATGCTGGAAGCATCTCCCGGGCCTGCCAGGCAGGCTAGTGGAGGGAGCATGTGGAGATGGGGGGCGGGGGTGACCCCTGTCCTGCACTGTGCAGATGCCCACAAGCATTAGAGCATTCGAGGAAGGCCTAATGCTCCATTACTTTACTTCAGTAAAGGAACCCAAACCATGCTGAGTTGGACAGGCAAGGAAGTCGGCCGTGTCCCTTTAGTCTGGGGCACGTTCACCCTCCCCAGGGCTGGAGCCTCACCCACAGTCAGGAGACCAGGGGCCACTCAAACCCCTCCTTCCCCTCCATGTTCTCCTTCCCTTTGAAGCCCTTGCTCCAGAAGGATTCCTTGCTCACCAGCTAACCAGTCCCCATGTCCTCCTGTGTCTTGACAGTCTCCACAGTGTCCATTATGGGCTGGGCCTCTCAGCCACCTGCTCACTTACCTCTTCCAGCTGCGGGCGGAGGAAGGGAGCAGACGTTCATTCATCGAACAAAGATGGGGGGGCCAGGCCCGCACTAGGTGCTGGGGATACATGCGCCAACAAGACCGAGACATGCCCCGTGGGTCTTGCATTTTGGAGGAAGAAATAGATAATAAGCGTAAAACAAATAAATGGGAATCATGTCAGGCCGTGGTAGGTACCACGTAGAAAAATAAAGCAAGGTTGGCGTGGAGATTTTAGCTAAGATGGGCAGGGGGCCTCTCTGTGAGGAGGGAGAGCACGTGCCCACGGGGCCCCTCGCGTCCACGTCTTCTTCCACGTGCAGATACCACGTGATTTCCTGTCCCTTCACTCCGTGTGTCCCTCCAGGTGCGCACCAGATGAAGCCTGCTGACGCCCGCACACTCGCACGCAACTTTCGGACGTTGTTAGGAACTCATCACGCTACAGGAGCATCTCCGAGCTCCCGCGTTGTACTGACACCGCCACATGGCCTTCTGCCACTAGCTTAGCCTTGAAGGAGGCCCCGTGCCCCTTCCCAATGTCTGAGTAGCCCCTCACCCCCCCAACTGTGGGTAAGAGGAAAGGGGGAAAGCAGAGGTAAAAAGAAGAAAAGAAAATGCAGCCTTAGCCCCTCAGTCAGGAATGTTGTGCTGTCTAGGCAGGTACATAGTCAGGGAGGAAAGGCAGAACGTACCCCAGCTCCCCCACCTGCCCCTGCCCTCCGGTGCCTCGGTGACTGTCCCATCCCCTAGACCCACCGCCCAGGAAAAAGCCACCCGAGAACACCTCTGAGCATGTGCCGGCTTTTTTTTCAGCTTCCTGGAGAGAATCGACAGTGTCAGTTTGGTGGACTACACACCCACAGACCAGGTATGTGAAGCCAGAGCCCGCAGTCACCTACCTGCTTGAACTTGGCGAGATTGAGGAATTGTCAGTGTTTGTTCACTGATGATTTGTAAATGGATGAAAGGGCGAAGTCCATAAAACAGCTACTTCCTGCAATTGTGTCCACTGTCCCTGCATGTGCACAGGGTATATATACCATACCCTGTGATGCAGCGCCTGACTTAGCTCTCTAAAATGTCCTGGATTTCTAACCTGCCAACGTCATAACAACTTTGTCTGTGGGATAGCAGCGTGCAGTTCCCATTGCTCTTGCAGCTGTCCGCAGCAAGCTCAACCTTTGCTTCTCCGGCTTCGTCCACTCTGCCCATTCTACTGTGGGCCCTGGGCTGGGTCACACATACAGGCATGCTCTCCAGGTGCGACTCAGAGTGTGGTCTTTGGGTCAAGCTGGATCAAAGTGCCCCACTGCCCATTTGTAAGTAGCAGGGAGGGAGCTTCCGTGCCCCCTGGAACCTTTGGCCATCAGGCATCCACAGAGACTCGGATCACTCCGAATTGCTCAGCTTAGGAGCCCCACAGACACCTCAGGAGCTAGTGAACTCCAAGGAAGCTGGGGGGCTCCGTTCGAACTGCCCGTCCGAGACTCCCCCAGTGTCTGTGTCCCCTGGAGGGCCTTGGCTGTGGGCCTTTCCTGGCGGCTCTCTCTTCTCTGCCTCCCCTGGAGGCCTGAGCTCCTCTCTCCCCTGAAATCCACGACTCCGAGAGGCTGACCCCAAGAGCTCAAAATTATCCGACAGAGCAGTCGAGCCTTTGATTTCTCACCCATCGGCGTGCACCCGCAGCAGGTGGCTCTCCAGGAAGGCACAGCAGCAGAGCACCACCAGGACCCCGTGTCAGCTGCACCTGTGACAGGACGCCCTGGGACCCCTGCAGAAGTGATTTAAAAAAAAAAAAAAATCCTAAAGAAAATAAAAGCACAGCTCTTAAGTCTCTAAGACCAAACCAGCACATTAATTGTGACTTTCTGCTTGGGGGGGCGGCAGGGGGCTGGGGGCAGAGCATTTGTCTGACTTTTTAAGTATCATTGTCTCTCTCACAATTGGAAGAAGTGGTTATTTGAAAAACTTGTTTACTATGCTTGCGGTTGCGTTCAGGGCTTTCCTTCTGAAGAACGGTGATGCCACTTGGTTTGTCTTCTTGTTCTCAGGATCTTCTCAGATGCAGAGTCCTGACATCAGGGATTTTCGAGACCCGATTCCAAGTGGACAAAGTAAACTTTCAGTAAGTCGTTGAGAGCAGGCCTGCCAGAGATGGGGAGTCGGACACCCCCCTGGCTGCCTGCTGGGGCCTAATGGGGTCAGGGAGCCCGGCCTTCCTGCCATGGGCTGGACCCTGGGGCTTCAGTCATCCCAACTGTGCCTCACTACCCTTCTGGATAAGTCTATACAGACTCTGTGGCCCTAAAGGGCATGCAGTTAAGTGTAGGGCAGGGAGGAAGGTGGGAGCCAGGGCCACCTGAGAAGGTGAGGACTATCCAGAGCAGCCATCCAGGCAGGGGGATGCCTCCTGAGGGCTGCCCTGAGCAGAGGGGCCCGAGCCGGCCTGGTGACTGCACGGTGAGGCCTGTGACCCCAAGAAACAACGGGGTGTGGACTCCCGGGCCAGGCAATGGTGCAGAACCTCAGAGCGGGCAGAGCCATCTGCCGAGGCCACACAGGGAGCAGTGCCACGGGCCCGGAGCCACGGCAGAGGAGGGACACGGAGGGGGTCTCGCCTCAAATGATCGTGCCTGATTTTCCTCCACAGCATGTTTGACGTCGGCGGCCAGAGGGACGAGAGAAGAAAATGGATCCAGTGCTTTAATGGTGATTGCTATGCTTTCTCAAGAATAGGGATGAATTCTCACACTCATTCCTGCTATTGTGCTTCAGTAGCTTTGAATTAGACCATCTATTACGTGCCTTAAATGTGAATCTCATCAGGAATCGAAGCATCCCAGCTTTACATTTAGCATAGGCTCATGGGGTACATTACTGAAACACACAGTGCTTCTTTAAGTCATTCTCATAATCCCGGGGTGAAAATGAGTAGCAGTTGGATGTAGACCTTATCATGACCACGCAGTGGCTCTCTAACGGAGGCGCTTCTCTTTGTCTCTCTTCTCCCACGAAGACGTCACAGCTATCATTTATGTCGCCGCCTGCAGCAGCTACAACATGGTGATTCGGGAAGATAACAACACCAACAGGCTCAGAGAGTCCCTGGACCTCTTCGAAAGCATCTGGAACAACAGGTGATAAAAATAAGAAATTCAGGGGCACCTGGGTGGCTCAGTCGTTAAGCGTCTGCCTTCGTCTCAGGTCATGATCCCAGGGTCCTGGAATCGAGCCCCACATCGGGCTCCCTGCTCGGCGGGAAGCCTGCTTCTCCCTCTCCCACTCCCCCTGCTTGTGTTCCCTCTCTCACTCTGTCTCTCTCTGTCAAATAAATAAAATCTAAAAAAAAAAAAAAGAAAGAAATTCAGTTGCACCTCTGGAAATTGCAAATTTTCTTTCATGAAAAATACCACTCAGCTTACTTTCATTATTATTCTCCAGATACATTTTCTTTCCGTGCTGATAAATCCAGAACCGTCAGCAGGATCTTTTTTGGCCCATCTCATGCATAGACACACTTAGTATGGGGAGTATTCTTTGATGACGCTCTGACAGTGCTTTGTCAAGAAAACTCAGATATCTGTTTTGAAAGCTCAAGATTATCTCTAGGGTTCAAAACTGGTTTTGTTTGGTTTTTGAAACTTAGAAAGTACCATCCACAAATAACTAGATAATCTCTAGAAGATCCCTTACGGGTCAAAAGCACAGCATAGTCATGTTTGAAACTGCTATTGTTGCAAAAGGTGATTATTTTAGAAAGGAATACCCACCAAACGCACACATACACAATACACACATAGATATTAAAAATCAAAGTATCTTCTGAACTATTTAAGAAGAAATATCACCAAGGAGGAACAGGAAACATTAAGCTGAACTTGCAAAACATTTGGTTTATCAGAGAAGTTTTTCTCTATCAAAAGTGTTCAACAACTGTTCTCAGTGGAATAGTATTAAGACAGTGAGAAAGAAAAAGAGGAAATACTGGCTATACGGAAGAACACTTTGGAGTCATTAAAAATTTATATATATATAAACATATATATGTTATATATAATATTTACATATTATATATATTTATATATATATATGTAAACACACAAAGTCACATGAGAAAATGACCACAATATTGTTAAATGAAAAAGCAGATTTAAAAACACCATGATCTTGTTTTTATAAATATGTCTGATGATAGGAAAAAACCTGGAAGTAAAAACATAACAGTTCTAATAGTTGCCTCTAATAGTAATTACATTTGATTTTTTTCTATGATTAATTTTTCTATAATTAAAAATTCATTTTTACCAGGATTCGCTATTTTATAACAAGGAACAGTAAAGCTATTTCCATTTGGAGGAAGAATGGATTGTGTTTCTACTTCATAGTAAGATTCCTGTGCACTAATCATCAGCTTCATTCCTTTGAAATAATAGAATTTACAAAGGCTTTGCTCATGCACATACTGAGTTCATCTTAAGCCCGTGCTCTGTGTCTGTTTAATAAAACAGAGAGAGAACCTTCCCCATCCTTCACTGTCACTGTACCTGAGCCCCTCTCCTTAGCCTGTCCAATGCCGTGGCCTTGACCAAAGTCTAACATCCTGCTCCACCTCTGGAGAACCTCAGCCTGCTCAGACTCAGCACAGGAAGAGCCAAGCCAGCTACAAATCACATTCTGTGTGTTTAGCTAATGACTCATGTGTTTTGTTGTTGTTATTAACGCTCTAACATCTCGTTTTCCCACCCTTTATTAGTAAACTGCCGCGCAAAAATCCAGGTGTATTTATTCCATAAATAACCCTTAGCTTTGGTGCCAAGAAATTTACATTCCCAGGAAAGATGAATTCGAAAATACTGAACTGCTAAATCAACTATCTCTATTTATTTATTATAAGGTTTACTCATTATAAGAACGTCTTGCTTGCAGCTGGAGCAGGGGTCCACGAGATTGGTGTATCACATAATTCTAAATCCTGTACATTTCAGGAAGATGGCAGTGTTCTTCTTTTCAGCAAGTAACTCCTATGTTACAGGTACTGTCATGTACTCGTGGATGTGAACTTGGTACGTTTATTTCTCTTTTCAGGTGGTTACGGACCATTTCTATCATCTTGTTCTTGAACAAACAGGATATGTTGGCAGAAAAAGTCTTGGCAGGGAAATCAAAAATTGAAGATTATTTCCCAGAGTATGCAAATTATACTGTTCCTGAAGATGGTAAGATTTCAAAACTAGTTTTTCCTGACTAAGGAAAAGGATTGATTGCTTTTTTTTAATAGCCCTGTTACTGTAGTGCAAACAGTTCTGACAATTTTAGGGAATTCCAATTAATTTGAATCAATCCTCTGGACTACTGCCCCACCTTAAAACATGAGCATATTACAGTGTCCTATTTCGGATTCCATGTGTAAGAATGTCAAGGTTTGACTTTGCATTCAAACTGTGCAGGAGGAGACAGGGCACTTTTGGGTGTGAGTATGTCATTGGCTGAATTAAGTTCTGTCTCTTGGTGCCTTGGTTGGGTCTGTCGTGAACTGGGCACTTTGTCAGCCGACCTTGACTCTCACTGTAATCCCAGAAATGACCCTTTCTGTTATTTGCCTGTTTTCCTGTAGAAAGTGAGCTGAGAGAGGTAGTCAGTTGTTCAGGGTCACTCAGGTAGAGTCTGCCAGGACAGGTAGCCTCTGAACCTTCATGCCCATGCCCACACTTTCAGCCACCACGTCCACCTCTCTTGTCCCCAGCGATGACTTTGGCCACCACCAGGGTGGCCAACCACCTGCAGGGTTCAGGCACTGGGTGGGGGCCTCTCAGTGCTAAATTACAGAAGGCCCCACCCCGGGCAGACCCCGGTTCCCACGGCTGCTCCTCAGTACTCAGCACACGCTGGGCCACCTCGTGGGAGGGATTTATTTGCAGCGAAACGATACCACTTCTTAAAATTTGAACCCCCAACTACATAAAGCAGAATGAAAGGGACTTTCCTAGAAACTAGGGAAACTCAGGTAAGAAGTGGTTCGTGGTGATCCTCCGGCTAACCTCGGCCAGCCTGGTGGCCAGTCACCTGCCTACAAGAAGTCAGCAGAGCTTGGCTGCCGCTGCCCTCTCTTCCCTGGACTATGGGCGCCAGCAAGCCGGGCCTTCTTTCTTCTCCCAGTAGCCAGGCCCCCGTGCCCCGCACCCTGGACAGTCAGCACTCAGGCGTCCACTGTGCTCTTCCTTCTTTCCCTCCTCTCTGTCTTGGTTCTGGCCCTCCTTCGCCTTTTCTCAGCTCTGGGTCTGGTCCAGACAACGTCCTGCCCAGGCTCCCTTACTCTGCTCACTCAACTTTCCAGAACATTCTCTGAATTTCTGCCAAATTCTTTCTGAAACACAGCCACAGTCCTACTTATGATCCCTACCAACACGGACTTAATCTCACCACAAGCTGAGGCCAAACCTGGCCTGGCCAGGAAATATTACTAGCTAGGTTCCCCACAACAACCCTCCGTGGATCCTGTGCTCCGCCCACACACACCCTCCGTGGATCCTGTGCTCCCCACACATACACCCTCCGTGGATCCTGTGCTCCTCCCACACACACACCCTCCGTG
>NW_023270619.1:1200426-1200648 GCF_011800145.1 Mirounga leonina
GGATCCCGTGCTCTTCCCACACACACCCTCAGTGGATCCTGTGCTCCTCCCACACATTCAGTGGATCCTGTGCTCTTCCCACACACACATTCAGTGGATCCTGTGCTCTTCCCACACACACCCTCCTGGATCCTGTGCTCCTCCCACACACATCCTCTGTGGATCCTGTGCTCCTCCCACACACACCCTCCGTGGATCCCGTGCTCCTCCCACACACACATT
>NW_023270619.1:1200658-1210156 GCF_011800145.1 Mirounga leonina
GGATCCTGTGCTCCCCCCACACACACCCTCCGTGGATCCTGTGCTCCCCACACACACACACCCTCCGTGGATCCTGTGCTCCTCCCACACACATATTCAGTGGATCCTGTGCTCCCCCACACACACACCCTGAGTCGGTGGTAGGAACAGCAAACCGGGAGGTCTTCCCTAGAACAAGGCTAAGGAAGGAGAATGCAGACCAGATGAGCACAGCCACTGCTGAAACCATAGCCTCTAGAACCTTCTCTCTCACCAGAGCTCGGAACGGGAAGGCAGCCGCGGGGTTGGTCAGTGTTCAGAGACAGGCTCTCGTTTTACTTGAATGGGAGTCATCCCCCACCGCCAAAAACAAAAACAAAACTTTTATCAGAGCTAGATGAGAGAAATAAAGTTCCATTTTAGCTTTTGGCCTTGCTCCAAGCGTCATCCAGTGCCATGAGTGTGCGGGAGCCCAGCTTTCTAATTCCTCTTCTGTTTTCCATAGAGTTGTATCTTTGTTTCACACTATTTAAACTAAACTCCACTTGTCGTTTTTGCAGCAACACCAGATGCAGGAGAAGATCCCAAAGTGACGCGGGCTAAGTTCTTTATCCGAGACCTGTTTTTGGTAAGCAGTTTGAGTCTTTGTTTTCTTACCACCATAGAGTGATATTGTTCTCTGCAATGTACATATTACTTACCCTTTCATGATCTCATTTAATCTCCCCCTGAATTATGAGAGATGAGGGAAGGTGTCGCTTCCTCTCCCCACTGAGCATACCGAGGTTCAGAGAGTTTGGACCGCTCACCTCAGGTCACATAGCTGCCAAGCAAGAACAGGGAGCCTAGCACTTCTCCTACTGTGCCCAAGGCCCCAGGGAATGGCACTGAGAAGAGCCAGACTGTGGTCACTTGTTGTATTTTCCAAAAGGAAAGAGACCTTTGACAGACCTCTCCCTTCATTCACCCCCAAAAGGCTAATTCAGACCTTCAGATAAATTCAGATATCTCTCTCTCTTTTTTTTTTTTACTTTTTATTTTGAGATGATTTCAAACTTACATAAAAAGCAAAAGACTTATACAATTAACTCCCAGATACTCTTCACCTAAATTGACCAATTGGTAAAATCTTGTCACATTTGCTTTATTTATCTATCTGTCCATCCATCCATCCATACATAGTCTCTTGAATAACCTGCAGCATGTAGCTACCTGTGAGTTTTTACTAGCTTGAAACTAGTAGATGCCACAACACCAAGGACATTTTCCCAGCAGTGCCTGACAGCACTGGACACATGAACCGTGTGCTTCCAGGGAGGTGGGGGTCAGCCCAGTCTGCAGTGCGGATGGTCCACAGCGTGCCTGGCGTTTCCGTGGGGATCGGGTACCAGCCTGACTCCTCAGGGGAGCCTTTTTCTCTATCCTCTTCCCACAACGGCCCCTGTTGGTCGCCTCCTGAATCCTATACTGAGTGAGAAAGTAAAAGGAGAAGAAAATCAAGTCCCCAAAGTAAGTTCTGATGAACAGTGTTTCCCCCAACTTTAACAGGCAGCGCGGGGAAAGGCCCTGCAGTGAGGAAGTCCGGGAAATGCTGTGTAAATCAAGTGAAACAGGTTTCTCTGTTGTCAGACTGTCCGGAACCTTTGCTGTGCTGGTGTGCATGGCCAATCTCGTCAGTAAGGTAGATTGATTAGTTTGTAGCATATCACAGGCTCCCTTTTTGAGGAGCATCTTGCAAGACCATAAAATAGAAAAACACATAAAAGGTGTTCCATAAAATGCTGTTCTAATGAGAACTGAGAGTTAACTAAGTGTGCACAGTAGGCATTTAAAGATTAGAAACAGAGCTACCCCCTCCCAAAATGAATAGCCATGCCCCCACCATTCGGATGTTGGGCAGAAATCTTTTATTCTCTAACAGTGGACTCAATCTGGCTTGCATGCAGTTTGCAAGTCAGGGAAATAAAAGCCTAGGGGTTCCTGACTTACGTTTTTTATGGTGTTATTTGCCCGGGTCAGTGAGTCATCTAAGGAGTTTTGAGTTGGAACCCCTGACCCCAGACTGCGAAGGCAGCAGGGCGGGCTGCAGACATGGTTATTGATCGGTGCTGAATCTGGACAGGAACAAATGTGGGCAAAACAATAACTTCGACGATAGAAGGCTCCGAGACGGGGCGGGGAATAAAGGCTGTACATGGAGAGGGAGAGGTATGTGGGGGGGCCTGGCCTTGAGGAGGGAAAGGTGGGCTTGGGCAGAGAAGGGGGAAGGCATAATGAGAAGAGCCCTTCAGTGAGAAAGGGCCACACACTGTGGGAGCATTCTCCTCACATGTCCTCACATGCGGAGGGCACTGGCCACCAGGAGGTTTGTCGCAGTCAGGGTCACTTCCTCCCACAACGGGGAGGCCCAAATCATCCCCAGAGCAGGAGGACCTCAGAACGGAGGGAGGGCCGGGTGGCCAGCCCCCAGTGTTCCCCTCGTCACCCTCAGGCAGCCCTGTCGCCTCAGACTGGAAACCACCAGCAAGCCCACGTCCAGACCTGGGCCAGGGGGCCCTCCCGGGCAGGCGTCCCCCCAAACCTTTTAGAGCAGAAGGTTTCAAAGGCAGAGCATGAGGTCAGCACCCTGGGTCTTGATGCTCTGGCATCTGGTAGAAGCCTGCATGTTTTAACTGGCCTTCCCATCCTGGCATTTTATGAGCTCCCCTGTTTTCTTTTACCTTGAACATCATCTCCTTAAGAGAGAGCCTCGGAGATGAGGCTCAGGTGAGCCAGGCAAGCAGTCTGGAACGGCCCAGCTTTCCTTGACAAGCTTATTTCTGTCATTTAAAATGAAAATGTTTAGAAGTGTTAGAAAATGTTTAGTGTGTTTAGAGATAAGCCAACTGCGGCACCCTCTATAACGGCTCTGCCTTATGTTCGTGTGGCTCAGGCAGGGACACACTGGTCGCATCAGTACAGAAAGAAGCCTGTTCTTCCCTCACCCACTGCGCGCCCCCTCCCCGGGTGCCGGTCCCTCCCCCGAGCGCTGCAGGGCTCCAGCTACCTAACCCACACGTTTCAGTGTCCATCAGTCTTGTAAAAATTGTAGTTGCTCAAGAGAAGCCTGACTATTGCTTAAAATAAGTCCGTCCTCCTCCCAGGAGGACTGTCATAACCTGAGGAACATCTTTAGACAGCACAGCAGGGGGTCTCGGTTTTTCTCCAACAGCTGATTCCCAAGATGCTTTGCAGGAAGGGCGGGGGGATAAGGAGGACGGGCAGGGATCCCTGTGGGCACCTATGAGGAAAGCTCCACGTGACCTCTGCCTTCGCGGGCTGGGGCGGCCAGAACAAAGCACCACACACTGGGGGCTTACCCAGCCTTCATTTTCTGACACTTCTGGAGGCTAGAAGTTGAGATCAGAGTGTCAACAGGGTTGGTTTCTCCTGAGGCCTCTCTCCTTGGCTTGTAGATGTTCACCTTCTCGTTGTGTCTTCACATGGTGTCTCCACATGGCCTTTCCTCTGTGTGTGTGTGTCCCAATGTCCTCTCTTCCTATGAGGACACCCATCTTACGGGATTAGGGCCCGCCCACATGACCACATTTTAACTTAAATTACTTCTTTAAAAAGAGATCCTGTCGGGGCGCCTGGGTGGCTCAGTCGTTAAGTGTCTGCCTTCGGCTCAGGTCATGATCCCAGGGTCCTGGGATCGAGCCCCGCATCGGGCTCCCTGCTCCGCGCGGGAAGCCTGCTTCTCCCTCTCCCACTCCCCCTGCTTGTGTTCCCTCTCTCGCTATGTCTTTCTCTCTGTCAAATAAATAAATAAAATCTTTAAAAAAAAAAAAAAAGAGATCCTGTCTCCAAATAGTCACACTCAGAGGTGCTAAGGATTAGGACTTCAACATATGAATTGGTGTGGGGAGGACACAATTCAGCCCATGACAGCCTCTCTCCGCATTGCCCCACTTAGCTTCCCAATGCACCTTGTGAATCATGACCAGTCATGCTTTTTCTCCTCTGGGAGAAAAGCCATGAACCTCCCACTGCTAACCAGGGGACACTCCCAGGAAACACTCAAGCTCTAGGTGAAGGAGGCAGTATGACTGATCTGCGGTCCACATGGAATCACTAGCCATATGTGGATATGTAAACCCAACCAAATTAAACTAAAATCCATCTCTGTTGCATCAGCTAGTAATAGTGGCTCCCGTATTGGAAGGGTGACTACAGAACATCTCCACTATGCAGAGAGTTCCATTTGCTAGCCCTGGTTTAGGACTGACATTCGTTTCTGGAAAATTCTCCCGATTTCTGTAAGTGGCTGTCTTTTAAATGTATGCCCTATCTCAGCTGAACCCTAAGCTTCTGTGGGCAGAGGTAAGTGTGAGGTTCTTTGAGTTTCCAGCAGTGTTCAGTATTTAAACAGTCCCTATAAGCTAAGCGTTCCTATGCCAAACCACAACCCCAGATCCTCTTGTCTTCAAAGTGTTGCCTGAATCCTTCTCCAAGAACTAATGGGGTGGTGGCAGTGTTCCCACGTACCCCTGAGCGTGGTGGCCAGGGCCCTGCCGCACAGACAGCTTTTTTTTCTCTTTTTGCAGAGGATCAGCACAGCGACAGGGGATGGCAAACATTACTGCTACCCGCACTTCACCTGTGCCGTGGACACCGAGAACATTCGCAGGGTGTTCAACGACTGCCGTGACATCATCCAGAGGATGCACCTCAAACAGTACGAACTCTTGTGAGGCAGCCCTGGGGGGGGAGGGGGGGAGGGGGGCGAGGGGCGCGCCTTCTCGCACCTTCTCTCCACCTGCCTCTCCTCCCTTGGCCACCCTGCCAGGTGGGGCATTTACTCCAGCACCGTCAGCCCCAAGCCATGGTCGAAAGTAGGGTGTTCTCAGTCTCGTCCGGCTGCCACCTGTCCTGTTCTGTGTTGGCTCCCGTGTGACCACCAAGCCTCTGGCTACCTCTGTTCCCCTCGGGTTTGGTTTGTAGCTTTTGTCTTCACTGAGCGCAACCTCCCCCAGCGCCCCCACCCGCACCCCTTTGTGCCACTGCAGACCACGCTCACGCGGGTGGTGCTGCAGTGAAATCTGGCCGGGTGAGGGCCCCGCTTATTCATCCACTCAGTGCTTTATTGATTCAGCAGGAGCTTGATAAATGGGGGAGGAATGGCACTTTGTTCCCAACTTATCAAGCACAACTGCAGAGGCAGGGGTACGATGCGGTCAGGCGGACAAGTGGCCGCCCCTTCGGAGCTGCGTTGGCCCACGAGCTAGGCCAGACCTCAAGTCACAGAGTGGAGAGAAACCCTTTTTTCAGTCCCATTTGAGTCGCTGCCAACCTCAGGCATTAAATTAGACCTACTTTGAGCCTTTCACATTTAGGCAGACAACCTACCACACGCACCGCTGCAGTGTGTCCTGTCTCAGAATGACTCTCCAGACTCGGACTATGCTTGGACAAGAGTCTCCTTCCATATCTTGTTGTTGTTGTTGTTGTTGTTTTATGGCTGGTTTACTATAACTGTACAGACCACCAAATGTAACATTATTTTATATAACTACTTAAAAAATCCTTGTAGATCTTTGTGCCTTGATTTTGGCTCTATCTGTACAAGAAATGCGTTTTTCTCGTGCTGAACAGCTAAATGTCAACAGTACCTGCTGCTTGCTCTAAAAAAGAGAATGGTATCTGTAGAATTTAGGATATTTTATCAGGTTAGTACTTTTAAAAATATCCTTGATTAAATATATATATACACACACATATATATAAATTATACACACGAATCATTCCCATCTTACCATTTTGTACCCACCTCACAAGCTTCTTTCAGAAACCAAGGATTTTTTCCTCCAGACAATATGTCTTTTGATTATTTTGCAATTTAAAGACTTTTACAAGCTCTCTGAGTAGAAATAGGCCAAGCATTCCCTTAGCCTGAGCTTTTGAACCACTCCCTTGACCACAGTTTCTATTGTAAACAAGTAGCAAGAAGGAGACACAGGGGTGTCTGTGTTTGTGTCCAGCCTGAGAGAATCAAAAGATGGCATCTCCATTTGCCTCTTGAAGAAGAAATACTACAAAACCCTTATTTGAAATGCAAAGTCAAAATCTATGCCTGTTTCTCGCAAGCGGAAGATGTGCAAACGCAGCCGCAAAAGTTAGAGTACGATACAGTATCTAGAAAGAGACAATCGCTTTTGGCAGTGATGCTTCATATTCTACCCACAGCCACGCCTTGGAGGCTAGTTTTCTTAGGTCCAAGGTAATCTGCAAACACGCCCAAAGTTGTATTTCAACAATACGAATCCAGAAGTGATAGCCTATATATATATATATAAATATATAATATAAATACATTTATAGCCTAGCTGACGTCACTTCATTTCCTTTAGTCTTTAATATTTTAAAGTTTACTCTAGAAGGCAGCATTTTATAATCGTTTATAAATGCATCCAGATTTAAATACAACTTGTCCAGGGAAGAGAGGATGACAACTTTCCAGGCGATCAGTGTCATAAACACGTAATTTATGTCAGCATCACTAAATTCTGGGCCTCTCGTTCCTGTTGTGTAAAACTCTGATTTGAAATGAGACACGTAAAATGGAAATTATTGTCTTTCCGTTGCGCTTTCAACGTACAACACGAAGAACTGCAGAGCTGCACCCCCACGTGTACACAAAAAGCGAAGTTGTACGCTGTTACTTACATTATCACTCAGCAGTTCCCTTGCAACTGAACTTCCTATTCAGAGACAGAGCCAGGCTCGTAGAAGACACACAGAACACATTTTATCTGGCTTAAAATTATCAAAACATATTTATTTTTAAATACCAAAAGCCACTTCCCAGTCCTTTTTTCAAGTTTCTTTGGATCGTGGACGGGCATTACATTCACATTTAACAGCCTGGTCTGCTGGAGAGAAAATTACACTTCTCAAAAAATCTGATTCCATTATTAGCACAGAAGTACAAAAGTCTGCGAAAACAATATATTCCTGCTTGTGGCATCTGTACTTTTATTATTTTAAGTGTACAGCTTTATAACATATAAGAGTTTGAGGACCACTTTGTAGGGGGACAGAAGCAAACCCAGTGTTTGTGCAAACACAATCCCGAGTGTGTTCCTGGGCCGCTGGCTCTACCTTGGGGGACGTAGGACAGTCTAGTGCATGCAAGTGATGACTTTAATAGCTTTTACATATTGTACAGACACGATCTTTGATTATACATATATTTGATAAAATGAGAAAACAGACTTGTTGTAGAGTACACGTTCCATTTTTATAGCATGAGAACAGTACCATCAACTATTTATTCTGCAGGAATTCGCATCAGTGATTTACAGTTTCTGTGATGTGTGTAAAGACAGCCTCCTTTGATCTCATCTCACATGAGCCCTGCCCAAGGTCCAGTTTCTTGGGCTTTGTTATTTACTATGAAATACAAAAGTCTCCTGCTCTTTACGTGGTCTTAAATTTTCTGAGCAGGTTCCAGCCAAAAATAAGAGATGAGGGTAGAAGCCCAGAGTGAACTAATATGAGGACCACCAGGAGCCCAGCTGCTACACAGTATGTGGCCAGAACGGTGTTCTCGTGGGGGAGGTAGCACTTGGCGAGGGCGTACTCTGTGGGCGTCATACTGCCCTGGAAAGGCAATGAGAACTGTTACTGCCACAGTGAGAGCCCTCCCACAGCACCACACAACAGACTTAGACACAACAGGGGAAAGACAGCCATCTTGGCTGAGCCAGGTGAGGCCAGGAAGTGGCTCTCCTTCTGAGGCCTTCGGCCTCCACAGGCCACCACCCACCAACCACAAGCACTGGTTGGAGACATGAAGGGAAGGCTCCCGGTGTGCCGAGCGGAGCTGAGCTCCCCACTGAAACTAGCCCCTGGCACAGCAGGTCCCCAGTGCAGTGGGCACACACGACAGAGGTGCAAGGGGCTAGAGAGTCACATCAGTGGTCACTGAGAAACAAGCACAACAAGGCCATTTCTCATGCCATTTCATGCAGCCTGTTACCCAGAAATGCACGTGCCAGGGGCACCTCAGGGGGCTTTTTTGGTAGATGTTTTTGCGATGTGGAATGACACTGAGGAATGGTCTCATTTACTTTGAATTTGAAAACATGAAGGTTTCCCCAATCTTTTCATGAAGTAAAAGTACCTGACATAAAAGCATTAGGAACTGGGTAAAATCAACATTGGGGGGCCACTAACTGAAACAACATGTCAAGTCAACTTGCAAGAGCTGTAGCATTCTCCTGCCCTAAGACAAGATGATGTCTTGTAAGACAAGATGATGGCGTACAGCCAATAAAGACAGCATCCCGTTTCTTAAGAAAATTAGAAACGCAGAGCCTCCCATCTGAGGACGGTGCGGTCTGTGGAGATGACACAACCCTCAGGATACCCCCCCCCCCAGGGCAATGCCCTGCTCATGTGTCCCCAGAGAGGCGTGCAGACAGGGGTCAGTGGATCAAACCAAGTGTGCATGGGGGGCAGGGCAAGTCTGTATTTACAGGGTTTGTATGTTTTTACGGATTGCAGCAATTAAATAGTTGATTACTGTGTTGATTTCAATACTTCTATGAGAGCGTTCGGATGAAAATAAACGTTCATATTACCATGATGAAGCTGGGGTTGTTTCTGTTCCTCCAACTGAAAGACGGCACGCTGATCTCGGTAACTCCGGCACCGTGGAGCACCTCGCACGCACTGTGCGTGTGGCCGCTCAGGATGAGGCGTGGTCGCAGCCACCAGAGCAGCTGCCACGCCCGGGGGGACAGCAACAGGCGGTCAGGGCCTGGACACAGCCCCCTCGGGGCCCAGTGCCAGGCCACCCACTTATCTCATGAAGCTAAATCTAAAATCCCTACTTGCTAGGGGGCTTTATTTTTTCCTTAAAATCCTTTGGTTGGTTTAGACCCGATCAAAAGTAAGCTCAGGCTTGTAGGGAGAATCTATCCTTCTCATCTCAGATTTTATATTTTTACAAATATTTCTATAAATTTATTTTATAAATATATTTATATTTTTGTTGTATATCATACACTATACAAATGTGTTTATATAATATAAATACACTTATAAACATACATAAGCACATCTTAAGTCCCCCCAAATTAATTCTTCAGTTCCATTCACATTTTCAAATACATTTCAGTTGATGAAAAAAACTCTGGATAAAGAATAGCTGAGGATATTATTAACTTGATATTAGGAAACATGGGGCGCCTGGGTGGCTCAGTCGTTAAGCGTCTGCCTTCGGCTCAGGTCATGATCCCAGGGTCCCGGGATCGAGCCCCACATGGTCGGGCTCCCCGCTCAGCGGGAAGCCTGCTTCTCCCTCTCCCGCTCCCCCTGCTCATGTCCTGTCTCTTGCTTTCTCTCTCTCAAAAAACTAAATAAATTCTTGAAGAAAAAAGGGGGGGGAGGGGGCGGCGGGAGGAACAAAAGGATGACTTGAAAATCTGCCACACCCCCGCCCTCGGCCCCCGGGCGGGCCCCCCCCCCCCCCCC
>NW_023270619.1:1210256-1231732 GCF_011800145.1 Mirounga leonina
CCCCCCCCCCCCCCGGCCCCGACCGTCTGTCTGTCGGTGGGTGGGCCCCCGCTCCCCGCAAACCTGCTGTGAGGCCTCCCGGGAGAGCACGTCGTATCTCTCCTTAAACGGGATGGCCCGCTCTTCCAGAGGCGCGGCGTCCTCCCCGGAACAATTCGCATCGCTCCTCCGGAAAAGCGGGAAATGCTGCCGGCATTTGGAGAGGGTCCCGTGTGACCAGCAGGCGCTGGCCGAGGGGCCGGAGCCCCGCAGCCCCGCAGCCCCGCAGCCCCGCAGCCCCGGAGCCGGGGCCGCGCGGTGCGCACTCACCTGCAGGAGCACCGGGGCCGACGCGGGCAGCAGCGGCGCCCCCTGGCAGCGGCCGGGGCCACGTTTCTGCGGTGAGAAATCCGTTAAGCCGCCAGAGCCGGCCTCCCCGAGCGGTAGGAAAGGAAGGGGGCGCTGAGGGATGCACCAAACACAAAGTGCAGCGACCGCCCCCACAGAAGATGCCAGGGCAGACGCACCTGTGCCTTCAGGTGCTCTCCTACCTCGCGGGAGCAATTCAGTTTGTGAGAAATTTCGATGAGTTCGCCTTCGGCTTCAGAGCAAATGTGGCAGCCATCCCCTTCCAGGGCGACGCTGTTGACCAGCACAAAACTGAGGCGGAGGGAGCAGGCGCAGAGTCAGCGCCCCTGGGCTTCCCGGGCCGGCCTCCGGCCACACTGCTCCCGAGACCCTAAAGCTGAGCGCCCACGGCCTGAAGAACGCGCCCCAGCGCTGCCGTAGCCTCAACCCGACCGCCGTGTCGTAGGCACGAGTTACTAAGAAAGCACGACAGCGCTGCACTGGGAGCGCGGTCTAAGACACGGTCAAGTTTTAGCCTTGAATGGGCGAGAACTCCCGATTACAGAGCTCTGAGATCGGAGCACCACTGCGCCCCCCATGTCACCCTGTGCCTCGCCTGTGAAGACGCGGACACAGCGGCACACCCGTGCCACGGACTGCTGGGGACCGAATGCAGTACTACCACCTGCCCGCCACGAGGAAGTCCTCAGGAACCGCGCAGCGCTGTGACCGTGACGTTCAGCGAACCGTGCGCAGCATTTGCGGACGTCGGTACACGCAGCAGACCAGGCTGGGGGGCCGGGGAGGGCTGTGCGGGCCAGAGCTAACTGCTGCAGAGGATCCCAGACCAGGGTGCTGATAAAGTCAGTGATGGTTGCCCTCTACAAACCACTCCACCTTCATGAGACTTTTACAGACTCCCATTAAGTAACTCTTACTTCCTACACACTTACCACTGGGCATGAAGAAGGTACCTGTCAGTAAACACTGCGGGAAATTTAAAGAATCTTAGCGATTAGGAGCTGACAAACCGAATGACCTGAAATATGATCAGTGTGTTTAAAGTTTCTTAAACTCTACGCTAAGGGAAAAAGAACTAAAACTATGTCAAGTCTTTATAGGACTCAGGAAAGGAAGCTTAGAGACTCGGTCCTAGGGGAGGGGAGGAGTGAGCATTGGTGGAGAACCCCTGACCTGGTCTCTGGGAGTGTCACAGATCATCTCTTGTGATCGACCCAGTGAGCTGCCACGGCCAAAGCCTCGAGTGCTGGACACCCATGGGGGCCACAATCTAAAGAGGAGGAGGCTTCCTCTCCCACCTTTTCTTTCTCTACTAGGTCTGCAGCCAGAACAACGTGTCCGATCTTGTCCACTGCACTGCGAACACACACCCAGACCTGAGAGGGTCCGGAGACAGCACGAAAATGGCCACACAGAAGGGGAGCTGGTGCTCATGGTCAGACGAAAGGGTCGGGATGCTTTGGTCTACAAATCAAGACTGAGGGGAGTGGGGGTGGTACACAGCCAAAGCACAGTAAACACACCTGCCCCCAAATCCTGGGTGAGCATACCCACAAGAGCATCCTTTATAAGGGGAAGGAAGTACATTTTGAACAAATAAAAATATGCTCCTTTACAGATTGGGCTGATGAATTTTCTACCACCCAGAGACATTGCAGGCAGGAAGAAAATGCCCTCAGTGGCTGGGCAAAGTCATACACTGGCCAGTCCACTTGCAGCTTGCTAAGGAACACCAGGCTGGTAACCCTGACAGTGACCATCAGGGAGGGATGAGGCCTGCGGTGCCTTCATCAGAAACTGTATAGGAGGTCACACGGAGCCTGGCTCCGACCCAGGATGACAGCTCCCTTAGAAAATGAAGTTCAGGGGCGCTTGGGTGGCTCAGTCGTTAAGTGTCTGCCTTCGGCTCAGGTCATGATCCCAGGGTCCTGGGATCGAGCCCCACATCCGGCTCCCTGCTCCGCGGACAGCCCACTTCTCCCTCTCCCACTCCTCCTGCTTGTGTTCCCTCTCTCACTGTGTCTCTCTCTGTCAAATAAATAAATAAAAAATCTTAAAAAAAAAATGAAGTTCAAAGGACAGAGGGGCTTCATAAGAATTCACAAATAATACTCACTTCATTCCTTTCCAAGAAAACAGCCTTTCGGGGTTGAAAACTTTCTCAAATCGTTTTATTTTGTATGTGCTCATCCTATATTCAATTGTAAAAAGAGACATTTTTCAGAGCAAGCCATTTTAGGACCTCTTAAGAGTTAGGGGAAACACGGGAAATAACTCGGGATCTGAGCGCCGGGCTAGCTTTGGGAGGGGAGAGCCCCAGCTGCCCCGGGCTGCCAGGGGCAAATCTCAGCTCCACCACTGAGTGACTGCAAGGCCTGGGGCAAGTGACTTAGTCCCCAGAGCCGCAGTTTCCTTACGGCACAATGGGTAAAATACTAGGACCATCGAAAAGATGAAGTGAGTTGATATATCGAAGTAAAGGGCTTAGCCCCGATGTTTATAGCAGCACCAGAGCCCAAGTAAGGAAAGAGCCCATCGACTGAGGAAGGGATAAAGAAGAGGCAGCGTATATACATGGAATACTACCCAGCCATCAAAAAAATATGAAATCTTGCCATTTGCAATGACGTGGATGGAGCTAGAGTGTATTAGGCTGAGCAAAATAAGTCGGCAGAGAAAGACAAATACCATATGATTTTACTCATATGTGGAATTTGGGAAACAAAACAAATGAACATGGGGGAAGGGGGAAAAGAGAAAGAGAAGCAAACCATAAGAGATTCTTAAATAGAGAACAAACTGAGGGTTGCTGGAGGGAGGTGGGTTGGAGATGGGCTAGATGGGGGATGGGCATTAAGGAGGGCACTTGTTATGATGAGCACTGGGTGCTGTATGTAAGTGATGAATCACTGAATTCTACTCCAGAAACTAATATTATACCATATGTTAACTAACTAGAACTTAAACAAAAATTTGGAGGAAAAAAATAATAAAGTGCTTAAAACAGGCTGACACATCATAAGCACTACGTAAATATTATTTACAGAAGTCTAAATGGTCTTGTTTTCTGAGTCCCAAAGAAAATAATTGGTCATTAATGTAAGTTTCAAGTTAGAATCACCCAAGGGCACATACAAATCATTTATTTAACAGAGATTCGTAAAGGGTGTACAATGTGCCAAGACAAAAATTTTCCTTCACCATTGTGGAGTTTATGCTCCAGGGCTTACATCTTTCAAGGCCACCAAATGTCCCCCCCACAGCACAAACAAGGCTCTCACCTGAATGGCGGCAGGTTTAAAGTTACAGTTAACGAAGCTCTCAGGGTGCAATGCTTCACTGAACTACTTACTGATAGTGGAAGCCAATGTCATGGTTGCCAGCAACCACCTTCAGCTGCACGTGACGTGGGTGTCTGAATATTTTCTGAAACCGCTCCACATCATCTGCCCAGGCCTATGACAGAACGGGTCACTGCTGAGACCCAGAGAACCCTCTCTTCCCTGTGGCTAAAAAAAAAAAAACACACACTCCCTATTCTGATGATGAGAAATTAATTCCCCCATCCAAATCAGATTAATGTAGAACCTAGAATTTCTAATTCTATGTCATACTGCTTTTTCCAAGACTTAATATTTTAATTTATTTAATTTGATGTCAGCTTTTAAATGGTATTCCCCCATATTAAAATATTAGATGGCGGGTGCCTGGGTGGCTCAGTTGGTTAAGCAACTGCCTTTGGCTCAGGTCATGATCCTGGAGTCCCGGGATCGAGTCCCACATCGGGCTCCCTGCTCGGCAGGGAGTCTGCTTCTCCCTCTGACCCTCCTCCCTCTCATGCTCTCTGTCTCTCATTCTCTCTCTCTCTCAAATAAATAAATAAAATCTTTAAAAAAAAAAAATTAGATGGCAATTATATACCCATTATTTTAAGATCCCCTAAAAAGATTCCCTGAAGCCCATGCATGGACCCCAGGTTGATAATCACTCCAGATATGGACACTATAGAACAGGCTCTTAGGAAATGTCAAGTAAATTCATGTGTCTCAACCAAGACAAGGATGAGCACATCCCTCATCTTAGCATTTCCCTGTGGCTACCACTGTGAGAATGAGAATGGATAGGATGTAGGGGAAAAAAAAGACAAAATCCAACCAAAATTTCAACATTATTCTGACATTTACTTTAACTATTAAAGCTCGAGAATTATGTTTGTATCATTCTGCTTCTTATTAAGCCTAAAAATATAAATTGGACAAACACAGGGAAGACAATACTTAGTTGGATAGTAATCAACTTTATCCTAAAAGTTTTAAGTAAGGCCCAATCTAGAGAAATATGCTAGAGAGAGAGTCCTTCAATATATTTACAAAGACTTCACTTTAACAAACAAAATTAGAAAAACAAAAAGGGGTGCCTGGGTGGCTCAGTCAGTTAAGCATCTGCCTTTGGGATCTCAGGGTCCTGGGATCGAGCCCCATGTCAGGCTCCCTGCTCAGTGGGGAATCTACTTCTTCTCCTTCTGCCCCTCCTTTCTCGCTTATGATTTTTCTCTCTCTCTCTCAAATAAATAAATAAAAGCTTTAAAAAAAAAAAAGAAAAACATAAAATGCTGCCCTTAATTTGCAAAAGCAACATATACATCCAACCTCATTTTATAACTAGTTGCTAGTTACATATAGTATTTCCATTATCTCATATTCAATTATGAGACCCTATAAACAGTGGGTTGCTTTTTTTTTAAAGATTTTATTTATTTATTTGACAGAGAGAGAGCACAAGTAGGCAGGCAGAGGGAGAGGGAGAAGCAGGCTCCCCACTGAGCACAGAGCCCGATGCAGGGCTCAATCCAGGACCCCGGGATCATGACCTGAGCTGACGGTAGACACTTAACTGAGCCACCCAGGCACCCCAAACCGTGGATTTCTAACCAGATCTGGACCAAGACTTTCTTTGTAAAGCTTTTGGATTATCCTGGGAAATGCCAATGGCTTTTTAAAAAATATCCCACCCCAGTATAGCCACTCTGGAAAACAGTATGGAGGTTCAGTTAAAAATAGAGGTACCCCACGACCCAGCAATTACACTACTAGATATTTATCCAAAGGATACAAACATAATGATTCGAAGGGGCACATGTACCCCAGTGTTTATAGCAGCAATGTCCACAACAGCCAAACTATGGAAAGAGCCCAGATGTCCAACAACAGGTGAATGGATAAAGATGTGGTTCATATATACATGTACACACACACACACACACACACACAATGGAATACTACTTAGCCATCAAAAAGAATAAAATCTTGCCATTTGCAACAATGTGGATGAAGTAGAGGGTATTATGCTAAGTGAAAAAGACAAATACCACATGATTTCACTCATATGTGGAATTTAAGAAATAAAACAGAGGATCATAATCGAAGGGAAGGAAAAATAAGATGAAAACAGAAGGAAACAAACCATAAGAAACTCTTAACTCTAGGAAACAAACTGAGGGCCGCTGGAGGGGAGGTGGGTGGGAGATGGGGTAATTGGATGATGGGCATTAAGGTGGGCACTTGATGTAACAAGCACTGGGTGTTATATACAACTGATGAATCACTGAACTCTACCTCTGAAACTAATAATACACTATGTTAATTGAATTGAATTTAAATAAAAAAAATTTTTTTAAATATCCCACCCCCCAAAATCCCTCCTAAAACCATTCATGACCAAACATTTTTAACTAAGCAGCAAAACAGTTTTTTCTTTTTTCCATTAATTCCAGGAATATAGTAAGTAAAATATTTTGATAGCTAAGGTGAAAACAGCCTTTCTCTTTGGTTATGGAAAGACGTAGGTCACCTCAACACCCAGATGGAGGCCCCTGAAGGCGC
Organism: Mirounga leonina; assembly: GCF_011800145.1. Taxonomy (NCBI): domain Eukaryota; kingdom Metazoa; phylum Chordata; class Mammalia; order Carnivora; family Phocidae; genus Mirounga; species Mirounga leonina. The sequence continues at coordinate 1,216,487 of NW_023270619.1, forward strand.
AGGAAGCTCACACCAGGCCCCCATGGCTCCTTCTGCTAAGAGGAGGGGTGCCCGGGTGGCACAGTTGTGGTTAAGCATCCAAATCTTGATTTCAGCTGAGGTCATGATCTCAGGGTTGTGAGATCAAGCCCCACGTTGGGCTCTGCTCTCAGCACAGAGTCTGCTTGAGTTTCTTTCTCCCTCTCCCTCTGCTCCTCCCCCAACTCACTCTCTCTCTGATAAATTTAAAAAATTTAAAAGGAGGGTAGCAAGTAACTTTTATAGCACAATTCTCATAATTTCATGGTTAAATAATCAAGTGTAAAGTCAAATTACATTTCAATATGTATTCCGTAATTCTGGTGACAAGTGAAATTGCATGCACCTTGCCTCTTTTTCCACTTCCTGAGAGGCTCACGGGAATGTGCATTCCAACAAAGTGAGCTCTGACTAATCTACCTATTTCCTATATAAACAAATACAGTGGAGAGTCGAACAACATGAGTTTGAACTGGGAGTGCGTCAGCTTATACGCGGACTTTTTTTATAAAGACAGTACAGTACCATGAAGGTATTTTCTCTTCCTTATGATTTTCTTAGCAACATTTTCTTTTCTCTAGCTGACTTTATTCTAAGAATACAGAATAGAATACACGTAACATACGAACTGTGTGTTAACTGACTGTGTTACCAGCAAGGTTTCCAGTCCATAGTGGGCAATTAGTAGTTAAGTTTTGGGAGAATCAGAAGTTATACACAGATTTTTGACTGCACAAGGTCAGCGTCCATACTCCGGCACTGCGCAAGGGTCAACTGTCTAAGATTAGCTTGCCTGACCCAAGACTGGCATGAGATACAGACCCTAATAAGCTTCAAGAGGGACTATACATGTTTAGTGTTGGTGCTAAGCAAAACTTCCAAGCCTCACAGATACTGCTTCATGGATTTTTCTGGGCTGCCTGTCCTGGACCCTCAAAGCAGGATTAGGGTGCCCGGACCACAGGGTCCTACCTGGGAGGAGCTCCACTTCCCTTCATCAAAGATGTCCCCTAGAATGAAGACGACTTCTGGCTGCAACAACCACAGAGCCGTCTGGAAGGCTCTCTCCATTTGCCACTCCCTTGAGGTCAACAGGAAAAAGCACAGCATCAGTCTCTTTCTTAAGTAGAGCCTAGATCTGTCTTATGGGCCATTTAAAAAGTGAACCGAATAGTCACATTCTCCTTCCACGGCCCCACCCCTGCATTCCCATCCAGGCCTGCAAGGTCAGAGTCCATATCTGATTAAATGTGGGGAACAAGGAGGCTGAGGGAGAGTCGGGCTGCCCCGCCCACACATCTTAAAGGCTGACTTCCCCTATGTGGCACCCACAGATCAGACCCCACACTGCACCCCAGAAGCCATCCCTCAGTCACGACAAGCCCCAAAGGTCAGGGAGAGCTCAACGCAGCTTCCAAAGATGCCCTGTGTAGACTGATTTTGCACCACACCAAGATGATAGCATCTGCCTTAAATTTCAGTTCTCCTTGAAGGACCTCAACTTCCTGCCTGCCTTCAGAATTGGGGGAAGATAATGGGAGAATCAGACTAGCCAATATCAAAACTGTAAATCCTGTAGATTTCAGACATCCAAGGACTCATCTGTAGGTAAGACAAGTGAATGAAAAGAGCCTGGGGGGCGCTTGGGGGACTCCGTCGGTTAAGCGTCTGCCTTCGGCTCAGGTCATGATCCCAGGGTCCTGGGATCGAATCCCGTATCAGGCTCCCTGCTCAGCAGGGAGTCTCCTTGTCCCTCCGCCCCACCTACCCCCAGCTCGTGCTCACTCTCACTCACTCTCTCTCTCAAATAAGTAAATAATCTTTAAAAAAAAGAATCCCGCCTGGGATCCAGACCTGACAGGCAACGAGTTAACACCCCAGCTCCACCCATAAGCCCTTGTCCCGCCTTGAGAATGTCACCTACTCTCTCTGATTCCTATTCTTCGTTGGTAAATGGGAATAATAAAACCTACTCTCACAGGGAAGTTATGGGATTAAATGAGATAGCATTTGTCATGGGCCCAGCACTGACACAGAGTAGGCGTCCAAATGTCAGTGCTTTCTCGAACCACTCTCCCTGGCCAACTCTGACCTGTGTCATTTTCCTAAGGATCCCAATTCTTCCCTCCTTTTTAAGGCAACCTCCTTAAGCAAAACTTCCAAGCCTCACAGTCTCTCCCCTACCAAAGGGGACTGTGACATCCCAGGGCACAGAAATAGGGAAAGATAATTTGAGGTCAGCGAGGACCCTGATCCAGGCCCCATATAAACTGTTGCATGGCGCACACCTCCACTCAAGATACCTCCCAAAATCCAGTTCTGTTTTTCTCGATTGAATGTTACTCACCCTGGAGAAGAAAGCATCTAGAAACCGCAGCAGCAAGAGGGCAGGGAAGAAGGCTCAACTGCTAAGGCCCAAATGAAGTCAAAGGAGGTCTCACCCAGGCCCTTCTCTACCTCATGCCTCCTTTGGTTTAAAACTCGAGTACAGAAGGACGGCAGCCCCTCCACCCTTCCTTCTTTTGTCTTGCCTTCTTCCCTCACCCCTGGGGACATTACACCTCTCCCCCTCCCACTCAACATTAGGTTCACCCATATCCAGAGTCCTCCAGGGATATTCCTGCTCACAAGGATAAAGACCTGTTTGGGAGGCACAAATGCAGTCATGAGGAAAAGGGGTCAGGGTGGGGGGGTCACCAGGGGCAAGAAGAGAACTCTGCTGCCCTGGTGGCTGAAAGCCCACCAGTCACCTTCTGGTGGGCGTAATTCACGACAGCCAAAAGGTGGACGTATCCATCAACAAATGGACGGAGAAACAAAACATGGTCTAAATATACACTGCAATAGCACCCCGCCTTAAAAACGGAGGAAGTTCAGGCTCCCTGCTTAGCAGGGAGTCTGCTTCTCCCTCTGACCCTGCCCCTCTCATGCTCTCTCTCTATCTCATTCTCTCTCAAATAAATAAAATCTTTAAAAAAAAAAAAAAAAGGGAGGAAATTCTGACACATGCCCCAACACGGACGGACCTGGAGGACATTCTGCTCAGTGAAATAAGCCAGACACAAAAGGACAAATATTGCACAACTCCACTTATATGGGGGACCTAGAGGAGTCAAATCCAGAGAGCCAGAAAGGAGCATGGTGGGGGCAGGGGCTGGGAGAAGGGGGAACGGGGAGTCGGTATTTAATGAGGACCAAGTTTCAGTTTGGGAAGAAGACAACATTCTAGAGATGGCTGGCGGTGACGGCTGCACCACCACGTGAATGTACTTGATGCCACTGAAATACACACTTAAAACTGTTTACGATGGTAACTTTTATGTTACGTGTACTTTACCACAATTAAATTTTTTAAAAAGCCTTTTTTTTAAAAAAAAGATTTTATTTATTTATTTGTCAGAGAGCGAGAACACAAGAAGGGGGAGCAGCAGGAAGAGGGAGAAGCAGGCTCCCCACCAAGCAGGGAGCCCAATGCGGAGCTCGAACCCAGGACCCCGGGATCATGACCTGAGCCAAAGGCAGACGCTTAACCAACTGAGCCACCCAGGCGCCCCTAAAAAGCCTTCTGATGGGAAAGCAGGTGGACTCTGCTGGGCCAGTCTAAGTTGGCGAGGCAGGACCTGATCCTCTCCCCAGGGTGACAGCCACCACATCTGCTCTGCTCTGGCTGCCCAGAGCAGGCAGACACCAAGTGGGCTCAAGACACACCAGCAACTGCCAGGGGGGACCACCAAGCCAGGCCGACCACACCCATGTGCCAGACCTTGCCGTGGGCATTTTCCTCACACGGCCTGTGAAGTCTCTGGTATTAACCAGTTACAAACAAGGAGGCAGAGTCAGGCTTGGAGGGGCCCTAGGAAATGGTCCAAAGTCACAAGACTCAAACCCAGACCTGCCTCCCAAATCCTGGGTCCTTATAAATAACAGATGCTCTGCAAACAGTATGTTCAAGGAAAAGTCAAATGCCCCATATGTCTCTCTTTGAGAGGTAAATAACTAATGACCACCCTGACCTATAGGGAGAGGGATTCACCCTTTTTGCCTGTAGAATTTCAGAAAGATTCCTGATTGTAGCTCCTACCTTCGTAATTTGTCTAGCCAATGGCCTCGCACTTCCCCAAGCAAGTGGGTATCAGCCAAAAACATGGCTTTCAGAGTCTTTTGTCCACTGTCGTGGGCTGGAGTTTTCACCTCAGGCCAATCACACCGAAAGATCACTAAGTAATAGATTAAAAATTCACAAAACAGAAGCACGGCAAAGACAACAGCTGTGAGTTTCAACAGCAAGGAACTCCTTCTCTTTAGCAGACAAAGATGCTGTCTTCCAAACCCCAGCCGAATCAGAGCCATGTCTCCTGCCCAGGAGTCACCAGCATCGAGGAGTGAAATCCATCAAGAATTCACCATGAGAGAACTGTGGAATCCTGGTAAGGTGTCCAGCGCTTAGCCATGTACCTACAGGGGGAAGAGAAAGGATCAGATTACGTTTCTTAATAATGCCATAAACACTCCTTCTATTAAGAACTAATGAGTTACAGGGACGCCTGGGTGGCTCAGTCGTTAAGCGTCTGCCTTCGGCTCAGGTCATGATCCCAGGGTCCTGGGATGGAGCCCCACATCGGGCTCCCTCCGCCTCCCTCCGCCTCCCTCTGCCTCCCTGCTCCGCAGGAAGCCTGCTTCTCCCTCTCCCACTCCCCCTGCTTGTGTTCCCTCTCTCGCTGTGTCTCTCTGTCAAATAAATAAATAAAATCTTAAAAAAAAAAAAAGAAAGAACTAATGAGTTATAGAATCGCACCTATATTCCCAAATAAATGAAGTGTCCAGTACTTGTACAGGATAATATGTTGGATCATGCTATAAGAATGATCCTCCCTCTAACACGATAAAGTTTCACTGCCACTTTGGAAATCATTAAATAAGAATCCCTCCAGAGGATGTTAAGGTAGGAGACATAAGGGGCACCTTGGTGGCTCAGTCAGTTAAGCCTTCGGCTCAGGTCATGATCCCGGGGTCCTGGGATTGAGCCTTACATTGGGCTCCCTGCTCAGAGGGGAACCTGCTTCTCCCTCACCCTCTGCCCCGCAACTCGTGCTCTCTCTCAATCTCAAATAAATAAATAAAATCTTTAAAAAAAAAAAAAGGTAGGAGACATAATGGAACAGTCAACAAATATTAAGTAAGTATAACTTGACTCCCAAAACTTGACTCCCACACCTCGACCTTACAAATCAACAGGCCAGCAGCCCCCTGTATTGTGTTGCCTCTGGTGTGAATTCAGCACTTTTCCATATTGCTTTTCCACAAAAGAATTGAATATTCATGGACAATGTGCTTCAGGGATGCTGAGCAATACATTCCACTCTGGGCTCAGAGACCAGGGTCTCACAGAGCCACCCATCTGTCAACACGGCATCTGGATTATATGTTTGCAAGAATATGGGTTTTCACCTGCAAATGAGCCTTAAAATTCTGGATGGCCTTCTGTTAGAAGACATCTATGTACAGTGGTTTCTCTATGGGAAACTTTAAAATGTTTAAATGAATCATAAATGAAGTTTGTATCCTATTTTAAAAAAAAAAAAGCATCCACTTCTGACACATCTGAAGAGAAAGGTCGGTACAAGGATGACCTGAAACAGGCTTTAAGAAGTGACACGCGGAGCACATGGGGGGCTCAGTCGTTAAGCGTCTGCCTTCGTCTCAGGTCATGATCCCAGGGTCCTGGGATCGAGCCCTGCATCGGGCTCCCTGCTACGTGGGAAGCCTGCTTCTCCCTCTCCCGCTCCCCCTGCTTGTGTTTCCTCTCTCGCTGTGTCTCTCTCTGTCAAATAAATAAATAAAAATCTTAAAACAAAATACTTAAAAAAAAAAAAAAGTGACACGCAGGGCGCCTGGGTGGCTCAGTCAGTTAAGCGTCTGCCTTCGGCTCAGATCATGATTCCAGGATCCCAGGATCAAGCCCCTCAGCAGGGAGTCTGCTTCTCCCTCTCTTTCTGCCCCTCCCCCCCAGCTTGTGTGCACTCTCTCTCTCTCTCAAAATAAATAAATAAAATCTTAAAAAAAAAAAAAAAGAAAAGAAATGACATGCTACTGATGTTCCTCACCTTAGGCTCCCGACCAGGATCTTAAAGGGCAGTGACCTGATAGCTGCAGAGAACTGGAAAGGGAGAAGCTCCGGAAGTCTCTCGGGGGAGGCTTAGAGGGCCACTGACCACAGATCCTCACTGAGCCAATAAATATAGAAAATCCCTTCCTGGGGGGGACGCTTTTCTAAGATGAATCCAGGAAACCTCATATGGCTGATAGGCAAGGGGTCAAGAACACTCTCTCTCCTGGAGGGTCTAAAATAATCTCTGCAAAATTCAGTTTCCAGAACTGTCCACATCTGCACATAAGCCTGAGTCCCTGTAAGAGTCCCTAGCTTACAGCACAGTGGCGTTCTACATAACAACCAACCATTAAGCTACAGAAAATTTTTTAAATCTTACCTAAAGAAAAATAAATGGGGGCAAACACATATTTTGAGCCATTATCAAAAGTTTAAAACAGAACCTCAGAATTGAAAGTGATAAATGATGGATGCCCTTCCTGCTCCTCCAAATGGAGCACTGACAACATCTGTGGCTTTTCAGAAAAGAAGAAATGACAGGATCGGAGGGGCAGGAATGGCTCTGGGCCCAAATGTTCACCCTTCCTCTGCCTGCTCTCGAATGGCATTATTTACAGTAAATCCTTGATTGAAGAGGGAACAGGACAGGAATCCCAGATTGTAAATGTGTCCTTTCAGACAGGGAGGTCAAAGGCAGGGGTGCATGTAATCAGGGATCAAACACTCGTCCTGCAATTCTACTCCGAACACCCATCTATCTTTATCAAGAGGTCCGACCACCGGTGACCACGTGCCACACGCTGTCCTCTCCTCAGAACCTCCTCGCCCAGTCGGTTTCTCAAAGGATGAACCACGTGGGCCACGTCTCTAGAATCACCGGATGCTTTATCTTCCAACCGGGGACATGTTTGAGAGGGAAAAGTGGCATTAAGGATAATAAAGACGGGACAATGGTGTAAGCCAGGACAGTCCCAGGCCCCTCAGGGAGCGCGGTCCCCCTGTGCATGATTCCACCCGGTGAGGCCAGTGCTTCATCTGATGCCCAGGAGGACAGAGTAACGCGTCTCTTGCTGTCATCCACCTCTCAGCAATCGAACTCCAGAATGAGGTACAAATGCCCCTAGTAACCATTCACCAGGGAGACGAAGAACATGGATCCTCTATTTGGGTGATGCTCATAAAAGAGAGAAAGAGAGAGCCTCAAAGGAATCATGAATGTATTTCTCAATACCATCTCATTTCCTTTGGTTTGAGTCAATCAAATATATCAGAAGAAACCATTTGGTGTTACTATCTCACTTTCTTTCAAAAGGCCCAAGAGTCTTCTGAAATCCTAACCACAGCAGCTGAAACTTCCCAAAAACCTTCACGTTTCCTCAGACTTGCCGGGAGGAGGGAGCCCGGCCTCCTGGGGCCAGCCCTACAAGCAGACTTTTGCTCTTTAGAGGCTCCAGGTTTTCCCGGAGCTGAAAACCAGAATGACGACTTCGTAATTGCTCCTCTACACCCACTTCCTTTCATCTAAGAAGCTGGTTTCGGGAGTTGTAACTAAGGTTCGGAACACGACCAGGGGACAGGAGCGGCCTGGACCAAGGCAGGCCCAGGCTGCCGTCCAAGTGCAGCACACAGCGGGGGTCAGAGGCTGCAGCCCCTCAGCTTCCCTGGAGCCACGGAAGCAGGACAGGACACACAGAGACAAGCCAGGGGAGCTCTCCCCGACCCACCCCCTCCCATGTACCTTTGATCCTGCTGACGCCCGGCCGGCCTCTGGCCCCAGGCTGACAGCTCAGATAAGGAGGGCCACGGGGCAAACAAAAGGTTGGGGGAGTCCCTGCCCTTCCCACAAGCATCTATGTTCTTTTTTCTGTAAAGACATAAAAAATATCCTACAAAGAGCCCTCCAGCCAGAGGACTTAGAATAAAGGAAGGGAAGGAAGAAGGGAGGTGGGAGGAAGGAGGGAGGGGAGGGGGAGGGGAATAGGGGAGGAAGGAAGAGGGCAGGGCGGGGAAGGAGGGAGGGAGGGAGGAACGGATGAAGGACAGGGAAAGAGGGAGAGCAAGCTAGCTGGTACTGTTACATATTTTCTTGTGAAAACCCTAACACCATGTGACTCAGCTCTGTGGTATAAGAAACAGAACTCCTCATGGGGTGAAAACCATTGTTTGACAACTTCTGACACCAAATCCTTAAACAAAATTCCTTTTGCTCAAATCTTGGAAATCTACTTTGCTTTCTCTATCCAAACTCATTGTACTACTCTGCAAATTAGTACTCCCCGATGTTGTCTTCAAGGCGATGGCCAAAACACACACACCCACACCCCCCTTTTCCCTCCTGAAATGAAGCCAGAGTAACTTTTAGGGCCCATGGCCGATGGGGGGTGGGGCAGGGGGCCCACCGTCCCCCTAGAAATGCCACAGCAAGGCCAGCGCCAGGCACACATGAGTAATGAGCTCCCCCCTTATGGCTGCTTCCAGATGCCCATGAAGTGCCCTCTCCTTGTGCTCAAGCCAACCTCAGGGACAGCACGGCGTCCTCATTTATGGCCGTAGCTGACCTGTGAAAGGAACACGCTGACCACGAGGAATAGGGAGCAACGGACATTTCCAGCACAGGGGCAGACCCGGCACAACGGAGCGTACCTTTCTCGGGAGGAAAGAAGAAAACCTCAGAGCTCTACAGGGAACCTTCCACTCTTTCCTCTTCCAGTATCTCATCCTAGGTTATGAATACCAACCGGTGGAAAACAGCTACGCTGAACTGGAAAAAGCCCAACATACAGCTCTGCTATGTGACTCTGGGCAAGCCACTTACCCTTTCTGAGCCTCACAATGGGGGTCACAGTGCTGCCACCACTGATGTCATGGGGTTGACAGAAATGATGTTCACAAATGTGCGTTTTTTAAACAGTGAAACCTTCCGTGAGGCAGGTATGTCAGGATTAGATTAGAGAGCAAGCCTTCCACTCTGGTGAATTCAGAAGCAATGGAACTCAAGTCAAATAGCCTTAATCAGAGTAAGGAGAATGAAGCCCAGCAACTGCAGAGAATCTAGAAGCTGTGGCCGTCGTTCTCCACTCATGTACCAAGTTGGACTTTCTAACACTTGACATCCAAAGTCCCTAGACCCTTTCCTCACTAAATGTAAACCTGAACTTGTATCTCAACCATAATGAGTAGGTCAGTGACTTAAAATCCCCACATCCGCGCAGCCCGAATAACCAAATGCTGCTCTGTCTTCCACGTCTCGGCTGTTACAGGCTAATGAAGAGAAACTGTGTTCTTTCCAAGATAAAATGAAAGGGGGGCCTGGTCCCTCATCAGAGCACTGTGGAGTGCTCTACCCAGGCCCAAATGCGGCCAACTCTTCTTGCCTCCTCCATAAATACAGGGGGGGAAAATGTGATTATCCATCTTATATCGCTAGATGTACAACTAGGCCATGACTGCTTTCAATAAAGAGACTATTCTCTCTGTGTGTTGCCTTCTTGTGGTTAAGTGATGAAGAACTCTGTCCATGTTAGACACTTCTCTGCATTAGCAGACTTGGGTTCAAAAAGCAAAATTACTAAAATGTGATTTTTTTTTAAAAGATTTTATTCATTTATTTGACAGAGAGAGAGAGAGAACAAGTAGGCAGAGAGGCAGGCAGAGGGAGAGAGAGAGGCAGGCAGAGGGAGAGGGAGAAGCAGGCTTCCCGCTGAGCAGGGAGCCCCATGCGGGGCTCGATCCCAGGACCCCGGGATCATGACCTGAGCCAAAGGCAGCGGCTTAACCGACTGAGCCACCCAGGCGCTCCTAAAATGTGATTGTTTTCAACTCACCCCCACCCTCCAAAGTGAATCTGTCAATTTTATTAAGCTCATCAAATGATATCCCAGCAGGAAAACTACACAGGCCTCCCAACACTGTTCAGTCTGGTTAGGATCAAAAGGCAGACACACAACGCCTCTCAGGACCCTTCCTGACTCGTCTATAAGAGAGCAAGGTTTGATATTAAAGGTCCCAGGAGGCCCTGGTGAGAACTCAAGTGCAGAATCTGTGCGATTTTGATTTCTACCCCCTACACACACCTTATTCCTGACATCACACATGATGACGTCAGTCACATTTACCACCCCGTAATTTTTCCAAAAGCTAAAAGAAACCCATCCCTGGTTTATGAAATCGGTTCAGTGGTTGGTGACCAGAGTTTTAAAAAACAAGATAGAATAAAACAGAATTGAAAACATTAGCCTGTAGTGTACGTAGTAAAGGTAAGGCATCATAAAGTTGATTTCACAAAACTCTTGTCTCTACTTTTCTGTACATGGATCTGTGTGTCCTGGTCATGATATAAAATGTATTTCTGACTTCACTAGTCTGTAAGCTCCCTAAGTCAGGGACCTTGCCTTGCCCATCCTCACATCCCGCCTCTGCCAGTGCCCAGGATGGTGCCTGCAAACAGTAAGTGCTCAATAACATCTGTGGAGTAAATGGCCTACATTTAACCTTATTGTCCCAAACATTTCAGAATTACAAACATATATTATCACTCCTTTGGTCTTTAAATGCGTCACAGTCTCCAGCCATAGAAACAGGAGGAACAGATTCGAGAAGATGTCCTGTTCCCCTTGGTCAGAGGGACAGGCAGGAATTTAAAGACGGGCAAACAGGTGCACAGAACACATTTTCTCACAGCCCCTGTGTGGAACTCTTACAAAGGAAAACCTTGCATGGCCCTCTGATGACAGGGAAGTAATGACAATCTTCCCCGAGCCCTTTTGGAGAAAACAGCTTTCTTTCTAAAAGGGAAGTACATGAAAATGCCTGGTAGCGCCTGATTTCTCTCCTAAACCCCGGGGCTGGCATGAGCCGGGCAGCTGGGGAAGTATATATCCCAGTTGTGTTCTTTCCTAGTACAAGAGCTCAGGCAAGTCACTCAGAGAAACAGAAAAGGGGGAGGGGGAGAGACAAGATGGTTATTTTAAAAAACAAAAAATAAAATAACAAGCATTGACGAGGATGAGGATAAATTGTTAACGCTTGTGTACGGTTACTAGGAATATAAAATGGTGCAGTGCCTGCAAAAAGTGGTGTGGTGGTTCCTCAAAAAATTAAAAATAGAACTACTATATGATCCACCAATTTCACTTTTAGGTATATACTCAAAAGAACTGAAAGCAGGTGGGACGCCTGGGTGGCTCAGTCGGTTAAGCATCTTCCTTCAGCTCAGGTCATGATCCGGGGTCCTGGAATCGAGTCCTACGTCGGGCTCCTTGCTCAGCGGGAAGCCTGCTTCTCCCTCTCCCTCTGCCTGCTGCTCCCGCTGCTTGTGATCTCTCTCTCTCTCTCTGACAAATAAATAAAATCTCTAAAAGAATAAAAAAATTTTTCTTTGGGCGCCTGGGTGGCTCAGTTGGTTGGGCGACTGCCTTCGGCTCAGGTCATGATCCTGGAGTCCCGGGATCGAGTCCCACATCGGGCTCCCTGCTTGGCAGGGAGCCTGCTTCTCCCTCTGACCCTCCCCCCTCTCATGTGCTCTCTCTCATTCTCGCTCTCTCAAATAAATAAATAAAATCTTAAAAAATTAAAAATTAAAAAAAAAATTTAAAAAAAATAAAAAAAAATTTTTTTAAAGAACTGAAAACAGGGACTCAGATATGTGTACACCCATGTTCACAGCAGCATTATTCACAAGAGTCAAAAGATGGGATCGACCCCAATGTCTGTGGATAGATGAATAGATAAGCAAAATGTGCTATATGTATATCTAAATATAATGGAATATTACTCAGCCCTTAAAAAGGAAAGAAATTCTGACATAGGCTACAACATGGATAAATCTTTTTTTTTTTTTAAGATTTTATTTATTTATTTGAGAGAGAGAGAGAGATCATGAGCAGGGGAAGCAGCAAGCAGAGGGAGAAGTAGACTCCCTGCTGAGCAAGGAGCCCGATGCAGGACTGGATCCTGGGACATGAGCTGAAGGCTGATGCTTAACTGACTGAGCCACCCAGGCACCCCAAACACAGGCATTTCTGAAGTCCACCTCAAATTTGCTGAATCAGAACCTTCAATATTTGGGCCCAGGAATCAGCACTCATAAAATGCCCACCAGCAACATGGATAAATCTTGATGACATTATATACTAAGGTAAATGAGCCAGTCACAAAAAGACAAAGACTCTATGAGTCCATTTATATGAGGTCCCTAAAGTAGTCAAATTCATAAAGACAGAAAGTAGATGGCAAGGTGGTTGCCAGGGGCTGGGAAAAGGGAAAATGGCGAGATGTTGTTTCATGGGTATAGTTCCAATTTTGCCAGATGGAAAAGCACTAAAGATTGCTTGGACCACGATGTGAATACACTTAATTGGACTGAGCTATACACCTGCTTGGTATTCTACCCAAATGAGTTTAAAACTTATGTCCACACAAAAACCTGACATAAACATAGCCGCTTTCTTCATAATTGCCGAAACCTGGAAACAACCAAGATGTCCTTCAATAGGTGAATGGATAAATAAACCATGGTACCTGCGGACAATGGAACATTATTCAGTGCTAAAAAGAAAGGAGCTATCAAGCCCTGAAAAGACATGAGGAACTTTAATTGGGTATCATTAAGTGAAAGAAGCCAATCTGAAAAGGCTACATACTGTAGGATTCCTTCTATATGACATTCTGGAAAAGACAAAACTATGGATACAGTAAAAGATCAGTGGTTGGAGGTGGGTAAGGGGCAGGAAGAGACAGATGAACAGGTAGAGCACAGGAAATATTTAGGGCAGTGAAAATACTCTGTATGATACTATAATGGTGGATATATATCATACATTGTTAAAACCCATAAAATATACACCACCAAGAGCCGACCTAATGTAAACTATGGCCTCTGGGTGATTCTGATGTGCTAGTGTAGGTTCATCAATTGTAGCCAATGTGTGACTCTGGTGCAGGATGCTGATAATGGGGGACAGCGTGCTATGTGGGAGCAGAGATCATATGGAAACTCTCTACTTTCTGCTCAGTTTTGCTGTGAACCTAAAACTGCTCTAGAAAAGTCCATTAATAATTAGCAAGATGGTAAATTTTTTGTATATTTTACCACAATTAAATATTTTTTAATTTAATCATATCCTGATACATGATACAGCATAGATGAACCTTGAGGACATTATGCTAAGTGAAATAAGTCAGACACAGAAAGACAAAGTACTGTATGATTCTACTTATATGGGGGACCTACAGTAGTCAAATTCATAGAGACAGAAAGTAAAATGGTGGTTGCCAGGGCCAGGGTTGGGGGGGATGGGCAGTCATTACGTAATGGATATGGAGTTTCAACTGGGGAAAAAGAAAAAGTTCTGTAAATGGATAGTGGTGACAGTTGAAGAATAATGTGAATGTACTTAATGTCACTGAACTATAAGCTTAAAATGGTTAAAATGTTGGGTACCTGGGTGGCTCAGTCGTTAAACGTCTGCCTTCAGCTCAGGTCATGATCCGAGGGTCCTGGGATCGAGTCCCACATCGGGCTCCCTGCTCGGCAGAAAGCCTGCTTCTCCCTCTCCCACTCCCCCTGCTTGTGTTCCTGCTCTTGCTATCTCTCTCTCTGTCAAATAAATAAATAAAATCTTTAAAAAAAAAATGGTTAAAATGTTAAATTTTATATTATGCAGGTTTTGCCACAATTTTCTAAAAAAAGGAAGAGGCACACGAACACACACACAGGACCCTACAAGCTAACGATGTCCTATAGCAAGGGCTTCCTTTTGGATCTAAATATACTACCTTTATAGGGGCGCCTGGGTGGCTCGGTCGTTAAGCATCTGCCTTCGGCTCAGGTCATGATCCCAGGGTCCTGGGATCGAGCCCTGCATCAGGCTCCCAGCTCAGCAGGAAGCCTGCTTCTCCCTCTCCCACTCCCCCTGCTTGTGTTCCCTCTCTCGCTGTCCCTCTCTGTCAAATAAATAAAATCTTTAAAAATAAAAAATAAAAAAAAATATACTACCTTTATATATAAAAAGAAGTCTTGGGAGCCTGGGTTTAGGGAATATCACTGAGTCACCTTCTCACCTTTTAAACAATACAACTGGTAGATGAGACTGGTGAGATGAGATGAAGAAGCTCTAAGTTGGCTTGTGTTCCCCCAAATCAGAGCGCAAAATAAAGCAAATATGTGTGTGTTGTTGCTGAAGAATCTTTCCTTCGGTTAACCACTTTTTAAAGTGGATAATGCATCAGTCCCAGAGGGTACAGCAGGTGCTGCCCTGCAGCACACAGAGAAGGAACCCGATCAGTGTTTAAAGTAAACAAACACACAAACAAAAAACCAGCTAAAGAAAAATGACTGACATGTCATTGCTCACGAATAGCTCTGGTAAATTACAGCACAAAATATTAACATACAATATACGCATGCCACACTGCTCTGTATTGCCCAACACATAAAAATAGCAGCTGCAATCCATAACTGAGAACAAAACACTTCATCCATTGACTGAGTTTTAACTTCAAAGCCATCATTAAATATCTAAATTCCCTCCCCCCAAAAACAGCACTAAAAAATGTGTAATATGCACTGATCCATAGTTTTTTCTCTTACTTGTCCATTACCTTAAATATATTACCACAGTGTCATCAATGGCTATTCGAATGTTAAATGTTCCACCTTAAATAAGACGGATTTTTTTTTTTTTTGGTCAATTTACATCAGCAAACTAGAAAGCGAGAGGCGCCTACGATTTGCTACCTGGGCCTTAAGTAATCGTGATTCTCCAGCAAGTAAATGACTAATTCCCAGAACACCGCTTTTTCAGCTACCTCTCAATCCTAAAAAGGCCAGGAGGTTCCAGTCTGCAGTAACAAGAAATAGCAATTAACCTAGAAGCCTAAATATCATAGCATGGTCCTAAGGAAACATGGAGAATCCTGCTTGCGGCGGGCGGCCAAGCACCCAGCGAGGCAGATCGCAAAGCCAAGCCTCCCGGGCGAGCCGGGCCCCCACCACTTCACCTGTCCTCCGGCCCGCCGAGCATCCAGGCAACTTCCTGTTTCCGCGCACGTGGCCCAGCGGGTCGGCCGGGGTTCGTCCTCAGGCGCAGTTAATTATCCAGGCTATGGGAGGGGTTGAC
>NW_023270620.1:0-40966 GCF_011800145.1 Mirounga leonina
ACTATAAAACACTGATGAAAAAAAATTGAAGACAACATGAATGGAAACATATTCTATGCTTATTGATGGAAGAACAAATATTTTAAAATGTCCCATACCCAAAATGATCTACAGATTTAATGCAATCCCTATCAAAACACCAATAGCATTTTTCACAGAACTAGAACAAATAATTGTAAACTATGTATGGTACCACAAAAGGCCCCAAATAGCCAAAGCAATCTTGAGAAAGAACAAAATTGGAGGTATCACAATCCCAGATTTCAGGATATATCACAAAGCTGTAATAATCCAAACAGTATGGTACTGATGGAAAAGTAGACAATAGATCAACAGAACAGACTAGAGAATCCAGAAATAAACCCATGATTTTATGTACAAGCAGGGAGGCAAGAATATACAATGGGAAAAAGATAGTCTCTTCAAAAACTGGTGTTGGGGAAACTGGACAGGTACATCCAAAAGAATGAGACTGGACCACTCTCTTACACTATACACAAAAATAAAATTCAAAATGGATTAAAGACCTAAATGTGAGACTTGAAACCAAAAAAGTCCTAGCAGAGAGCACAGACAGTAATTTCTCAGACACTGGTTCTAACAACATCTTCCTAGATATGTCCCCTGAGGCAAGGGAGACAAAAGCAAAAATAAATTATTGGGACTACATCAAAATAAAAGGCTTCTGCACAGCAAAGAAAACCACCAATAAAACGAGAGGACAAGTTACTGAATGGGAGAAGATATTTGCAAATGATATAAAAGGTTAGTATCCAAAATATATAAAGAACTTACACAGCTCAACACCAAAAAACCAAATGATCCAATTTAAAAATAGAGTCTGTCTTTTGGTTTATCACTTTTTTATTTGTTTTGTTTCTTAAATTCCACATATAAGTGAAATCATATGGTATTTGTCTTTCTCTGACTTATTTCACTTAGCATTATACCCTCTAAATCCATCCATGTTGTTACAAATGGCAAGATTTCATCTTTTTTATTGCTGAATAATATTCCATTTTGTGTGTGTGTGTGTGTGTGTATATATATATATATATATATATATATATATATACCACATCTTCTTCATCCATTCATCTATCAGTGGACACTTGGGCTTGCTCCATAATTTGGCTACTGTAAATAATGTTGCAACAAACATAGGGGTGCATATATCTTTTTAAATTAGTGTTTTTCTTTTTTTAAAGATTTTATTTATTTATTTATTTGAGAAAGAGAGAGGGTGAGCAGACAGGTGGGGGCAGGGGCAGAGGAAGAGGGAGAGGGAATCTCAAGCAGACTCTGTGCTGAGCGCAGAACCCAATGTGGGGTTCGATCCCACGATCCCGAGATTATGACCTGAGCTGAAACCATGAGCTAGATGCTTAACCGACTGAGCCACCCAGACACCCCACAAATTAGTGTTTTTCTATTTGGGGGGTAAATACTCAGTTGTGGATCATATAGTAATTCTATCTTTAATTTTTTGAGGAACCTCCATATTGTTTTCCACAGGGGCTGCACCAGTTTGCATTCCCACCAACAGTGCACAAGAGTTCCTTTTTCTCCACAATCTTGCCAAAACCTGTTGTTTCTTGTGTTGTTGATTTTAGCCATTTGGACAGGTATGAGGTGATAGCTCATTGTGGTTTTCATTTCCATTTCCCTGATGATGAGTGATTAGAGCGTCTTTTCGTGTGTCTGTTGGCCATCTGTGTCTTCTTTGGAGAAATGTCTGTTGATGTCTTCCGCCTATTTTTAAATGAGAAGAATGTTCCAGACTAGATTCTGTGGAGGTTATGGTGAAAGTCACCTCTCTGGAGAAATCAAAGTCCCTGTTTGAATTTTAATGCAGGCTTTCTCTTTGGTGGTGTAGCAGAAGGAGAGAGATTTGAGTCACTGAGGGAGGTAGGGCCTCCCAAGTCGCTCTTCTGGCCGGGGAGGTACAGGGAGAGAGAGAGAGAGAGAGAGAGAGAGAGAACTCGGAGGGGCTGAGGAAACAGCCAAAAGTTGCATGGGGGAAGCGGGCCTGAAGCGCTACCCTAAGGACCGACACAGGAGCGTCCGATGAAAAGGCTCGTGTTTCCCAAGGGCTCTGGAATGCCCAGAGGAGAGAACACTGTACTTCTAACACAGGCTAATAGTAGCTGATGATAACTGACGTTTCCCTTATCATGTGCCCGGCCTCACCGAATACCCTCTTGCTTTATTTCACTTAATTTTCAAAGTCTCCTAATAAGATCCGTTCACTCAATTTGCAGTTGAAGACATTGAGGCCTCGAGAAATTAAGCAACTCGCTCAAATAAGCGGGAGAATCAGAATTTGGACGTGGAGTCTGTGCTGTCGGGTCCCTGCCCGCCCTGTCACCAGATAGCCTCTCCGGAGCTAGAGAGTGGCAGATGTCCTGGATTAGCTTCTAGCTTCTGCCTTGGAAGCTGCTGGCAGAACAAGGAGCAAGCCACGGACAGGTGGCCTCACAGAAAGCCCCAGCTTTGGGACCATCTGAATGGACTCCGATACTCCCTACAAACAGATGTCAGCATAAAGACTAGAAGAGCAAATCCAGTCCCTTCATCGGGAGAGGTTTACGCAGAAGTGTACTAAGTGATGACAGTTTCTCGGGCAGCACCATACCTTGGTGGAGCCCTGATTTGGTACCGTGTGAAAGACGTGGCAGCTTTACCGGGGTTATGAATTCCGATTTCTTCTAAATGGTTGGCAGTTTCGCAGGTCCTGTTTGCCAAAGCCATCGAGGCTTTTCTGGCAGTTAGTTATAAGAAAGAGTGCCCAGCCCTTTTGCAAGTGGGAATATTCTGCATTTGTGTGCCATCTACAATGAGATTAAAGCTATTTGTTCTTATTTCTCCTTTTATACGATAGGCTTAGCAAGGATACTCATTATTCTGAGCATGCATGACAAAATTATTAATTGAAATTAAGTAAGTTAATTTATAATATTTATAGAATTTATGTATTATGACTTTAAACAAATATGTCATTACTGTAAATAATTATTAATTATAATTAACAAACTTAATGATAACAGAAGGTAATTAAAGGTAACTAACACCGTAGAGCTGTGATTTCTCACATCCACATGTATTTTTTTCTTCTTTTGGGCATTTTTTATTTCCCTACTTGTATTCTGGTTACTTATATATGTCCCCCACTGTATGTTTGGCACCATTAGTCAGGAACTATAACTTCACTGTACATCCAGAATTTGTATCTCAGTGGTATTTTCCCCAGTTATGTCGAGTTCGTTTTTTGTTCCTCAAGCACACCACTTCTAAAGAATTTTGGAGATACTTATTTTATGTGTCTGAGTTTCCCGATCATAGCAATGCCTTCTGTTGCTTGTTTCTATTTCAGGGCTTTGTAAATTTGCTTTAGAGCAGGGTTTCCTAAACCAGACACTGTGCCACCTCCACAATTTTTGCCGAATGGATCCCCTGTACCATTAATATTTTCCTTAAGTAAATTCAGGACTTTATTTTGTTAATATTTTATTTATTTATTTGACACAGAGAGACACAGCAAGAGAGGGAACACAAGCAGGGGGAGCGGGAGAGGGAGGAGCAGGGAGCCCGATGCGGGGCTCGATCCCGGGACCCTGGGATCATGACCAGAGCCGAAGGCGGACGCTTAACAACTGAGCCACCCAGGCGCCCCTAAATTCAGGACTTATATCTAAAATTTCATTTCTGAAGGAACTATGTAACTATTGCAAATGGGAAACCAGAACCACTTGCTTTAAGTTGTAGAAAATTTATACACTTCCAACAAACTCTGGCTTTATAGACTTACCTGCCGCCCTTAAGTGAAATAAGGAGAGAGAGAGGGAGAGAGTAGCAATTACTGGGGAAGCATTAATCTGAGCACCAGATTAATGGCACTGGCACCAATCGGAGACTTTATCCTTGATGTAATAAAATTAATTACAAAGAAGTTTTAGAGGGAATACTTTTCTTATGGTCTAATGCTGTCATTACTTAATGCCACTTTGTTTACTACCCATAATCCTCTCACTTACAGCCATGGACCACTTTGGGAACATTCCTTATAACATGGACCCCAAACAGAACACACCATCAGACCTAAATTCCTAATTGTTTGATTTTTGACAAGTTAGTTAATTCCTTTAAGCTTGATTCCTCCGTGTGAAAAAGGGATAATACATTTATATTCAAGATCACTTTGAGAATTATATGAGGTAATGTTCACAATGTGTCTAATCCTGTGCCTGGAGTTTATTAAAAAACATTAATACCTTAGGGTGCCTGGGTGGCTCAATCAGTTAAGCGTCCAACTCTTGATTTTGGCTCAGGTCATGATCTCAGGGTCATGAGATCAAGCCCTGTGTCGGGCTCCATGCTTAACGTGGAGCCTACTTAAGATTTTCTCTCTCCCTCTCTCTGCCCCTTCCCCCCACGCACATGTGCTTTCTCTCTCTCTCTAAACAAAAACAAAAACAAACACAAACCAAAGCATAAATACCTACTGTGTGCCAAGCACACCTCTGGGGGCTCAGGATCTAGAAGAGCACATGACAGAGAAGGACTCTGCTTTCATGGAACTTACATTCTGGTGAGGGACAAATTAACCATGAACAACTGAACAAAAGAGCAAGGTCATTCGAGGCAATATTGAGGAAAGCTCTGAAGTAAATAAAATGAAGCACTATGAAGGACAGTGACTGGTGTTTAGGGAATACTAATTTCCTTCCTAATTCTCAACTCTATATGGTTGGAATTCCATATATGTGGAAAAAGAGGAAGGCTATTGAGAATATGCTTGTCAACTGAGATAAGCAAAGGGCAAAAGACGGAGAATGAATAACAATTGCAGTTTAAAACATAATTAAATACATGGCCCAAATTTTGAATGTCTGTACTGCTCTAAAACTTGCCTTCTTAAATTATGTGCTGTAGAACCTATGATCCTCTCTTAGAAACAGAGAACATTTCATTGTTCCATGACATTTCATTGTCATGGAAATGAAATGCAGTTGGGGCTTTATCACTTACTTTTGTCATGGTTGTGCTTTTAAAAAAAACACAACTTCAGGGGCGCCTGGGTGGCTCAGATGGTTGGGCGTCTGCCTTCGGCTCAGGTCGTGATCCCGGGGTCCTGGGATCGGGTCCTGGGATCCGGTCCTGCATCGGGCTCCCTGCTAGGCGGGGAGCCTGCTTCTCCCTCTGCCTCTGCCTCTCTCTCTCTCTCTCTGACTCTCATGAATAAATAAATAAAACATTAAAAAAAAAAAACACAACTTCAGAACTTAATGTATTGTGTGTGATGAGTTTGATTTTAGGGAAGTTAAGAACATTCTGCCACAAAGTTCAGGCCCCTAAATATACTTTCAGCCAGCAAATTCTGATTTGGGCACGGCTCGGAAGTCCGCGAGCTGATGATGACAGAATGGGAATAATTAGGTTTTGAACCTAAAACAAAGGATGGATTTATATGGAGAGAATCCGTTCTGAGATTTCTGAGACCTATTATCTGGCTTGTGAATGATAAATGAACTCATTTGAGGCATTGCAGATTGACTTTGGAGGGCCAGGAAAAAAGTTTTCCTCTTTTCCAATTCCTTCATCTCTTTGCTCCTCTAGTCATTTGCAATGACTTTGAATCCTGTTGCTCTTACTGGACTCTGTTAACATCCTTCCGATGTCTACATGACTTAATTACTGAAATTAAGAATTTGAAGAATCAGTTAAGAGTATCTAGTTGGAGACAGGATACCCAATTAGGAAGTACAGGAGGCAGCTACTCTGCTCCTAGCGTCCTTCATTTCAGTCCTAACTGAATTCTGCTTTTCCTTCTCAAGTAACAATAAATCTTTTGATCTCTGTGAAAGAAGCAAAGATCAAGCTGATCCTCAGAATGAATCTCCTCCTTCCTCCACTTCTTCAAAGATCCACTTAAATTTGAGTGGCACGTATTTTTTTTTAATGTTTTCCAATGCAATTACCAGTCACAAAAGAAAATTACTTCCTTTATTATCATAACTGAAAAACACCATTTCTTTTTTCTTCCAGCATTTTCATGTTACATTTTAAATCAATGAAATTCATGTAAACTTAACTTTTTTCTCTGATAATTCATAGTAAGGGGCTTTCACAGTAATGCCACAAGTAGTTGCTTTTTATTTTCCTGTGTAAGAACCCCTACCACTAAAACAAGTCGTTCAGTGCTGTTCATAATCTCCTTTAGAAACATAATGACTTTTATCTCCCAGAACAGCAATTAAGAATGTTTAACAGACTAGATGATGTAGTGGAAAAAGCTGTGGTCTATCTACTTCTGACCCCAGTATTTACTATTTGTCCTTCAGCAAGTGAAATCGGAATTCTGAATCCCAAATTCCATATCTGTAGAACAATATTTTATCCATCATTCTATTTGTTTTTTTTTTAAGATTTTATTTATTTATTTGACAGAGAGAGAGAGAGGGAGCACAAGCAGGGGGAGCAGCAGAGGGAGAGGGAGAAGCAGGCTCCCCGCCGAGCAGGGAGCCCAATGCAGGACTCGATCCCAGGACCCCGAGATTATGACCTGAGCCGAAGGCAGATGCTTAACGACTGAGCCATCCAGGCGTTCCCCCCTCCCACCATCATGCTATTTGGAGGGAGACTCAAATGTGGAAATACAAATGTGCTGCTTTTAAACTGCCAAGACCTCTACAAGTAAGTTTTATTATTACCACGGTGCTAGAAGAAAAACATGCTAGGGCTCATAAAGCCTAGCAGTGGTTAATCTCATTTTTTAGTGCTTACTTTATACAGCTACTTGCATTCATTTGAATGCATTCAAATGTCATTTTGAGAGCTCGAAATGTGCTGTATCAGTTCTGCTCTAAACAAATCCAGGAGATGACCACTGAGATTCCAAATGCAGCAGGAAAGAGCAGTTCAGATCCACCTTTACTTACCCACACTTCATCAGTCTTGACATATGTATCAAGGTACTCCTTTAAAGACTTCATGAAAATTTACTTCTAGAAATAATGACACAAGTGATACACCATCCATAAGGTCAATTCAGGGACAAATCTGTGTTAACATTTTGAGCTCAACCTGCCTCACATCATCCACTTCTTTCACTCATTGTCTCTTCCACCAAACCTACCATGCAGGAAAACCTCTGACACACAAAGCTCCTGGAGATTTGGTCTTTGTGGCTGTGTCATCTAGACAGCTCTCTGAAATCTTGATTAGTTCGGGGATTTCAGGTCTTTAGCAAATTGGAGACCCTTACAAGGCTGAAATCATGTTGCATTTTATTTGGTGGATTAAGGTGAAACTAAGTAGAGCTGAGTGAAGAAAAGATGTCAGAAAACAGAGCCTAATAGGTAATGAGACACTGTGATGGTTAATTTTTTATGTTAACTTGGCTATGCTATGGTGCCCAATAGTTTGGCCAAACACTAGTCTAGATGTTGCTGTGAATGTATTTTTTAGGTGTGATTAACATTTAAATTAGTAGGCTTTGAGTAAAGCAGATTACATTCCTTAGTGTGTGGGGGCCCCATCGAATCAGTTGAAGGCTTTAAGAGCAAAGACCAGTTTTCCATAGGAGAAGAAATACAGCCTCAAGACTGCAAAATAGAAACCTTGCCTAAATTTCTCATTTATCTGACCAGCCTGGAATTTGGGCTCAAGATTGTAACATCAACTCTTACCTGAATTTCAAGCCTGCCAGCGTGCCCTACAGATTTCAGACTTGCCAGCCTCCACAATTGTGTGAGCCCATTACTTTTTTTTTTAAGATTTTAATTAATTAATTAATTTATAGAACATGCAAGCAGGGGGAAGAGAGAGAATCTCAAGCAGACTCAACACTGAGCATGGAGCCTGATGTGGGGCTCAATCTCATGACCTGCACCGAAATCAAGAGTTGGATGCTAAACTGACTGAGCCATCCAGGCACCCCATGTGAGCCAGTTTCTTACAATAAAGTGTATGCTTGTTTTCTCTCTCACCCCCCCCAAATAAAAGGGGGAAAGTAGATAATGTAAATTCATTCCCTGTGTAGTCTTTTCAAACTTCACCTACTTCTAGTTTTCCAACATTTGCTTCTTGCATCCAAACTAAGTATATAACTTGAAATTCTGCAGGAACAGAATTCTATGTTCGAGATAACAAGTTCCTAAATAAAAGTTGTGTTTTTTTCCTTCCAAATTCTAATATTATCTTAAGGGTAATACTTTCTGATCTGAAATTATAGCCATTTACAGATTTCCTTAAAACCCATGCATGTGTTTTGGAAAGAAATCTAAAACTTGCTGTGTATAAATACTAGAGCAATAATTCGTGTTCATTCTGGGAGGCCTAAGACACCACTTTTTTAAGAAAATTAAGACACAGAAAGATGACAGAGAGAGACACAGCGAGAGAGAGAACACAAACAGGGGGAGTGGGAGAGGGAGAAGCAGGCTTCCCGCTGAGCAGGGAGCCCAATGAGGGACTCCATCCCACGACCCTGGGCTCATGACCTGAGCTGAAGGCAGATGCTTAATGACTGAGCCACCCAGGCGCCCCTCAATCCCAAGTCTTTTAGAACAAATTAAAAATTGTTCCTATATAAGATTATCACAAATGGGAGGAGAAAAGCATGACTAATAAAAAGTATGCTATTAATATTTATAATAATATTAATAATAATGATGATGATGATGACGAGAATGGTAAACATAAGAAGAAGCCAGGGAGAATGTTAGTTCATTGGATCTTGCTTTAAAGCCCATTCTTTATCTTCAGACATCCTGAATTTTTGCCAAACTCAGAGTGGAAATGACTCTGATGACTAGAAACACATTTTGGTGAATTTAGAAGTACATTGCTGCTTTGCTGTTTTCTTTAGTCTCTTTTACTCCCCACCTACCTCCCCAATATATTCTTTGTATTCTAACATCTCTGAGATGTTAGAATTAGTATGTGCCTGCAGGAAGGGTGCTGCGGAATGTTTTGTTGATGTGATTGACACAGGAACTTCTCTTCATGTGATTTCAGTATAGGATTAACTTAGGGAGGTTAAATGTTTATTAAAGATGTCAGATTCTGTGACCTTCCTGTTACCAGTTGTGGTGAACTGTATTTGTTCAAAACATTGTCGGCCTCCCCCTGCCCCCAACCCCAAGTGGATTTATTCCTATAGAATCCCTGCCTGGGGAAGGAGTTGAATCTGTCAACCTTGGCCTCATAACTCACTTTGGCCAATGTGACGACACGTGCCTCATTCAAGACAATGCTTTAAGAGCCATCCCACCATTTCCCGCTGCTCTTTCCCTCAGCAATGAGAACAACGTGCCCCAGTGAGGGGCATGTCCTTCCATCTGGATCCTGAGATGAGAAAATCATGTGAAACAGAGCCACAGCATATCCTTATGTGGGAGAAACAAATCTCTTTTGTTAGCCACTGAGATCCTGGGGTCGTTTGTTGTAACCTAACAATGGCTGTGTGATGTACCAGTGAAATCTTTATCAGGCAATTTTACCTATCTGTGAACAATGGTAGTTGGTCCTTGATATAGTGTATCTGTATTATATATTAGTTAATACAAGAGCAAATTTTGCTGGAGCTCGGTAACCATTGATTATTTTCAGCAAAATTCTTTCTTAAATTTTACTTTTGAATAAATAAGGGCATTAGAGTCTAATTTTGCCGTATTCTTCCTCTTCCACTAAGAGGTTTTAGAGAAGCCCCATACCTAGACTTGGTGTACATTGTCCAATCAACTGGTTTTCTCAGCATAGTTTTAAGGTATGATGAAGCAGGCAAGATTTCTGGGTTTCAAGGGGCTGTAGGTTGGGTTCCCTGGAAAGAAGAATCTGAGATGGAAATTAGCGTGTAAGAAGCTTGCTGAGGAGAGCCCTTGGAGTCAGTACCTGGGGAAGGGAAGGGAAAGGAGTATGATTGGGCACAAAGAAAAGTTGGGCTATAATGCAGTCTGAACCAAGGACTCACCCAAACTCACAGGGAGTTCTAAAGCTGGGATGGCCCTTCAGAGTTGTCTCAAGTCAGGATGGGGATGGGGGCTAGTTATACTGTACATTAACCAGTCATTGGATGTAGACTTCCTAAGGGCACATGAACTCAGGCAAGGCAACTCTTTAGTGGAGGCAATTCCCACAGAGGGCTGACAGCTGAGCACTCTCTGATGACTGCACTCCCAAATGCTGGGGGAATAAGTCCTTTGTCTCGAAAGAGATCTGGGTAGCACACCACAGGTTCCGCTGAAGTCCTCCTCTTGTGTTGCTCAGATTCATTTCATTATGAAAGTTCTGAGAGCAGATCTTCCAGGATTTTGTGGGGCTTTTTTTCCTGGGGAAAACTTGTAAGAGAAAGATTGGTGGGATGTGAATGACAGCCCCTATTGCTGTCATTGGTCTCAGAGCTGCAAATGAAATTCACTCTTGCTCCCATATGATCCAATCTAGGTTACTCTCATTCTCAGCTTCTCTGCTGGTCTCTGTGGCCTAGCATCATGATTTTGCCTCTGGTAACCATGCTCTTCTCAGGCTGTGCCTTGAATATTTGTCCATTTACTATCAAAATTGAGCAAGGGAATATACAGAGGTGCCCATGTGAATCACCAAATGTCAACATATTCCTTCTTGTGCCCTTTGTGTAACAGTAGCTGTTACCTCCTCTTGATGATTAGGGCCAGATATCCAGCCAGGGTGGTGCTCCATGTCTTGTTTGCTAGTCTCTTGTCAAGAGGGGTCTGAAGTGTCAGCTATAATTTATAGGACACTCTCGCTGTGTCCTGTGGGGAAAGTGTTTGCCCCTTTTGTAAACCATGACCTCTAAACCCACAGAACCTGGAGCTGACAGGACAGTACACACAAGTTCTCCAAGTAGATTAGTGGGAGTTGTAGTAAATGGGCCATTTCTGCTTCCTTCCCTTGATTCCTGGACCCATGTATTTTACCGATTAGGGACATAACACCACATAAAGGTCATCTGAAAATGTTTATTGCAGGATCCTGAAGGATAATGCACTATCCTCCAAAACCTTAGAGAGTGATATGTGTTTAAAAAAAAAAAAAAAGCAGAGAGGCCAAGGGAAGTATAGGATGGGATGGTTAAAATCATAGATAGGGAAATCAAGGCAGCCCTCACCTAGCAGTGACATTTGAGTAAAGATCTAAAGGAAGAGAGAAATCTAGGGTAAGTTTATTCCAGACTGGGGGAACAGAAAGTACCAGGTCTGTGATAGTAGTGTTCCTGGAATGCTCAAAGAACGATGAAGTGGTCAGAGCACCAAGTGTGGAGAAAGAGAGGCAAGGTGTCTGTGGATGATGTCAGAGTGATGATAGGTGACCAAATAACGTTTGCTTTTACTCTGAATGAACTGAGAAAGCCCTGGAAAGTTCTGAGGTAAAAAATGATATGATATGACTTAGGTTTTTACCAGAATGGCATTTTATTGAGGAGAGACCGAAAGGAAAAAGGTGGAAGCAAAGATACCAGTTATAAGGCTGTAACCTTAATATGAGGTAAGAGATGGTGGTAGCTGGACCAGGATGGTGACAGTGGGAGTGGTCTTACAGTCTGAGCCTCCAAAGGCATAATATATGCTCAGTGTCACAGGGGCCTCTTAGGATTGTATAATGTTGCAGTACTGGGTCAGTCAAATTCTTGCTACCTTTTTGAGGCAGAGGCCACCAGATTTGCTGGTAGGGAATGTGAGGAGAAGAAATACGAAGGCTGGCTTCAAGGTTTCTGGCCTGAGCAGCTGGGGAGTTGGGGTTGCCATGAACTGAGATGGAGAAGACCGTGGAAGGAGCGAATTGAGGGATGGGAGCAATATTAGGAACTCAGTTATAGACACATTAAAGTTGAGATGCCAGTGAGACATTCAGTTGGCGACTAGATTTGGGAGCCTGGAAGCCATGGGAGGTGTTTTGAGTTCCATACTTAGGAAGCATTAACATAGACTGAATTTAAAGCCATGAGAAGGAAAGGGATGGCTTACTAAGTGTGGTGAGAATAAACAAGATCAGCTAAGGAGTGAGTGTGGGTGAAGAAAAAAAGATTAAACCAAGCCAGAGATGGAACCAGATGTACTCCATGTTCAGAATCTGGGGAAATGAGAAGGATCCAGCAAAAGAGATGGAGAAGGGTTGGTCAGAGAGACGGGAGAAATCCAGGCCAGGAGCCATCTTGGAAAGCCAAGTGAACAAGGTGCTTGAAGAAGAGACACCGAAGGAATGAAGTTGCCAGGCATAAGGTCTTAGGGATTTTTATCAGGGTTGGTTCTTTGGGCAGTTTTAATCTCCACATTTAGTGTAATGTTAGAGAACACAGTGCAGCACTAGAGCATATGTGTTCTTGCCTCCCTTTGGAACTTCGACAATAAAGGTCCAGCTTATCATTTTCAGAGCAAGTCTGGTATTCTAGAGGAAGGATCCACAGGCATTGAGGACATTTCAAAGCACTCAATCAGGACTATAGTTCTTTTGTTTCTATCTTTCTTAAAACACCTATTTTAACAAGTTGTTTTTGGGCCCTTGCCTGGAAAGCTAAAAAAAGCCAGAAGCTGCTGTTGTCTTAAGCCTACAGCTGAGCACGGTACATGAGAAGAATGTGTCAACATACATTGCTGGATTTATGCTGTGGCACTGTGAAAGCCATGCTCAGAAGCCCCAGCAAATGAAAATAACGTGGAAATTCCATGTGTTACCAATTGATTTGGGGGAATGCTCTTCTATTTTTTTTTAATAAGACTTTTGAGGAGAGAGAAGCAGCAATAAGAATTCTAAAACAATTATTTCAGAAGACAGAAGAATTGACATATTTTGCTATTAATTATTTCAAGCAGAAATGTGAAATCTCTTTTTAAAAATGTAGGGGAAAACTACTCTTTTGTTGATTAGAATATAATATTTGGGGAGAATATGGGCCAGTCCTCTTTCCAAATACTTCCTCCTGGATTGCAGCATCATAACAAATTCTGTATGATGCCACTCATTTCAAATGTATCTTATGATGGGGAAACATGGAGGAAGAGTTAAATAAATGAATATCCGAAGCAGTTTAAAGTAAGTAAAAGTTTCCTTTTCCATAAAAGAAAACACTGTAAAAGTGTTCAGTGCTGTTCATTTCAAATTTAAGTTTTATTCACAGGAAAGTTATTGAAACTTCTGTACCTCTGAGCAAATTTCTTTTTAAAGTTAAAGGAATCAAAAATTTATGTTTTTTAAAATTTTTGAATAGCTTATTATGAATAAGCAACTTTGTTAAGCAACTAATCTATTTCTAGCATATTTTGGTTAGACAGATATTTACAAAAATTAATTTCCTAAAACTCTGGGCTTAAATATTATCAGAAATAACTCCATGTTACTGAATTATTGCCCAACATGCATTCTGTAGGCCCTAAGTCCTTTCACAAGCTTTTTTTAGTGTCTCAGTGCATCTCTGGGTTGAGGCCATGATCCTTCTTTTTTTTTTAATTTAAAATCAATTAATTAACATATAGTATATTATTAGTTTCAGAGGTAGAGTTTAGTGATTCCTTAGTTGTATATCACACTCCGTGCTCATTACTTCAAGTGCCCTCCTTAATGCCCATCACCCAATTACCCCATTCCCCCCCCCACCCCTCCAGCAACCCTCATTTCGTTTCCTACAGTTAAGAGTCTCTTATGGTTTGTCTCCCTCTCCGATTTTGTCTTATTTTTTCCCCTCCCTTTCTCTATATTCATCTGTTCTGTTTCTTTTCTTTTCTTTTTTTGAGAGAGAGGGAGAGCGCAGGGAGAGGCAGAGGGGGATAGCCCCCGGGCTCCATCTTACAACCCTGAGATCATGACCCGAGCTGAAAGCTAGAGTCAGAGGCTTAACTGACTGAGCCACCCAGGTGCCCCATCTATTCTGTTTCTTAAATTCCACAAATAAGTGAAATCATATAATTATCTTTCTCTGATTAACTTATTTCACTTAACATAATACCCTCTAGTTCCATTCTTCTTTATAGCGTCTGTGCCTGATGGAAGAGGGGCCGTGTCCCATGATGACATTATGAGAAACCACTTGGGCGCAATCCCCACTGCCTGGGCGCCTGCCAAACGGGTGGATCCCCAAAGCCCCAAACCTTGGTTTAGAAATCGGGAGTGGGCAGCCCCCTGTTGGTCTGTTTCCTCGTTGCCATCTGAGCCCCGGGGCAGCTCTTATTCCTTGTGAAAACTGTTCCTTCACTGCTGCTTGAGGCTTCTTTCTTTATAGCAGGATTTTTCCAAACACGGCTGGTGGGTTATGAAATCAGTGAGTGAAAGAGGGAGGTATTAATAATTACACAAGGACAACAGGCATAAACTGGAACTGTTCTGGACAAACCAAGACATGTATTCACCCACTAGTTCAAGACCAACAGTAAAGAAAATGAAATGGAATCAGGGCAGAAAAGATCAGTGTGTCACTTGTGAAAGTATAAATAGCGTTTTATGAAACTGTTGCGGGGAGCAGGTAAATCACCTTTCTTCCTGTAGTCAGAGACAAAAATGTTGGAAAAATCATCTCTCTCTAGAGCTAAGACTAATCTGTAGAGGGGGCCTTGGGAAAGGTCATTATGCTTTCCTTCTCCTTCTCTGTTGTTCTCACCTGCCCAGCCTCCATACAAATAACCCTGAAATTCTCCAACTAAGCAACTCTTACCACTAAACTCCTCCCGCTCTGAACCCCAGCACCAGGCCTGGGTTAAGTCAAGTTCCCTAAAACATAACACTTATAAGATAATACTTTTCTTGCCTGGAATCACTGAGGAATGTAAGTGGTTCATCTACCATAAGGGTATCTAAATAGGAACTTTGGTGGAATAGAAGCTGGTATAAATATTTGTTTTTTTCTCTGCTAGCTCCTTGAGGGTAAGAGACTTCTGAGGGAATGGCACCAACCTGACAGATAGATGTCCCCCCAGGAACTGCTTATCGAACTCTCCTGGTCTGACGACTGGATTTTCCCTCCTGTCTCACCCAGCGAAAACTGATAACCATGTGATGTTAACTGCCTTCTTTGTGGAACTGCTCCAGTGTCTCCTCTCGTCAGGTTAAGTGTCCAGTAGGAGAAAACGTACATTCTGGAAGCAATATTGCAATGGGGGATAATTCCCGTAAAGCAGTCAGCCCAGTGCTTGGTATCCAGTAAGTGCTCTGTTGTTGACTCTTGTTATTGCTGTTAAGTAAGAAGAGTAAAGACAAAACAGCACAGGAAGAAAAAAAAGAAAAAAAAAAGAAGACTGTGGCCCTTCACAAGTGGGGCAGGGCCTTTAAAACTTAGTTTGGTGATTTTGTTTATTAGGTAAACCATTAACAAATTATTTTTAAGTGATACTGTTGGTTCTTTCTCAGGACCCCTGATCAGCTTGCTCTTCTCTGTCTTCTCTGTGCTCTCTCTGTATCCAGATAATGCAGAGCAGACTTTTTGCCAGGTTGGGAGGAAAGGATAGGCTCCTTAGCTCCAGGGCTGCTCCCTCCGAAACTGAAGTCTCTGTGGTTTGGTTCAGGGGGGTTCCTGCTCTGGACTCGGCTGGTAGTTTGAGAGAGAGTCGTGGCCTTCCAAATTTGATTTAAAAGCACCGAGTTATATCGGTGCTTCTTTGGGAACTGAACTGTGGCCTGTGGTGGGCCAGAAAATACGAAATCCACCCCTAGAGTTTTGTAGTTGGGCACAGCATAGTTTTGACTGAGGACTCCCAGGAGAAAATGTATGCATTATTAATTATTAGATTATGACTATGTAATAATTTCATAATGACTTGCATTCAAATATATTTTTCTTAATTCTACTTCAACTCCCAGAAATATATCCAGTGAAGTACGCTCAGGGCTGGAGGAAGGCCTAAAAACTACCATAATTTGGATGCTACTGTTCTCGAGACCTCATTAGTCCCCTAGGCTGAAGAGGCCTGGTGACAGTGGCTTATGTCCTCAGAAGGTGGGAGCTGCTACAGAGAACGCTTAATTATATTCCTGTGATTCATCTGCTCTCTGCATATTCCACTGGGAGGCAACTTGGAACAGAAAGATAACGGGTTCTGGGGCCAGATGATCCACTTGTTAGTGTATAATCTTGGACAAGTTGTTTACGCTTTCTGAGCCTCATTTCCCACATCTTTTAAAAATGAGAATAGTAATAGCAATATCTCTCTCTCATAACTGTTTTGAAAACGTAAAGAGGTCATTTATAGTGGACTTTTAAGACAATGAAACTACTCTGTCTGGTACTGAAATGGTGGATATGTGTCATTAGACATGTGTCCAAACCCGTGGAATGTACAGCACCAAGAGTGAACCCTAATGTGAACTATGGACTTTGGGTGGTTGATGGGTCAATGCAGGTCCATCAATTGTAACACATGTAGCACTCTGGTGGGGGATGTTGATAATGGGGTCTTCCCTATCCACGAGTGGAAAATCTCTGTACCATCCCCTCAATTTTGCTATGAACCTAAAACTGCTCTAAAAAATAAAATCTATCAAAAAAAATAAAAGAGGTTATATCATCTAATACATTCCTGGCTCATAGGGAACCCTTGCCCAGTATTAGCTACATTTCATTCACAGATGACAGAGAACATTTATACATCATTCTGCTGTCTGTCTATTCTGTGGTATGTATCTGACTTGCCTCCTTACTATCAAAGGCGCTGGTGCAAAGAACCATGAACCCATGTCAGAAATTCTTCCAGTATTACTAATAGGGGTATTATTATTGCCTAGCCATAATAATCTTATTAATAACAACATCAACCACGGTAAACATGTATTAAATATTAGTGTACCTGCATTTTTCCACAATTTCCATCATATATACTAACCCAATAGCCTGCAAAGGAAATTCTATTATTACCCCATTTAACAGATTAATTGAGGTGCAAATGGGTTAATTGTGCAGTGTCACACAGTTGCAAAGTGGGGGGAACAGGAGTTGAAAAACACAGACACCTGCCATGGAAGTGCATCTTCTTAACCCCCGGGCCACAGTGTGATGTCAGGTCACCGTTTTGGTCACTCCCTCAAGAAACACACATTGAACAGTTATTTTGCTCTGGGCACTGACATTCTGAGTGAAGATGGATGAGACATCCTTGCAGTCCTCAAAGAGTTCACAGTGTAGTAGAGGGGGACAGATAGACATGTAAAAACAAATGATTTCCATGTAATGTCATAAGAACACCAATAGAAGCTGGGGGTAAGGACAGCAGAAGCACTGATATGGCAGGTCTCTGGGTCATGTCCTCCTGAGAGAGGAAGGGGCCCCTTGAATGAACCAAATAGATGAACAGCCTTGCAATAGCAATGAGCACTCAGCAACAGGTGTGGCCAGTCAGACACAGGTAACTCCCGATAAACTTGTCCTGAAACCTACCTAGAGATAATTTAGGTTTTCATCAGTCACTCAGCCCATTATTTTACTGCCGGGATTATCTTTGCAAAAAAAAAAAAAAGAAAGAAAAGGTAATAAAATATTCTGTGACTTACAAGCAAGGCGGTTGCTGATATTTGTCCTGAGTATCAATAGAACTGATAAACCGTGAAGCAGGTACTCAACTTGTTTTATAAAAATTAAAAGTGCTGTCCTTTGATGTTTCTGTCTTCTGATGAGACTGTATTTTCAGTATTAGACTACAACAGGGTCTCAAGCTTTGTTCTGACTGGAGGAAATTAGAAATGTCTCAGGTTATGTCCTTCTTCTGTGAGGTCATCTTCTATGTTTCGGACACTTATTTTCTGAGTTTGTTAGGGAAAATGTGAGATGGCAGGACACTTTCAGGAAGGTGGCCCACCAAGTATATTTGTGCTCTTCTAATTTTCACTGATGCCCTGGGAGGGAACTGTGGTCTCAGAGAAAAAGCCATTATTCTAGCAATGCCCGCAGGGGGCTCCGACAGGCAGAGAAGCAGGCTCCCCGGTGAACAGGGAGCCCGATGCGGGACTCGATCCCAGGACCCTGGGATCATGACCCGAGCCAAAGGCAGACGCTTAACGACTGAGCCCCACCCAGGCGCCCCCAGCACTGTGGCTTTCAACCAACACATCACTTAAAGGATGGAAAACTGGGATGTGTACTCAGCACGCGTGGCTTTCCTTCCATCTGAGGGGAGAAGTGAGCTCCCCTGGATTCTAATGTTGCAATTTGGCAAAACAGGCCTTTCCCCACCAAAAAAGATTATGAATTTAGGGAGATTTCTTACGTTGTCGGATCTCCTAGGTAGCTGGATTTAAAATATGTAGGAGGAGTTTTAAGCATTTAAAAAAAAAAGCCAATAAGAGAGGATTCCAAGCATAGTGAAATTGCCCTCGTTATGAAACGAGGTCTTGTGCTATGAAAGGGGATATTCCGTGGGGCTGTGCTGGTGGCCCTGGAAAGATCAGGGGCTTTCAGGGGACCAGAGCACTGCTGAGGGGGGAAGCGATGCGTGGCCACTGCCTTCTCTTGTACTAACTTAGAAGGCTTTTCAATGATCCAGGGCAGTGCCTCTCAAGCCTTTTTTTTTTTTTCCCTCTGTCCCAAACCCCTGGCAGACACGAAATATTTATAGTAAAAACCATTGCAGGGTTGCGTATCAGAAACTCTGGGGAGAGGGATGAAGTTGGCAGGAAGGGATGAGGTGGGGAAAGCAAGGCAGTTTTAAAAGAACAAACCCAGCAGGTGAGTGGGAATTAACATCCTCAGCTGTGAGGAGACACGGCTGTTCCAGTGAGAGCCACTCTCCTTTGGGACACCTGTGACGGAAGCCACCACCCTCAAAGGTTATACTGGTTCAGATGTAGGCCGCTCCTACATATCTGTTGGCCTTGAGTTTGTTCTCTGGAATTTCCCAGAACATGGCTACTATCCCTTTCCGCATGACTGTTCTTCAAATATTGGGAGTCAGATCCCCTCACACTTCTCTTTTCTAGCTTGAACTTCAGCTGTTTTTTTCTTGCCCATCCTACATCTCTTCCTCAGGTCCCCACTCTGTGCCAGGTGAAGCCAGGTAATCTGAAAACCAAATCCATGATAGTGTGTCACCAGTGGTCGTAAGTTACTCCTATGTCTCCAATCACAAAACAGGAAGAGACCTTGGAGGTCAGCTCTAACCAGTTCCGCTAAAGAACTAAAGAATGCCCTAAAGGAAGAAAGGGCAAGATATGAATAGGCAACTCACAAAAGAAGAAAGAGAAATTATTACTGTTCAAATTAATAACAAAATGCATGCTAATAAAAACAACAAATGATCACATTTTTACCTATCAAATGTGTAGATTAAAAAGATCCTCAAAACACAGAGTCGGCAGGGGTAGAGGGAAATGGGCACACTCCTTCACTGTTGATGGCAGCATAAATTGGCATATACTTTATCCATGGAAAACAGTGGAGACTCCGTGTCACACAAGTAGTTGGTGGGTACATTTGGACCAAAATGCAAGTTTCCGAGCTCTCGGTGTAGCAGGGTGTGTGCCAGACCACATTCCTGGGAAACATTCTAACGGGCAACAAATCAAAGAGTAACTAACTAAGATAAACTAACAATACAATAAAGAAACCAGCCTGCTGTAGCTTTCTGCCTATTTCAACCCACTCCATATCATTTAATTTTACAGAACAAGATCATCCTCAGATCAGTGGGGCTCCCATTTGTTTCTTCTTATTAAGATAATCGTTTGGGGTGCCTGGGTGGCTCAGTTGGTTAAGCGACTGCCTTCAGCTCAGGTCATGATCCTGGAGTCCGGGGATCGAGTCCCGCATCGGGCTCCCTGCTCGGCAGGGAGTCTGCTTCTCCCTCTGCCCTCTTCCCTCTCGTGCTCTCTGTCTCTCATTCTCTCTCTAATAAATAAATAAAATCTTTAAAAAAAAAGATAATCGTTTGTTATTATTGTTTTGTTTGATGAAATACACACAAAAAGCAAGATGCTTTTTCTCTTATTTTTGGTTGGTAATATTTCAGCTTCAAAGATGTAATTCTATGGATGCAACTAATTTCCAAAATTGAAGGATCCTTAAAGGGCCAAATAAAATTACATAGCAGCCATATCATTTACTAGGAAAGAAGCAGAGGGAAAAAAATTCAAGGCAATATTATTGGAGTGAATATTTTGCCTGGAAATACACAAAAGTTCATTTTTTAAAACAAACCCTTAATTTTAGAATAGTTTAAGATTTATAGCAAAATTGCAAACATAACAGAGAGAGTTCCATATACCCCACACCCAATTTCCCCTATTATTAACATCTTACATTAGTAGGGTACCTATGACACAATTAATGAACTAATATGGATACATTATTATTCACTAAGGTCTTTTCTTTCTTCACATTTCCCTTGTTTTTATCTAATGTCCTTTTTCTGTTCCAGGATTCAATCCAGGATATAACATTACATGTAGTCATCATGTCTTCTTAGGTTATGGTATATTTGGTTATGGCAGTTTCTTTAACTTTCCTTGTTTTTGCTGGCTTTCACAATTTTGAGAGGTATTGATGAGGTATTTTGTAGAAGGTCTCTCAGTTGGGACTTGTCTGATTTTTCCTTATGATTAGACTGGGCTTATGAGTTTTATGGAGGAAGACCGACAACAAATTTTATCAGGAGTATATGCTATCAACATGACTTGCAGCTGTTGATGTTGACCTTGATCACCTGGCTGAGGTGGTGGTTGTCAGGTTTCTCCACCATAAAGTTACTCTTTTTTTTCCCCTTTTCATAATGTACTCTTTGGAAGGAAGTCACTACTAAACGTAGCCCACATAAGAGATAAGGAGTTATACTCGACCTCCTATGAGCCATTTTGAGTTAATTTTTGTGACATGTGTAGGGTCTGTGTCTAGTTTTATTTATTTATTTTGCATATGAATATCCACTTGTTGCAGCACCATTTATAGACTATCCTTTCTCCGCTGACTTGCCTTTGTGCCCTGTAAAAATCAGTCAACTAGATTTGTGTGGGTCATCCATGTGACACTGAAGATTCATTTGAAGGTGATTCTTGAGAAAATTAGTTGGCTTTTATTTTATTTCACTGGTTTATTTTAATAGTTTATTTTAATTCACTAGTTCACAAATAATTTAATTTTATTGAAATCTTCTATCTCCACATATGGAGTTATCATGGCAGCCTTTGAAAATGGTACCTCTTAATAAGAAACAAGAAGTCTTGGGGCACCTGGGTGGCTCAGTAGCTTAAGCGTCCAATTATTATTATTATTTTTACAGATTTTATTTATATTTTGACAGAGGGAGAGAGACAGCGAGAGAGGGAACACAAGCAGGGGGAGGGGGAGAGGGAGAAGTAGGCTTCCCTCGGAGCAGGAAGCCCGATGCGGGGCTTGATCCCAGGACCCTGGGCTCATGACCTGAGCTGAAGGCAGACGCTTAACTGTCTGAGCCACCGAGGCGCCCCTTAAGTGTCCAATTCTTGATTTTGGCTCAGGTCATGATCTCAGGGTGGTGAGATCAGGCTCCATGCCCAGTGTGGAGCCTGCTTAAGATTCTTTCTCTCTCTCTCTGTCACCTCTCTCTCTGCCCCCCCACCCCGTGCTCACATGCAAGTGAGCGCGCAAGCTCTCTCTCTCTCTCGATAAATAAATAAATAAATAAAATCTTTAAAAACATTTAAAAAAGAAAGAAAAGGTCTTTAACTTCAATTTCCTCTTCTGTAGGCAAGATTAGCAGAATGTTAGGGTGAGAAAGGGTATTGAGAAACCCTCCACTGTAACAATATTGTTTGTCCTGTGAGAAAGGCAAGATGCCCATGAATTACATGCTCAAGATCAAACACCTGGTAAGTGATTAGGCCACTGACCAATGATCAGTGACTCACTGAGTATTCTAGTCAGGCCTGTCCCCCTACATGGTATCCTAGTGTAAACAGAGACTTCTGCCTTTCTGGATCTTTCTCTCCGGTCATACTAATTCATGGATATACACGCTTCTTAGCTGACTGAGCAAACATTGCATCATCCACAAAGCTAACCAGAAAACTAGCCCAAGTGTAATCATTCTGAGAAGCCAGGTTGGTAAGAGCATGGCACTAACGACGTAACTCCGGAATTCTTGCACCCTGGGAGACAACTGGCTTAATTTTGATCTGTAGCCAAACTACATTTTGAAAACCTCTTAACAACCTTGAAAGGGTTTGCTTCTGGTCACAAATGGAACTCAGTGAGAAAATGTTGGAGTTTTATATATAATCTATTGCTGTTATTGGAAAAAAATAGCTCACCGGGCATATCCTGCTGATAATAAATCAGGAAGATAATTTGCATATGAGAAAAACAATAGTGCACCTAACCCTTTGGTTAGGTTGCCCGTCATGTGTTGGTGGGCGTGATGTTAGGTGATTGCTCTGTTCACAAGTAAACAGACATATGAAGAGATCGTGGATTACTGGATAAGTGGAAAGAAAAGATTTTAACTATAAACTTGACGTTTTGGTTCCACAGAATTTCTTAAATGATTAAATGGATTTATAAATCTACGAATATTTAGGTTTGCATGCTAAACAATGAGATCACAAGAGGCATCCTAGTCTTTCATACATCATCCAAAGTGGCAAAAATGATGTTGGACAGTGACAGCTAGCTTTGTGAGTTGAGGGTTTCATTTGACTCTTTCATTAAACTTCATTCAGATCTACTACCGTAACTGTCTTGCCATCTTTTCAAACATATTTGATTCCTTGAAATTTCTCCATTATTGCCAAAGCCATCATAATTAATTATAAAAGCCATCATTTATTAAGCGCCTACTGTGTGTCTCATATTATCCTAAAGCATATTTATGCTCATTATGTTCATGCAATCTTCACAACAATTCTAAGAGGTAGATTTTATTACTGTCTTCATTTTGAGTGATTAAGAAAACAATAGTCCTGTACTTTATGTTCAAAAATTGTCATGACTTGTACTTACTGCATCCCAGTCAAAACACCAACTCCCCATGTCCCTGATCACAGCTGGCTATGCATGAGATTGAGTCATTCATTAATTCATACTAAAGTAAAAATGACAAAGGTTGATTGATCTGTTTAGAAGAGACTTGGAGAAATCAAGTCAAATGGTAAATTTTTCTGGTAGTGAAAATACATTGTTGGAAAAAGAAGTGCAGGAGTCAGGGAGGGATTTCATGCTGAGGAGTCCACTGTCCTTTCCAGTACATTTCTTAAATGTTTATCTGGTAAGATGGTAAACCATCTCTTCTGTCAATAAGAACAGTGTGTACCAAAGAATGGAGACTTGGTTTATTCAGAGAGTATTGCTAGAAAAAGTAGAAACCTATGTATGTGGTGGAATTTTCAGTCCAAATTATCCACCCACAGGTGGGATAAATGAATTAGCTGTAGGTCTGCAGCTAAGAATTCACAGGTGGCAATTATAGTAGTTAAAGCATGTGCAGGCAAAAGCGTACAAAAGTAATTTAGGTGATGGTTAATATTGAGCACTATTTTTGATCAAATTTCACATACTTGTTTTTATTTTCTCTTTTTTGTCTACCTAAAATTAGACCCATTTCTTCTCAGTTTCTAGTACTTGCAGACAAGCATTATTGGGAGCACGGCTTCAAGAATACATCTCTGGGCAATTTGGGCTAAACTGGACTGCTCACGTTCTCACGGTTTGAGGCCATGAGAAAACAGAAAACACTTTGGTGACCTAAATAATTTGAACTGTCAGGGTCCTACATCTCTCTCTCTCTTTTTAAAGATCTTATCTATTTATTTGACAGAGAGAGAGAGATGGCAAGAGAGGGAACACAAGCAGGGGGAGCGGGAGAGGGAGAAGCAGGTTCCCCGCTGAGCAAAGAGCCCAAAGAGGGACTTGGTCCCAGGACCCCAGGATCATGACCTGAGCCGAAGGCAGACGCTTAACAACTGAGCCCCCCAGGCGCCCCAGGGCCCTACATCTCTTTACCCAAAACATGATCATCTATGGCTGTAACAGTTGGAGAAGATGGATACTCTAGATAGCATTGTGACTTAAAGCAAGGGCTCTGGGGTTGGACTACCTGAGTTCAAATTCTACCTCTGCCATTGACTGGTCATTTGATCATAAGCATTTATTTAACCATCTTTTACCTCAGTTTCCTCATTTGTAAAGTGAGGGCAATAATAGTATAGTATTTATTTCACAGGATTGTTGTGAGAAATTGAAGAATCACTTAGAACAATGCTTGGCACAAAATTAACATTCAATCAATGTGAAATACTATCATTGCTAGTTTTTTGATATATGTTGCACTCCACAGTTCGCATCTATATTTAAACCAATAATATACATTCTTTTCATCTGTTTTTCCTGAGTACACTCATCATACTTATTTTAAATGTTTTTGACGACTAAAATATCTGGATTAATATGTCTACTTCTATTTTTTCTTTATGGTTTTTAGTAATTGTTTCTGTTTCCTGGAATGTCTGTCAAATGTCTCCTGAATATACTAGACATTGTATTTTAAACATTGTAGAGGCTTAGGGGTGAAATCTTTCTCCAGAGAGGCTTTACCCCTTCCTCTGCTAGGGAGCTGACCACTTTAATCTAATCAAAGATAGATCTGACTGCAGGCTGCATTACAGCATTTTTGTTTTTTGTTTTTTTAGCTTTTATTTTTTGGAACAGTGTTAAGTTCACAGAAAAGTTGAGCAGAAAGTACAGAGTTCCTGTATTCCCTCGCCCCCACACACGCATAGCCTCCCCTGCTATCAACATCCCTTGCCAGAAGGGTGCATTTTTTTTTAACCAAGAGTGACTCTACAATGACACATCATTATACTCAGAGTCTGTAGTTTACGTTAGAGTTCACCCTAGGTGAGTGAACCCATTATCTGGGTTTTGACAAATGTATATGACAGGGATCAACCATCATAGTATCATAAAGAATAGTTTCACTGCTGGGGCACTTGGGTGGCTCAGTTGGTTAAACGTCTGCCTTAGGCTCCAGTCCTGATCCGTCCCTGCTCAGCGGGGAGTCTGCTTCTCTCTCTGCCCCTCCTCCAGCTTGTGCTCTCTCTCTCTCTCAAATAAATAAATACAATCTTTAAAGAAACAAAAAAAGGATAATTTCACTGCCTTAAAAATCCTCTGTGCTCCACCTCTTCATGCCTCCCAAGCCCAAACGCCTGGCAACTACTGATCTTATTTTTGTCCTCATAGTTCTGTCTTTTCCAGAATGTCACACAGTACATTACAGTTTTTGTAGTTCTTTCCCATCTTTGATCTATCCCTGTTTCTAGAAAGGAAGCCTTTGCTATAGAGTGAGTGTTTATGTCTCCCCAAAATTCTTATGCTGAAATTCTCACCTGTAATGGACAGTATGAGGTGGGGGCTTTGGAAGGAATTAGGTCATGAGGGTGGAGTTCTCATGACTGGGAGTGGTGCCTTACAGAAGAGACCCTGGAGAGCTCCCTCGTCTCTCCCACCGTGTGAGGACACAGCGGGAGATGACTGTCTATGAACCAGGAGGTCAGCTCTCACCAGACACTGAATTTGTCAATGCCTTGACCTTGGACTTCGCAGCCTCCAGAACTATGAGAAATAATGTGTAATGTGTTTGGTATAGCAACACACCCTCCTAAGATTCCACCTGAGGACCTGGGGTGCCCACTGTGAACTTTACCTCCTGGTGACTCCTTGGAGACTGCAAAATCTCAGCTGTACTTTCACAGATGTTCTGCTCAGTTTCTTACTACTGTTCAGGCAGCATCGGAATTTGGGAAAATAGGTCAAATGTCAGGCTCAACGTTCCACCCACCCATCTACTGGCATCCCAGCTCATAAGATTCCAATTTTTCTCTCCAGCTCCCCAAACCGCCAAAAATTCTGTTGCCTTCTCTGCCTCTTGGTGACCTCTTGCCCACATCCATAGCTTGGTCCTTGGCCTCGTGCTCAGTGCTCAGAATATGCAGATGCTATCTTACCAGAGGAAA
Organism: Mirounga leonina; assembly: GCF_011800145.1. Classification (NCBI taxonomy): domain Eukaryota; kingdom Metazoa; phylum Chordata; class Mammalia; order Carnivora; family Phocidae; genus Mirounga; species Mirounga leonina. Next base: position 25,915 of record NW_023270620.1, read on the forward strand.
AATCAGTTGCACAATGCCAACTCTCTTCTCCAAGTTTCTTCCTTCTCTGGAATCTTGTTGCTCAAGGCCAAGTTTTCCCAGAAGTTCCTTAATGCCTTCAAGCAGATATTGTTTGGTGTACTTCATGCAGCTTTTGCAGCCATTCTCGGAGAGAGTGCTGGCCTTCACCTTGGCTGGAGGTGGCCGTCCTAACATACACTCCTGATGGAGGTTTCTCTATTCCTTAGTTATTCCATTAAGATTAACAATATAAACAGTTTGGCCAAGTAATCTACCTATTCTACAAACCACTGGTTGATTTTATGGATGATTTGTCATTTGCAAGTAAATCTGTACTTTAATTTAGCATGGTGTTACCTTAACATATTTGTTCATCTCATGTATAAATACTTGTGAATTCTTAAAGAATTTTAAGGTGAATAATCTGGTGATCATCATCACCATATTTGTTCAGCATATATGAACTTCAACTAACCAGTACAGATATTGTGAAAATGTAATTTTATTATTTTGTAAGTCAACTTAATTTCAATCTTGGGCTCCCATTTTACTTGGGTGGCAGAAATGCAGTCTCAGTTCATTTGTGGATTTCCCTAGGATTGTGTTTAAGTAACAAGGGACTTACATAGTGCCAAAGCATCCGGGTTGGGAGGAATCTAATGCTCAATGTCATCTGTCCATGATGTATCCAGTGACATAACCATCATCCTGTCTCTCCATTCAGTGGTCCACTCTGGCATTTCTTAACCTTCACTCTTATTTATAAGGCCTCTTTAGATCTGTGAGCTTTCTCCATTTACCTTGTTTTCATTCTTGAGTGTGCAAGAAACTTTCCCGTGCTCCTGAGCCATTCTAGTGGAATGAAATTGTCCCGACTCTCTAGACACACTGCCTGTTTTTTCTATAGGACTTGCTGCCTCCCGGGAGCTCAGCTCTGACTCTCTTTTGGATCAATCTTCCAAATCCAGGGGAAACGTAGAGGGATGCTTCCCAGTATTTTGCCCCAATATTTTGTTTATACTATGAGGCCTTTCAATTTTCCCTAACACTTAAACTTTTGAAACTCAAAATCTAGCAATAGTTTGCTTTCTGTTGTCCCACGCATTCCCTGAAACCATGACAACACATTAGCCTAGCTGGAAAGGGGAAAATGAAATACTGGTGAGAAAAACAAAGCAAAACATTGGTTAATATTTCAAAAAAAAAAAATGACTGTACTACATTCATTCAATAAACTCTTACTTACTGAGCTCCTAATGTATGCCAGGCAAAATGTTGGACACTAGACTGCAATGATGAATGAGATGCAGTCCTCAACTCAGCTGCCTCCAGAACCAGCAGGGGACACACATGGACAAGGAAGAGACAGTTTCAAGACTTCTGGTGAAATACGGCAAAGTAACCACACATTTACTCCCCCTCCCTCCCCAAATTGCATAAAAGTGACAGTATAGAGTTTTTTGTTGTTTGTCTGTTTGGCACAAACCTATAAAGGCAAAGAAAAAAGAGAGAGAGAGAAATACCTAGAAGTAGAAGACATGGTGGCAATGGAATATTGGAAACTAGAAAGCGGATGGACTAGCGGCAAAGCTGAATTAACAATGAAAAGCAAAGCTGGTGGGAAGGAAAGCTAAGAAGGCTGACTGAGCTACAGAAGCCCCGAAAGGTTTAGAAATATCAGAATAGGGGTGAAGGTGGTGCTCACAGTGGGAAGGTTAGTTGCAGGTCTGTAAGAGAAATGAATTGTCAGTCAAACTTCTACTTTCCAGGTGAGAATGTGGTTGAGTCTGCTATGGGAAGCTGACTAAATACAAAAACGAAGAAACAAACAAAAAACAATAAAACAACCTAGCCAGAGCACGCTACAGAAATGTGTACCTGCCTGTTCCAGTCAGATTCTTTTCTTCCTTTATTTTTAAATATGAACAGACAACCAAAGATTACCAATTACCAAGGCAATTAAGGAAAGTCTATGCCATGACAGAGAGAACCAAATCAAACATGTGAAGAAAATAGAAATTATGGATGGAGCAGAAAAAAACTTTAAAAAACAAACTTTATAGTTCATATCCCCATGTGGTAGGAAGAGATATAGCATCTGGACAACAATGAGAAAGGGCTATAGAATGAAACTATTCAGAGAACAAAAATTGCTCTTTGAAGTTAAATAGAAATTTTTGGAAGAAAGTTTAGAAGATACATTTGAAACAGTCTTCCAGAAAGTCCATCAAAAATAAGGAAATGGAAAATGGAAGAGGAAAGGAAAAGATTAGAGTTCAGGAGGCCCAACACTCTAATAAACAGGAGTTCTAGAAAGAGAGAATACAACAAGATTAGGGTAGGATACTTTTGAAGAAATAATCAAGAAGATTCCCTGAATAGATGATATGAGCTTATAGATTGAGAGAGCTCACTTATGCCCTGCATAATGCATGCAACAACAAAAACTCACAGTAAGGCATGCCATTGTAACATTTCAGAACCTTGGAAATAAAGAAAAGATCCTACAAATTCTCAGAGATTAAAAACATACAAAAGATCCAGAATCAGAAAAGTACCAGACTTCTCACCTGCCCCATGGAAAGCTAGAAGTCAGTGGAGTAATCCTTTCAACATTCAGATGGAAAATTATTCCAAATCTTGATTTCCATTCTGTCAAATTTTCTAACAAGTGTGAAGGCAGAATAAAAACATTTCAGACATGCAAGTTTTATTTATCATTTATTTATTTATTTATTTTTAAAGATTTTATTTATTTATCTGTCAGAGGGAGAGACAGAGAGCACAAGAGGGGAAGAGGCAGGCAGAGGGAGAAGCAGGCTCCCCACTGAGCAAGGAGCCAGATGTGGGACTCAATCCCCGGACCCTGGGATCAGGACCTAAGCCGAAGGCAGCCGCTTAACCGACTGAGCCATCCAGGCATCCCCAGACATGCAAGTTTTAAAAATTTTACCTCCTTAAGATATTTGCAAATGACTTATCAGATAAAGGGCTAGTATCTAAAATATATAACGACTTATCAAGCTCAACACCCCCAAAACAAAAAATCCAGTCAAGAAATGGGCAGAAGGCATGAACAGACATTTTTCCAAAGAAGACACACAAATGGCTAACAGACACATGAAAAAATGCTCAACATCACTCAGCATCAGGAAAATTCAAATCGAAACCACAGTGAGATACCACCTCACACCAGTCAGTATGGCTAAAATTAACAAGTCAGGAAATGACAGACGTTGGCGGGGATGTGGAGAAAGGGGAACCCTCTTACACTGTTGGTGGGAATGCAAACTGGTGCAGCCACTCTGGAAAACAGTATGGAGGTTCCTCAAAAAGTTAAAAATGGAACTACCCTATGACCCAGCACTTGTACAACTAGGTATCTATCCAAAGGATACAAACAGTGATTCGAAGGGGCACGTGCACCCCAATGTTTATAGCAGCAATGTCCACAGTAGCCAAAATATGGAAGAGCCCGGATGTCCATCAACAGATGAGTGGATAAAGAAGATGTGGTATATATATACAATGGGATATTACTCAGTCATCAAAAAAAAAAAAAAAAAATCTTACCACTTGCAACAATGTGGATGGAACTAGAGGGTATTATGCTAAGTGAAATAAGTCAGCTAGAGAAAGACAAGTACCATATGATTTCACTCATATGTGGAATTTAAGAAACAAAACAGATGAACATAGGGGAAGAGAAGGAAAAATAAAATGAGATGAAAACAGAGAAGGAGGCAAACCATAAGAGACTCTTAACTGTAGGAAATGAACTGAGGGTTGCTGGAGGGGTGGGGGTGGGGAATGGGATAACTGGGCGATGGGCATTAAGGAGGGCACGTGATGGAATGAGCACTGGGTGTTACATGCAACTCATGAATCGCTAAATTCTACCTCTGAAACTGATAATGCAGTATATGTTACCTATTGAATTTAAAGAAAAAAGAAAAAAAATTACATCCTTTTTAGGAAAACACTGGAGAATGGGTTCTACAAAATAAGGAAAGAAACCAAGAAGAAGAGATAGGATCCAGGAAACAAGACCTAAACTAAGAATGAGGCAAAGGGATGTCGAGTTAGGTTGACCAATTGTTCCAATTTGTCTGGGCCTGACGGGGGTGCCAGATGTGAGATTTTCAGCTTTAAAACCAGGCCAGTCCCTGGCGAATTTGGATGAGCTGGTCATCCTACGTCTAGGATAGCAGTGAGGAGAAGTCTTGGGCAGAGAGCTGGCAGCAGACATGAGACAACTGGACCAGACAGGGAGGAGGATGGTCTGGAAAATACATCCAGGGGAAAACACATACATACATACTTACATACGTGTGTTTGTGTGTATTTCCTGGTGAATTTGAATGTATTCAATATTAAAAAAAATCCTCTTTTGGGAGGGAGTTTAGAGATCAATAAAGGCACACAGGCAACGAAACCAATGAGTGTAGTGGAGACAATAGAGAAAACAAAAAGTTATAGATGAAAGAAAGTGAAATTGAGACATTTACATGGCTCTTTTGTGAATTATATTTCCATAATCATGCTAATGTAAGCACTGAATATTGCTCCACTTCTAGCCAATAGATAGAAGTTCTATCTATTGAGATGGTGGAGAAAGAGGAGCAAGAGAGTGTGTGTGTGTGATGAAAGCTCATAAATCATTGCCTTCAATGGTGTGGAGTCAATAGGTACTATCCTAAAAAAAGTACATGTTTAAAAAACATGGAAGCTAATTCCAGAAAAAAAAAAAAGTTAAAAGAGTTGAAAAAATCTACTTCTGAAGAATAGAACTTAATAATAGTAGGAGCAAGTAAGGGAAGAGACTTTTAAATTTTAAACATATTAAAAAACTTGGCTTTTAGAATTATGAACACGAATATTTTTGAAACAATAATTACTTTTAGAAGAGGTAATTATAGTCAGCAGCTCACATTTTAACTTCCTTTATGTAATATTTTATCATTCAGAGTTTTTAATTTCAATGCGGTGAAATGGGTTAGTTTTTCTTTTATGATTTGTTCTTTGATGTCTTCATTTCTTCAGGAATATGATATCAAAACATAAGGTACAGTGAAAGAATTGTTAATGCGTAGTAAATTACTAATTATATTAAATTTGAAACATCCAGAAATACTAAAAATGCTATATATTGTTTTTGATTAAAAACATAAATAACTGGGGTGCCTGGGTGGCTCCGTTGGTTAAGCCTCTGTCTTCGGCTGGGGTCATGATCCCGGGGGGCCTGGGACTGAGCCCCACAACGGACTCCTTGCTCAGTGGGGAGTCTGCTTCCCCCTCAGCCCCTCCCTCCCCCCTCATGCTCTCTCTCTCTCTCAAATAAATAAAATCTTCAAGGAAAAACATAAATAACTAAGATATATAAGCAGGGAATAACAATGGTAGTACTATTCTGTGTCTGTAACATTTTATTTATTTTAAAATATGTATAATTAACAAGGTATTAATTGTAAGAAGGTTTTTTTTTTTTTTTTTAAGATTTTACTTATTTATTTGGCAGAGAGAGAAAGAGAGAGAGAGAGAACAAGCAGGGGGAGCGGCAGGCAGAGGGAAAGGGAGAAGCAGGCTCCCGGCTGAGCAAAGAGAAGGAAGTGGGGCTCAATCCCAGGACCCCGGGATCATGACCCAAGACGAAGGCAGACCGAGCCACCCAGGTGCCCCTGTAACAAGGTTTTAATTGGCAACAAACCATCGTTTTAAACTTTTCTACAGTTTGAGATATTTCACAATTAAAAAAAGAAAATAATCAACAGGCAGCCACAATACACAGAGGCCAGGTTTTACCACAGCGGAAGAAGGTGCTTGGTACTAGGGAGCCCCGAGTAAAGCACCTAATCCGGACTAGGGGCATTGATTAGGAAAAACTTCCCAAAGCAAGGTCATCGGAGCTACCACCTTAGGGAGACACAGACGAGCTGGAGGTGGGGGGCGGCAGGTAGAGCTGTACTTCCCTGAGAAAGTAAGGGGCATTTGTGATACGTGTCTTGGGGAAAAATAACAAAGACCCTACAAACCGTGTTCCTGAGTCTGAATCTCATCCCGGGGTAAGGGTGAATCGAATTGAGCAGCATGGCCAAAGCGGATCCTGGGAGACCAGGTGAGGAATCTGGTGTCTGTATTTAATTGGTAGAGGCTCGAATTCTATACAAAATTGTCCCACCCCCGACCCCCTCAATGATGCTTCTGCCTTCCCCTTCGCAGATGGGAACACCGTGCATTTGTCCCTGATTGCTTTCCCCTTTTGTGGCGCGCAGGCCCCTGGTCTTCTCAGGTCTGGGCCAAGTGTGTCAAATGCTCCCTTTCGGGTCTAGCAGCAGCTCCCACGTGCCCCTCTGCAGTCCCACTTCACAACTGTGAAGGCTTTGTCAGTATGTTTCTTCCCTTTTAGTCTCCTTTCTGTGCCAGAACCCCTCCTCCTCCGCACGTGTGGGATTCCTGGACGTGGAGTCACGCGCACAGCGTCGGGACATCTGCCCACTGCCGACAACTTGTTTGCTGGGCTCCGCTCCATGCGCCTTTCTGGAGGGTCCCCTTCCTGTGTCTACTGTGTGTGTGCTGAACAGGGCAGTCTCAGAAGTGAGCAGAAGTGAATGCTTTTCTACCCAAGTCCAGCCTGAGAGGAATGGGCTGGTGCTAAGAATCAGCGGGTAGTTACCCTGGCTCTGGCGGCTGAGGTTTATTTTCCTCAAAGGTAGTTTTTGGAAATACTTACTTAGGTTCACTTGTGTGATGTAAAGGCTCTTTCAGTGTGGTGTTCTGAATCCCCTGTTTATACCTTCTAAAAGAGAGGTTATCCTTCTAATTAGATTTTGGTATATGCGCTCTTTTTTAATGCTGTCTTTTTTAGAATGAGGTTTACATACAGTGAAATGAACATAAGCAAATCCTAAATCATGAGTTTTGAAAACATATACACCCATGTAGTTGTCACTCAAATCAAGATGAAGAACGTTTCCATCACTCCCCAAAAGTTCTCCTGTTCCTTCTTTTAGTCCACTTTACCCCTACAAAAACTGCTCTTGGTTTCTATCACTGTAGCTTAGTTTTCAGGTTCTTGAACTTCATGTAAGTGAGATCAGATAGAATGTATCTTTTTGTGTCGTCTTTTGTTCAACATGTTTTTGAGATTATTCCATGTTGTTGTGTTCTTTTCTATTGCTGAATAGCATTCCATTACATGAATATTCAATTCATTTATCTATTCCCATTTTGGTGACCATTTTAGTTGTTCCTACACACTGAATTTTAAAATAAGTAAAATGTTTTAAAAAGTTTAGAACTTTTCTTTATAGTGGAGAGTTTTTTTTTTTTTTTATGAAATCAAAATTACATTCCTAACTGATTAACTAGAAAATTGGAATTAGATTCTCTGTCCCTATTCTGTAGACTGTTTCTTTGAAAGACAGAAATTTGAATGTAAAGGAAAATGGGTCTGGATGATCCCTCAGTTCCCATTCTGAATCTTTAAAGCCACATTAAATAATAATAGAATTTTGAACTCTTCCTTTGCAAGTTACTCTATGAATATTGAGCAGCTAATTCACTCAAACACATTTTTTAGAGGCAGAAGGGGCAGAGGGAGAGGGAAAGAGAGAATCTTAAGCAGGCTCCATGCCCAGCGTTAGCCGCAGGAGGGGCTGGATCTCACAACCTTGAGATCCTGACCTGAGCTGAAATCAAGAGTTGGACGCTTAACCAACTGAGCCACCCAGGCGCCCCCATTCAAACACATTTTTTAACACAATTATTTTTCCTGTGTTTCAAAATGAAAGTGGAGAAATAAAACAATTCATAGGTATCATTCAAAAGCAAGGTGAAGCTTGAGCTAGAAAGATTGAGCCCCTTAAACTTGGAACTTGGGTCTAGAATTTCATTCATGTTGACCTCTGTGACTAAACTATTTGAATTAGTCATCTGTTGCTCTGTAACGAATTACCCCAAAACTTGGCGGCTTAAAATAGCAAATAATTTTTTGATCTCACTATTTCTTTGGGTCAGAAATTTAGGAGCTGGTTAGCTGGGTAGAGGTGGCTCAGGGTCTTTCATGAAGTTGCTGTCAAGGTATCAGGACATATGGTTAAGAGGAACCTGAAGAAAGAAAAATAAGAGAAAAGATGTTTAAACAGGTCTTGAAGGAGGAATAGGAGTTCACCCCCTGAACTAAGAGAATGTAGGGGAAGGTAGAGGCAGGCAGGGGAGGTAACAAATGCAAAATCACGAACTTTTAAGTAGTTAGCAAGAAAGCAAAGGGTGGGAGTAAAACTGGAGGGAAAGTTCAGAAAGGTCATTACGCACATTGCTAAAGAATTCTATTTTCCACAAGCAGTTTGGATCTGCTAAAAATCTATCGATTTTTCAGCATGGAGTAACACAATCGGATTTGCATTTAGAAGGTATTAGAGGAGAAAGTAAGAGGCTAGTAGAAGACTATTGTAATAGTAAGTGGGGAAAGGGAGCCAATGCAAGACAAGGAGAGCAGTTATTAGCATCTGCTCCCTCACATGTGGTGGTAGATGGGGTTGATGAGGGAAAGTGAAGGATCTAGAAGTACTGCTAGGATTCTGCGTGAGAGATTGACCCTGATGTCTTTAACCAGGGCAGAGAATGTGAAAGGAAGAGTTAATCTTAGAGGGAAAATGATGAGTTAGGTTTGGGCATGTTGGTTTTGAGTTAGCTTTAGGATGTCCCGGTTGAGATATGAGTAGCAGATGGGTAGATAAATGAGTCTAGAGTTCACTTGGTGATTCAGGAGGGTAGTTGGTGATGGACAGGCTGCTTGCAGGCTGGGTGACATGGGAACAAAGAGAACACGGAGCTGTGGCTCAGCAAGAAATCAGTGGTTCTCAACTGGGGACAATCCTGCCCCACAGGGGCCATTTGCCAAAATTGGGAGATATTTTTGTTTGTCACAATGTGTGTGTCGGAGGGGCCCCTGACAAATAGTGGGTAGAAGCTGGAAATGCTGCTAAACATCCTACAATGCACAGGACAGCTCTCTTTGTCCCCCACAACCAATAATTATCTAGCCCAAAATGTCAGTAGTGCCATGGTTAAGGGATGCCTGGCTGGCTCAGTCAGAAGAGCACGTGACTTTTGATCTCAGGGTTGTGAGTTCAAGGCCCACGTTAGTTGTAGAGATTACTTAAAAAAAAAAAAAAGTGCTATGGTTGAGAAGCCCTGATTTACAAAAATAATCTCTTCTAGGAAATACTCCACCAGATCATGTGATTATGGTGTGGGGGGGGTGTGTGTGACTAGGGTCTGTGACTTTGCTGGTCAGTCAGATTTTTCCAAGTTGAACTTGGGAAAGAAAGCTTTTGTAGAGCTGAAAGGACGTGATCCTGAGGTAATGGTAGCCATGTTCTTGCCATAAAGAGAAAGCTGGTGTATGAGAGAGAAAAATGAGAGAGAGAGAGAGCTGTGCGTATGTCATCTGTCATACTTCCCCTTTATTGGCATTTCTGGCTTTTTTCTTTTCCTCCTATGAACTTAACGTGGGAGTGAAGTTTCCTGCTTCCATAAAGCTGAAGCTGCAGCTTACTTCCCAGGCACCTTAAGATTAGAGAGGGCATGTGATTAGGTTCTACCAGTCAGAACCGACTACGGAAGACTGATTCAGGAGAGGGTAACCTTGTCAGGGCTGGACCAGGCCTGCCTTCTCAGTCCCCCTTGGCCCCTAAACATTGTGTATAGTTGCAAAATGACTGTGTACCTCATGGGAAAATTGGGGACAAAGTAGCAGGCTCATGATAGTGGCAGAAAAAAGAAATCATCCAGAGCTTAGAGGTTAGATCCCTGTGGTTTGTGAAAGGGAAAGATAACGTGCTGTGGTGTCACAGTGATATGGTTGGATCAGTCTGGCAGGACGTCGCCCTAAATAGACAAAATGCCATCACCGCAAACCCAGGCATGTCTCCCATGAGGCCTGGGGACATTTGAGAAGCCCCCTTGCCCCCAGACATCTCCCAAATTGAGGTCTCCTGGTATGTGTTGCTGATGGCATCTCCTTTATGTTATTTTACTGTAACCGCCAAATTTATGCAGCAGCAGGCTTATTTTTGCCAAGGCTCCAACTCAGTTGAATCTGTGTGGGTTCAGTTAAGAAAAGAAAGGCCACTCTGTTCAATACAGTTATGAAAAGCTTACTGTAGGGTATTAGTGGCTTCACCGACTGCTGGAAAGACAGCGGTGCGGATCAGGGAGGTGCCACTGACGACCTCCGTCTGAAGTGCCAAAGACAGTAGGGGTTCTCAGGAGCTGGCCAGGAAGCTGCCGCAATCCTCAGAAAGTCCACTGTCTCGCTCTGCAGCCCTGCACTGGGAGCCACCGGTTCACCAGGCCTTATCGGGAACTTGCTAGGAATTTCACGTCCGGCCCGTGCCTCTGAGTGCAACTCTCACCTCTGCTGTTTTCCAAATCTTGGCAAATGCTTCTCATTGACAAATTCTAGCAAAGGTTCTGGGGAAGGTAGTTCCAGGCTCTTCCTCCACGGTGGAGCAGAGACCTTGTAAAGAGATGTGGATGGTGCCCAGCGCTCCAGTAGTGTGCACGGTATGACCGGGGTGTGACCACTTCAGCAAAGTGAGGACACAAACGTTCCACGGATCCACCTTCTGAGATCTTGGCAGAGTAGAGCAGAGAGACGCAAGCTTTCAGAGGCAATAGGGCCAGGTTCTAGCGGGTTTGTGTGCAGCATTAGTTTGCCGGTGGTAGCTTCTTCCCTGGAGAAGTTGGCAGTGTGATTTGGGCATTGTCCAGCCTGCGTGCCCATCAAGGATGATTTCCTAGTCTTGCCAGACATTGTGCCAAGGTGCCTAAAATCCTTTAATAATTCTTTGCTGACGATAGTTAGAATGGGTTCTTATTTTTTACAGTTAAAGATCTTGCCAGACACCTTAAAAAAAAAAAAATCCCTCTTTTTACCTAAGCTGGCTTGAGTTGGGTTTCTGTCACTTGAAACTAAGAGAGTCCTGATTTAAACAGCTTTGTTAATTTGGGCTGAGAGGATGAAGAGAGTGGAGGGAAAAGATTTAAATATAGGTAAGAGTAAGATCATAATCCTGGAGAATGAACCTTAAACCTCAGGGAGGAAGAGGATGTTCTCACCCTCTGAGCAAGAAGGGAAGTAAGAATGGGTGTGGACATGACGCATTTGTAGGAGAAGGATGAGAATGCAGGGCAAGTTGGCCTGTTGAGCAGGAATTATGGCCATTTGCTGGGACAAATGGGAAAGCTAGGATCTTAAGGAGAACAGTGAAAGACTAAAATCAATATCATGCCGGGTGGAGAAAGAGCTGAACAAGGACATGTTAAAGGTTTGCTAAGAAATGCTGAGGGTCCCACTGAGACTGATAACCCCACATTTGTTGCAGGGCCAATCTGTGGTATGATTGGTTGTGTCCAGTGACACTCAGCAGCCCACATGTGGGGCAGATGATGGTGTGGTCAGGTCCGTGGGGCATGTGAAGACAGTAGACAGGACAGAGAAGGGTGGGAACAATGACAAGATGGTGGCTGTTATGACTCTGACTGGCTGTGATCTGAGGCTGGGGGCTGGACAGAGAAGACAGTGGAAGTAGAATGGTCGGTAGGCTGGGTGGAAAGAGAGGAACTAGAGGTTTGCGTGATGTCCGAGAGTAATAGGAGACGTGGCTGGAATGGTGGGAGAATGTGGAAGACAGGAGGAAGCAGCGAGGGAGTGGGGATTAGATTGGAAGGTTTTAGAGGAGAATGGCAGTGTCCGGGGTGTGGGGGTGACTATTACAGCATCCTTCAGAGGGTGGGTCCCCTCCCTCGCCTTTCTCAGGCAAAATCCCTCCTCAGTTGTTCTTCCCCGAATGTTCATTCTCATCTTATCCAAGTAATAAGATTGCATAAAGGGGAAAAAAAGAGGAATATTGTAGTTCCCTCCATCACATGCTCTGATCCCTGTTAGGCTGACTGCTGGGACGGGCATATATCCATCCTGCAAAGGCTTTCCTTATATAAGCCTACCTCCTACCCTCTTACCTCTACCCAGATGTTAGTAGAATTCTGCTTTGTCACCTCATTTAGCCTGTTAGACGGAGTGCTCTAACCGGACAGATCCTGTGTATCTTTTTTTTTTTTTTTTTAAATCACTGTATACTCAGTTAATATGCCAGGGGTTGACACAGTACATTTGTTGAAGGAGTGAAGAAAACCCCCAGATAAAGAAACCAATGCTGAGAGGACCATAAACTGACCCCAGGAGTGGGAGTGGCCTGGGGCTGGGTGGTGAGTGCTGAGAAATTGGAAAGTCCTGCAGCAGTGGGGTAAAGATTCATGGGGACTTAATTTTGGTTTTTGAGTGGGATGGGTGGGGACTGAATCATCAGCATGGAAGATGAGGGTGGGGTTTAGCGGTGAGAGTTTTTTGGAAGAAGGAGGGATGAGAAATTAAAACCAGTCTTCCTGTTTATTTTTAGGCATTAAATAAATGATCTCATCTAATCCTAACCACCACCCCATATTAGGAAAAGTCAAATCATTGTCCAAGGTCACACACTAGTGAAGTCATAAAGCAAAATTTTACCCACCCAGGGACAAGTCTGCTCTAGAATTCAGAATCCTTGTCTGAGAATATTATCTATTTCTCTGGCAAAATTCTCTTCCAAGGTTTCCTTTTAACTTTTTTTTCAATCTTCCTCATCATTCTGAATATCAATGGTTTTCAGTTAATAGCAACCACTGTTAAATGTAAAAACCCCACAGCACACCACAATGGATTCATTTATCCATTCGCTCATTCTTTCAAAATATTGAATGTGCAGCTACTAAGTGCTGGGCACCATGCTAGGTGCCGGGGATTCAGCAATAAAAGAGAAAAAGAGAGTCAGGATGCTTGTGCTTTTATAAGTAGGCTGAGTATTTTTACTCTTTGTTACTGCTAATAGCTCTGAAGGTTTCAATCAAGCTTAAAACATTCTGTCTGAAAGATTCCTATGAGAATCTTCTTTACCTAATTATTTATTGAAGACCTACATTCCAGTCTCCTGCTAAGGAAATTGATGTACATTTTACTGGATAAATAGAAATATTGTTTGGAATAAAAACAGTGGAAAGACATCTATAGCTAAACATCTCCTGGGAAGTCTCTGCTTTTAATTTCTGGTGTGCACATGGATCTCAGTAAGGGTAGATTAAAGGATCTTCTAATAATTTAGCACTGTTGGCTCAGGACAAGGTTCTGAAAGTAAATCTGGACCTATTCCCTAAGGACACTACAATCACTTTAAATCTAAAGGGCAAGAATGGGGGGCTACCAGAATGCTGGCTGCATCCCAGTGTTACTGCTGGGATGTCAAAGTGATGGGGGAAAGAGCAAAATCTGCAGATGGATGCACCTCCATTTCTCACCCCAAGATACTCATGGATGGATGAGCTGAGGCCAGGTAGTGGCTTGATTTAAATTCCAAGTGCTTCTGGTGTCCTTGCACCATCTGATGGGGACCGTGGGGGCTTGCTTATGGAGCAGAGTCTAGTTTAGCTGTATGTCAATAGGGGCCACTGATGGGAGACTCTGGATGGAAATGGTACCAGGAATCACCAGGTTGGCTCCCAAATGTTGGGGGCTGCCAGGCATGAATCGGCAGGTGATAGGACAGGTCCTGCTGCAGTAGAGCTGTGGGACCACAGGAGATTAATTTTGTTTTCCTTGTGAGGGTGGGGGCTGAATCATCAGAATAGGAGCTGAGAATCATAATGTTTCTGGAAGGAGAATCAACCATGGAAGAATGAAACTGATCTAACAAATTGTTAGGCATTTTCACAATTTAGCTCATTAAATCCTAACCACCAGTTTAGATAAGGAAACCTAGGATCACACACCTGGTGTGCAGCCCAGTGGGGGTTTGAACCCAGTTCTCCCTGACCTCAGCAGAGGTGCTCTTTCCAGCTCTAGTCAGAGAGGTAGGGCATTCCTACTTTCACTTGGTATCTATCCCCTATCTTCCTTCTCAGGCAATTAAGTAATTACAATTTGTAGCAATTCGATTTATTAAACAAAAACAATTTTATTTTACTTCTTTAAAAGATTTTATTGAGAGAGCATGCGTGAGCAGGGGGAGGGGCAGAGGGAGAGAGAGAGAATCTCAAGCAGACTCTGCACTGAGCGAGGAGCCTGATGCAGGGCTCGATCTCATGACCCTGAGATCATGACCTAAGCCGAAATCAAGAGTCTGACGCTTAACCAACTGAGCCACCCAGGCCTCCTTAAACAAAATCAATTTTAAAATCAGAGTAGTTGAAAATTTTATAATCCTTTAAAACATAAGACTCCCACTCTTCTAAAATTAGGGAAAAGTTGTCTTGTACTTACTTATGCAAAGCCTATTACCCATTTTTATCTCTTTATCGATCATTATGTTTAAGGGAAACAGTGGGTCAGTGGATATATGATCAAAATATTAGAGTTGGAAGGTGTAGAAACTGCAACACCAAGAAGCCTAGTGACTTGCTTAGAATAAAATAGCTAATTCCTGAATGATCCAAATAATGGAGGGCAAGAGTGAAAGTGGGAAAATCCTGAGTTTACAAAGAAAATTGAGTTTCAAAAGTTTGTAAATCAGTTATTCGACATTTAGTATATTTCTTCAATGAAAAGAAAATTTTAGGTAGGAATGCCACCTGATTATCTCATCAGAAAATAGCTGAAATCTATTATTTGTACCCAAGAAGAGTACAACAATCAACCCCAAATTATTATGCAGTAGTTAAATTTAACACAATATAAAGACAACACAATATAAAGACAACACACTGAGTGAGAAGGATTTTGATTTTAAATGCATGAAAGAGAAGCTTAGGAGGATGAACGAGTTAACTGAAGGGTCTGGTGGAGATTCTGAGAATGACTTGGACACTGATCAGGGCCTTTTGGAAATGGATAATAGATATTTGTTTTTAAGAGATATGAAAGGAAATTTTCCGAGTGCCCACTATTTATTATAACCAGGAGTTTAAAAAAAATCAGTCATTCAAAATCCATCAGTTAAATATACCATTCAAAGCAGCA
>NW_023270620.1:40976-178545 GCF_011800145.1 Mirounga leonina
ATCAGTCATTCAAAATCCATCAGTTAAATATACCATTCAAAGCAGCATCTAAGTGGCAGTTACTCTTTTTTTTTTTTTAAAGATTTTATTTATTTATTTGAGAGAGAGAATGAGAGACAGAGAGTATGAGAGGGAGGAGGGTCAGAGGGAGAAGCAGACTCCCTGCCGAGCAGGGAGCCCGATGAGGGACTTGATCCGGGGACTCCAGGATCATGACCTGAGCCGAAGGCAGTCGCTTAACCAACTGAGCCACCCAGGCGCCCCTAGTGGCAGTTACTCTTTATGCACTTTTCCCTCCATGCACAAAAGAGCACTTTCCTTCTTTTGGTTTTGCTGTTCACCTAACCAGGGACCATCCTTTCTTTTCTTCATTGCCCTATAAAATATCCTCCAAGTCCAATTCAAATGTCATATCACTTTTTAGAATCCCCTGACAAGATATTAGTGGTCCTTCCTCTGAAACCAGTTGCATTTTGATTGCATTTCTTTTATGATGTACACTTTGTCTCCTGTTTTAGTTTTGGGGTGCCCCGTAAATAGTGGTCAAATACAATTAAATTGTAATAATTCAGGTTTCTCCTCAAGAAATGCCTTCGGACCACCTTTGCAAAATAATGTTCCCACACCCTCAGTCCCTAGTCCTGCTTTATTTTCTTTATAGCATGTATCATACTGGACATAATAGATATTTGTTTATTGCCTGTCTCCTCCAACAGAATTTCTGACCTACTTTGTTTCATTTCCCCAGCACCTAGAACTGTGCCTGGTCCAGAGTAGGGGTTGAATAAATCGATGTAACTGGAAGTGAAAGAAATACCAACTGGGATATATCAAGACACTGGGTCTGATCATTCATTAGTTCTATCAGTACTAGGCTGCAGGACACAGAGTAAATCATTAACCCATGATGGGCATATCCTTATAGAATCAATAAGATTGTTAGGTCTTATGTCATTTCATTACTCTCAGAGCAGGAAACAAGAGAGGCTATGAATAAATGGAGTTCAGGTAGATGTGTGTGGGAAAAAGAACGTTCTAGGCCAGTTACAGGAGCTACCCTTGGTGAAAGGCAAAAAGAAAGGACAGAGCATAAGTGAGGAGAGAAAGATGCGAAGAAAGGGCTGCCTTCAGGTGCATGGGCCTGTCAAGAATGCTGGGGGAGCTGTGAAGTGGAGAGCTGGGGGACATACAGAGATGTTGGGCTGCTTGAGGAGAGGCTCCCAGAGAGAGGGAAGGCAAGCTAAAAGGGGAGGGTATGTGTATGTTGCAAGCTCCACATACTTTTCAATTTTGGCTCCCTTTTCAGTAAACAAGCCCTCTGCTGTGACTTTGTCAGGGCCTGATTAAGCACGTGGCTCCCATGTGAAAGCAAATGAGATGTTCTATACCAAGAATCACATTAGTTCTCCATTTAATTTGACAAGGCTTCTTCTTTGTTCCCCCAAAGCAGACTAGGTTCTAATCTCTTATCCTGAAACCTCCACAGCATTGCTCTTCTCATCTGAGAGTATGTGATCTTGTCTAGTGTTGCAAGCTTCTCCTCTTGCCTTGTGGCCCCTGCCCTGGAACCTCTCCTCCCCCACATTAGGAGGCCTACGGAGGGCACTATCTTTGCTTTTTCTGTATCAGCCTAGTACAATATCCTGAGTCAGTCTCTGTCTCTCACTCTCTGTCTCACACTTACATATTTCACACTCATGCTTAATATAGAGTACACCTCGAATTTAAGTTTCATTAAAGTTCTAGGGTGGTTTGTAAAATAGGAACGGACCCAGGCAAAGGTTTTGAAATTTCCTACCTAAGCTACCAAAGGGCTATATACATTTCAGAGACGGCCCTGTAAGAAGTAACCACTGGCACTTTCTTTGTTTGTTTACTTAGACACACACTCAAAGCTTCACTCTTTTTTCTATACCGTAGTCAAAGAAGCCCTGTCCTTGGCCACAGCGACCGTCTCGCCTTGCAAAAAGTCAGCTACGCCAAGCTACGTCGGAGCAGCTCTGTGAGGCCACCGTTCCTGCGGCCACGGAGGGAGGAGAAGCCCCAGCGACCCAAAACCCAGAGTCCTGGACAGAGCCCCGACGCCCTTCCCGCTGCGCGAGGACGAGGCAGTCCTGCGGCCCTTCGGTAGCCGCGCCCTGCCCCGCTTCCAGAGCGGGGGCCGCCCGGCCCCACCCAGGCTGCTGGGACTAGGACGAGCAGCGCCCCACGCAGGCGCACTGAGGCCGGGGAAGGGGCGGGCCCGGCTCGCGGGGCTGGCTGCGGGAGGGGCGGGGCGGGGAGGGGCGGGTGGTGTTTCCGCTGCTTCGAGTGGACTGAGAGCGGCTGCCTGGAGCCTCTTCTGCTCGCCTCCCTGCCCTGCCCCGCGCGCCGCCGCCCCGCGCTCCGCCGCTCTCTGGGAGGTTCGGGGCACTTAGGTCCCTGTGTCACCCTCGGGTGAGTGCTCGCCTAGCCGGGGGTGGGGGCTGCGTCCGGAGAGGGGAGCTGCGGGGAGGACCGGTCTGCGGCTCGCTAAACCCGCGGTGTCTCTCTTGTCTTGCAGTTTGCATCACCTTCTCCTGACCTGAGCAGTCGCCATGGCACAGGTAGGGCCGTGCGCCCCCAGCGCCGCGCTCGCATTTGCCAACTTTGTCAGCTGTGTCAAGGGAGTTCCAGAATTTGTCTGAAAGCCAGAAAAGTTTAGGAGTAAACAAAATCTGCCTTCGAGAAATCTGTTACACCTTTCCTGTTTCTCCTTTCGTTGCTCCCTCCTCCAACCCCTTTTCTGTGTCCCCGGCTTTTTCCCGTCCAGTGCCCGCCGGAACCTGCCGCGAAGCAGCCGGTGGGGCGCAGCAGCCGGTGACGTGGCCGGATTTGTGTACATTCCCTTTTTGTGAGTGAATGTGTAAAAGTGCGCTCTCCCCCAAATCCAAAGAACCGCTAAAATTAGAACCAGAGCAGGAAAAGCTCTTAGCGGTCAAGTGAGACGAACGCGTTTTTTCCCGCATGTCTGTCTTTTTCTTTCTTTGCATGCCTGCCTTCTTTCCTTCCTTCCTTCCTTCTTTCCTCTCCTCTTCCTTTCCCCCCGTTCGCCTCCCTTCCCCTCTCTTCCTCTCCCTTCCCCTCCCCTCCTCTCCCCTCCCCTCCTTTCCCTGCCTTTTCCTGTATTATTTTAATACTACAAGTGGGCATGGCTTTTTCCAGTAGCGCTCTAGTGAGCTTTTTCCAGTTGCTCAACCCAATTTTACTGAAAGGAACTGTTCCTTGTAGGCACTGCTCCCTCCCCACCCCCCGGGCAAAAGATTAAACGGAAGAGCGGCGTTTCTTAAGTAACTCGTGGAACGAGTTCTAAATTGAATTTGCCTTCGGATTGTTTCAGAACTTGGTTACCTAATATTGGTCTTTTTTGCTCTTAACATTTGTCAAAAATACCAGAAAGGAAAAAATCATTCATATAGCAGTCTTTAAAAAAAAAAACAAAAACAAAAAAAACGACCGTGTTGTACAGTATTTTTTGAATAAAATATCAGTGCTAACAACTCCACCGCAAAACTAATTTTACAGATCTCAGCAATCAAACTGGCTTGTCAGAGTCCAGATAATTTTTTTAAAACCAGTTTTTTAACTGCTCAGACAATGTCCTCTCTTTATACTCTTCATTTATTAAATCAAAACAAAACAAACAAAACTGACATCAAAATTAAGTGAGGTTTCAGGGTCCTTTCCAAGAGAACTTGGGAGGATTATGATGACCTGGTAACTTTATTAAATTTCTACAGTGCTTCCATTCTTACTTCCTCTTTTGCACTTAGGAAATATTACAATAAACCAATTCTCCTATTACTTCAAATGGAAACTTTGGTTTAGGTTCTTCCCCATATAAAGAATACTTTTATGTGGAACTAACTTTCCTTCACTAAGAGTTGTTTTTCTTATCTTGATATGCTGGTGTGGGGATGTAAATGATGACTGATCAGGCATCAAAGAATAATTCCCTTTATCCTTGCTCATTTGGCTGTTTCTTGAATCTCTTTTGTAAGTTCACCCGGTGATGTCTGAAGTTTTTCAATCAATTCCTTCTAATTATGTAGACTCCAGATAGCACAAATGAACACGCTTTTCCAATTGTGGACATTAATAATTTCAAACTATGAAAAGTGTAAAGGATGTTATATATACAAAACCTGGGAGAATGGTGGTTTGCATGATAAAATTGGGTGCATGATCTCTATCACAGTACAACTCCAGGACTGTTTTCTATCAAAACCACAGTGTTTAGTCATCATAAAAGTTACAAGTAATGTTAAGAAAGATACAGTGTTGAATTTTGCACTTTGTTATTAGTTCTCCTTGGAAACTATGGAAGTAAAACATTTTGTTAAAAGGTGTTTTTTTTTTTTAAGATTTTATTTATTGGGACGCCTGGGTGGCTCAGTCGGTTAAGCGTCTGCCTTCGGCTCAGGTCGTGATCCCAGTGCCCGGGGATTGAGTCCCGCATCAGGCTCCTTGCTCCCCAGGGAGCCTGTTTCTCCCTCTCCCTCTGCTGCTCCCCCTGCTTGTACTCTTGCTCACTCTCTCTTGCCCACTCTCTCTCTCTAACAAATAAATAAAATCTTTAAAAAAGAAAAGATTTTATTTATTTGACAGAGAGAGACAAAGCGAGAGAGGGAACACAAGCAGGGGGAGTGGGAGAGGGAGAAGCAGGTTTCCCGCGTGGAGCAGGGGGCCTGATGTGGGGCTCGATCCCGGGACCCTGGGATCATGACCTGAGCCGAAGGTAGACGCTTAATGACTGAGCCACCCAGGCGCCCCCAAATTTTGTTAAAATATTAACATTAAGATAGAGTTTTGTTGTTTTTATACTTACACATTTGATGGGATGCAGAATGCCCACATTAAGGACTTGTAGTTTTACTGTCAAAAAATTCCCGGGCAGTTGGGTGGCTCAGTTGGTTAAGTGGCTGCCTTTGGCTTGGGTCATGATCCCGGGGTCCTGGGATCGAGCCCCACTTTCTTTTTGCTCAGCCTGGAGCCTGCTTCTCCCTTTCCCTCTGCCTGCCGCTCTGCCTACTTGTGCTGTCTATCTCTCTCTGTCAAATAAATAAATCTTAAAAAAAAAAATTCCCTTGGACCCCAGTGTAATGGTAGGAAAGCTGAAGTAGTTTCAGTGTTAGGTTTCAGACGGTTTCTGTGGTAGTGTTTTGTTGACCTGTGGTTATGGGAACCAGAGACCTCCACTCTAGCCATTTGGAAAGTAGTGAAATCAGATCTAAGCCTGAGACTTAGAGGTGCATATTTCAGCCATTTAAAATGTATCATTAAATATTGTCTCTTATTTATTGAAGAATGAAAAAGACTCCCACAGCAGTAATTCTTCATGTTTATAAACTGTACCTCCCATACCAGTGTTTTGTCTTTTTACTTGACCTTGGGACCACCCTGCCAGTCACAGCCTGCAAAGATCCAGGAATCAATTGTATATGTAGCTCGTGGGCGTGACCGTCTTGTTAAGAATTTAAAGAGAAAGCACTGACTGATCTTCAGTAGATAATTGGAGTTTCTGTTTTTATATGAAAAATATTACTAGGGATATTTTATACTCTTGTGTGTATTTACATTAATATTTTTTGTTTATTTGTTATATAAATAAATTATAAGTTTTATCTCATACTTAATATAATTCATATCATTGCAAATTCTTAAAATTTTACCCTAATGATGTCAGTATAGGGGGACAAATCCATAACAGATATTGTGAACTACATAAAAAGTGATTTATATTATCATGGTGAGTAAATACATTCAGAGCTGGGGGTATTTGTGGAATAACCACCCCTTGAGCTCTGCCCTTCTCTCTCTGGTCCTAATCCTCATCCACTAGCATTGACACATGTCGGGGTCTACCAGTTGACTATTATTATGGAGCGAAGTAGTCTAACATGAGGCTTCCCAGTCTTTCTCAAAGATAACACACTGGTTGACTGTATCGTTTCCGTGACACGCAAGAAAAATAAGAATCACAAATGTACCTGCATGTAAACAGTTCCTGGACAATATTTATTTATTTTTTTATCTTTGAAATGATTCATTTGAATGGTTTTGTATTTATCTGATTTGGAACCACAGCACCCATATTGTTTTAGAATAAACTTTGCTAAATGAATGATAAATTATTATGATTCTTAGATCACTAATGTTTTCTAATGTACTAAATTTGGGTACAAGCTAGTTCAAGATATTTACTAAGGAATGGCCAGAGAGCTGTTAATTGCCTGAATTATCTATATAGAGTATAATATTTTTTGAATCCTTTCATCTTTTTCTTACAACGGTCAACTTGTGATTATATAAATGTGACTTTTTAAAAAAAATTTTATTGTTATGTTAATCACCATACATTACATCATTAGTTTTTGATGTAGTGTTCCATGATTCATTGTGTATAACACCCAGTGCTCCATGCAATTAAATGTGACTTTATTTATTTTATTTATTTATTTATTTATTTTTTATTTTTTTAAAGATTTTTATTTATTTATTTGACAGAGAGATAGAGAGAGAGCACAAGTAGGCAGAGAAGCAGGCAGAGAAGCAGGCAGAGGGAGAGGGAGAAGCAGCCCCCCCCACAGAGCAGGGAGCCCGATGTGGGACTCAATCCCAGGACCCTGGGATCATGACCTGAGCCAAAGGCAGCTGCTTAACCGACTGAGCCACCCAGGCGCCCATATGTGACTTTTTTTTTTAAATTAGTTTTTAGGGTCATTTTTCTCTATTTGACTTAACCATATTTTGGGTTGGATTTCTTAAACTGGATCCTGACCTATTTCTCTCTTATTGCTTAACTTGTTCATGCAGGTTTTTAAAATCTCACTATTGAGCTAGAGCCAAATTATTTCACAGATATTCTAATTTATTTTAGGTACTTAAAAGTACATTTTGTACTTCTGTATTCTTTGGTTTGGAAAAATCAGGAGTTGGCTGTATTTCAAAGATTAATGATCCATTTAATATATTCTAATTCAATTTGAGTCTGTATAATTTTGTTTATGATAACTAAACTTTAAAAAGATAGATTTTGGGGAAGCACCTGGGTGGCTCAGTTGGTTAAGCGTTTGCCTTTGGCTCAGGTCATAATTCTGGAATCCTGGGATGGGAGTCCTGCCTCATTGGGCTCCCTGCTCAGCCAGGAATCTGCAGTTCCCTCTCCGTCTGCCCCTCCCCCCTCCTCGTGCTCTGTCTCTGCCACTCTCTCAAATAAATAAATAATTTTTCTTTAAAAGATAGATTGTGGGCAATCTGAACTTAGCTTTATAATGTTTATAGAGTTATATTTAAAGCAGCAGGAATGTCATGAAGCAAAATGAGGCAACATAATTTTTCACTGGAAACTTCATGAACATCAGATCTCTCCTCCATACATAAATTGTGCAAGGTTTGCTTAGAAATTTTTTTGGTTGGTTTGAAATCATTGTACTGTGATAATTTATAGTGTCTGTGCAGAACAAGCAGGATCAATGTAAATAAATAGATTTGAGATGAGGTTCATTCTAGAGGAGTTGACCAGATACTGATTGTATCTTTCCATGCCATTCACTTTAAGGTCAACTCTCTCTTTAGAGATCTCTCTTGGGATCTTAGATCAGGATTACCTATACTGCTTTGGGTTAGTGTCTCTCAGTTCCTGATACCTCCGACTCTTGTTTACATTTTGGATGCTGAGAACTAGATGCAAAACTGCTTGGCTTCTTGGGAAGCCACTGAGCAATTCATTGGCATTCAGCAAATCTTAATTCCCTTATCTAGATCTGGTCCCTTTGGACACAGTTGGAGAGCTAGTGAGAGTTGGGCAATCTATGGTTTTCTCCTCTTTAGTGACTTAGAAATTTAAAATGGTAGAAATATAGTATTTTTACATAATAGATCAATTTCTGAAATAAACTTTATTCATATAACCTGTATACTATTCTAAAACTTCACAAACACATTAGTTGATCTTTATAAAAATTAGTGCTCCTAAGACCTTTGCTTAAATGTTTGTTTTTTTTTTTTTTTGGACCCATCCTTTCAGTTTAGTAGTTTATATAATATGTAAACCTGTATGCAGTTGATTTACTGGAATGAATGCATATTCCAGTTGGTATCATTTCTTTGGACACCTGTTCCTAACTCTTCTCTTTACTTCCCATTCATGCGTGCATTTATGAATGGATGAAGCTTTTGAGTTCCCACTAGGCACCAGGTATTGTTAGACGTGGGAAATAAAAAAGGAAATGGGACAAAAGTTATTAGTATAACAGATGCATTGCTAAGTCCGTTGTATGCATTATTTAGTGCTCACGGTATAGTTTTGGAAATCAGTATTACTATTTCAATTTCGCAGAAGAGAAAACTGAGGTCACTTACCTGGCAGTGGTCAGGTGGGCCAAGGAGGAAAGGCATTATATGCAGAGGCAACACCAGCCAGGGTGAATGCTCAGAGGTATAAAGGAGTTTGGCCTGGCCAGGAGCCACAGGCAAGATGGTATTGCTGGAGTGAAGCGGTCAGGTGGGGAGATGGAGCCCTGCCTTGGAAAGGGATGCCAGAAAGAGCTAAAGAATATTAACCATTTTGTAGGTGAGGGAAGCTATCAAAGAGTTTTAAGTTGGTCCCGGGCGCCTGGGTGGCTCAGTTGGTTAAGCGACTGCCTTCGGCTCAGGTCATGATCCCGGAGTCCCTGGATCGAGTCCCGCATCGGGCTCTCTGCTCGGCAGGGAGCCTGCTTCTGCCTCTGACCCTCCCCCCTCTCATGTGCTCTCTCTCTCATTCTCTCTCTCTCAAATAAATAAATAAAATCTTAAAAAAAAAAAAAAGAGTTTTAAGTTGGGGTGTGCCATGGTTAGATTTGCATTTAACCAAGATCACCCTGGTTCTGGTGTGATGTTGCATTTCTGCGGCAGCAGAAACCGCATGATGGTGCAGGGGGTGGGAGGGAAGGAGAGAGAAGTGGGATAGTGGAAGACCACTTAGGAATCTGCCGCTACGATCCCAGTGAAATCTTAAAGACAAACTAGGCAGTGGCTGGGACTTGAGATAGGAGGGGACTGTCAGAAGAGTAGGCAGATTGGGTGCATGAGTGGGGTGGTCCTTGGTGGTGAAGGGTCCGGTCAGGGTCAAGATGAATGGCTTGCTTGACTGAGTGGTTGATTTGTGTTTTTCTCTGAGAAAGGAATACGGGTTTGAGGTGGGGGGAGAAGGTAGAGTTAGTAGTGGATCTGTTGAATTTGAGTTCCTTATAAAACATTTAAGAGGTGCTGTCTAGTAAGCAGCAGGGTATATATGATCTTTAAATCCTCTTTCATCTCTGTAGGTCATTTATTTATGTATTATTCCTCTTCCTACAACTAAAAATGGTTTGAGGCTAACATTTCCTACCTTTGTGTAGGACCAGCCATGTTTATTAGATTTCTGCCCCTTGTTTAGAAACAAAAGGAAAAAAAAGTTGTGAATCCGTGCACACTCTTCTCTAATATGAGAAGTCTATAAGCTTGTTTCCTGAAGTATTGGTTAATGAATTGGTTAGTGATACAGCTTTTCAAGTACTATTCATAGAACGCCCAGTTGAACAGTTAGGTAAAACAGAACTGCCCCCCCCCCATTCCCCACCGCAAATGTGTACTCATTGGAGGCTAATGCATTTGCCCACTTTAACTAACTCAAGGCATCACCATTATTCATGGACAGTTTAACTTTCCATTTGTTGGTATTTGCCAAGGGAAGGCATTCTTATACTGTCAGGGAGGTCATAGTCATGGGAGCATTAAAGAAACAACAAAAACCTAAATATACTGACAAAACCTTTATTTCGTTTTCAAAACTTCTTTTCTACCTTTATGTGTAGAACTTAAATTATTTATAGTGATACTTTTCCCCTCTTACACTTGATTTTAAGAAAGGGGTCAAGGTAATGGTTAAAAACCAATTTGAATTTAAGGCTTTGAACTTAACTTTCACCTTTTTTGATAGATTTGGAGCCAGGGTAAGAATTAGGGCTTGAGAGGGGTGCCTGGGTGGCTCAGATGGTTAAGCATCTGCCTTTGGCTCAGGTCATGATCCCGGGGACTTGGGATCGAGCCCCACATCGGGCTCCCTGCTCAGTGCAGAGCCTGCTTCTCCCTCTCCCGCTGCCATTCCCTCCGCTTGTGCTCTCTGGCTCTGTCTATCTCTCTGTCAAATAAAAAAAATCTTTAAAAAAAAAAAAAAAAGAATTAGGGCTTGAGATCTTATTTCTCACCCCCTATTGTCTATGTTTATACCCCTCAGTCCTCTTGGAGATTCTGGGTTTTTTTCCTTCTGATATTTATTTTACCTTGCAACTTCGATCATAATCATATCATGCCAGTTTTCCCCTCTTTTCCTGCTCATTTTATTTTTCCCGGTACAGTGATTTTTAATTTTTTTTTCTTTGCTCCTCGGTGGGACGCATATTATCACAGGAAATATTAAGGGGCCAGTACTGTGTACATCAGGTAAGACCTGAACTGCTCTGGCTGGGGAGTGAGGCAGGGTTCTGCCGTTGGACTTCCCCGTTCCCCACCTCTCTGGGCAGCCTCCGGAGGATTTTTGTCAAACCTGAGCCTCAGAAGAACCATACTTAAAAATCACCCTGTGGCCGCTTAGCAGTTGCTCAGCTGTAGTGGCTTGCTTCCTGGTTTCCGGCTTCCTGATCAGTATTAAGAGGAACGCTGGGTAGGTGTTTGATTAAGTATTGATTTCCTTAAACTGGAAGACAGATTTAAAGAGGGTTTCGTTCTCTTCTGTGTCTTCAGGAAGGCTTCAGCTTATTTTTTATTTTTTTTTTAAAGATTTTATTTATTTATTCATGAGAGACAGAGAGAGAGAGGCAGAGGGAGAAGCAGGCTCCCCGCGGAGCAGGGAGCCTGATGTGGGGCTCGATCCCAGGACCCTGGGATCATGACCTGAGCCGAAGGCAGACGCTTAACGACTGAGCCACCCAGGCGCCCCATTAAAGATTTATTTATTTACTTATTTATTTTAGAGAGCGAGAATGAGAGAGAGAGAGTACATGAGAGGGGGAAGGGCTAGAGGGAGAAGCAGGCTCCCCGCCGAGCAGGGAGCCCGATGCGGGACTCGATCCCAGGACCCTGGGATCACGACCTGAGCCGAAGGCAGACGCTTAACCATCTGAGCCACCCAGGTGCCCCAGGAAGGCTTCAGTTTAAAAGGTTCCAGGCAGGTGAATGTTTTCTCATCTTTAAATTTGAAGTTGTTGTTTCTGTTGTTGTTTTCCTGTTTCTTTAAATTCTGTCTAGGAAAGCAACCCTGCACTTTTTTTTTTTTTTTTTTTTTGGTTTAATTGTGTTCATTTTATTTTGGCACACCTAGTCCTTGACGGTAAAGAACTTTCTCATTTAGAATAAAGGAACAAAAAAAGACTACAAAATTACAGAGCTAGGAGAGTGGATAATTTTGAAGGTGAGAGTTAAAAGAGTGACTTATATGTTTTGGCCATGTATGGCCTGAGAATATATACTAATGCCCTTGAGAAGACCTTGGTGGCAGGGAGTGAAGGTAACTGAGGAGGAACTGGGGATGGGGGAAGGGAGCAGTACCTACTCACAGTTGGAATTAACCTGGGTAAGGTATAAATGTTTAACTTGAGGCTAGTGGGGCTATAGGAAAAAGGAGAAGCCCTCTAGCATGAGTCATGGAAAGTCACATTTACCCAGTGCAGACAATTTTGTGTGGACTGGGATGGAGTTTGGACAGGATGTCCAAACAAGGTTTCTGCCCTTGTGACTCACGTCTGTGATTCACTTCTGGTCCCTTACTACCACTACTTGGCTTTGGCTAGCTTTGACAGTGACTCGGATCATGTGGAATGTAGCACGTGTTTCCCAATTTCTAGAAAGCTTTCAAAAATACAATCAGCAGTTATTTCTTCTTCATAGTCAGTCGCTGAGATTCTGAGGATACTTCCTTCCATCTTTCACCTCATTTCCTTCAGTCTCAGGGGTCAGATGTCTTTTTAAGGCAAATCTCTCTTGTCTCCTCTGTTCTTAACCTCTCGATCTACTAGCAACTCCATAGCCTATAAACTGGATAAAGTATTTTTTTTTTAAAGTGAGTTTTTAAAAGAAAAAAAAAACATCATTTGTAAAATCGGAGTTCATGGAGATGCTTTGCCTCACAATTCGCTTTTTTGGTGTCCTCCAGTCATGCTTTTTACCACCATCAAAGACCTCCTCGTTATCAAGTGCAGTGGACCCTTTCACTCTCACCTCCTGTTTGACTTCTCTGTGATACTGGACACTGCCTTTTCTTCTTTTCTTCCTGGAACATTTTTCCCTTTTGGCTTCTCCATGCCATCACCACCCTCTTTGGAGATTTCCTTTTTGTTTTTGGGAGACTGTGCACCATCATGATTAATAGCCTGCAGTTCTATGGCCTGTCTTCAGGTACTGACTCTGCTACTTGCTTGATGGTCCCTTGGATGATTCTCCAAACCTTTCTAAGGCAATGTGTATCTTCACCTATAAAATGAGATGATCCATGTGAAGCTCTGAACACTGTGCTTGGCTCATTGACACACTGAGCAAATATTAGGGGCCCAATGCAGGGGCTTGAACTCATGACCCTGAGATCGAGACCTGAGCTGAGATCAAGAGTTGGACGCTTAACTGACTGAGCTACCCAGGCACCCCTTAGCTGCCATTCTGATTGTAGGGGACCTTCCCTTCTCTGCTTGTTCTCCTTGCCACCCCACTAACATTGCCTTTTGTGATAGCCTCCTCACACAGCTCCACTGACCACTTATGTACTCTGGTAACTGACAAAGCCTGCTTCTCTTCCAGTATACCTACTGGGGAGAAACGTAAGACCAGTCATCCTATTGCCCAACCAAAAAAGGAATCATCCTAATTGGTTCCTTCTGCCTTGGTTCTGTTCCTGTCTGTCTTCTCCTTTCCATTTCCACTGCTCCTGACTTGGATCAGGCCCTCTCTTCTTCCTTGGTTAGTTGTTTTTACAACAGCCTTCCTGTCTCCACTCTTGCCTAGTCCATTCCGTTGTCTCCACTGCTGCCCCAGTAATATCACTGGGCACAGTCGACATTGTTCTTCCCTACTGAAATGTCCCCTAATGACTTCCCCTTGCCTACAGGATGGTCAGCACTTCTTAGCATGGCCATGCAGCTCCTCCTTACCTCCCACCATGACCACCATTTGCTTTTCTCTGCATACTTACTGTTTGTTTCAGTCTGTTCAAACTCTTAATCCTTTGTCCAAAGCACCAGAGTTTTTCATTCTTTCATGTTTTTATGCATGCTGGATTATACCTTCCTGTACTTCTCTGCTTTCTTGAACCTGCCTTGGAAAATCACAGGCAACTTTCAAGACATTTTTTGGGAAGTTTTTCTGATATCTTTTCTTTCCACTCTTCCCAACTCAGCCCCTCCTTTATGTGTATATGTACCCTGATGAAACCTGTGTGTGTGTATACTCTACTGTACTTGATTATTTACGTGCCTGGCATGTTCTCTTGGCTTTTAGAGATCATCACTTTTTCCTAGTGATTAGTACAATTAGTCCGCATGTGGAAAGCATTCAAAAAATGGTTATTGAGTGAATGAATAGACAGACAAGAGAACGAAGTTATCTGTCATGTCAGTCCTAGGTTCTAACACTGAGAGAACCTGTGGTATTTATTCACTTTTTTTTTTTTAAGATTTTATTTATTTATTTGACAGAGAGAGGCACAGTGAGAGAGGGAACACAAGCAGGGGGAGTGGGAGAGGGAGAAGCAGGCTTCCCGCTGAGCAGGGAGCCCGAGGTGGGGCTCGATCCCAGGACCCTGAGATCATGATCTGAGCCAAAACCAAGAGTCGGATGCTCAACCGACTGAATCACGCAGGCGCCCCTCTTCAGTTTTAGATAGAACCTTAACAGGAGTTTTGAAGGACTGCAAAAGCATTTGTTAGTAAAAGTTAATGCTGGGATCCTCCTTTTATCATAAGATAGAAGTTTAGGACTCAGTATTCATAAAGCCTTCTGATTCTAAAGAACTAATGATATTGCAGATTTTGAGGGGGAAGCCTTAAAATATTTTGATGATTAAAAGCACTACATGGGGACGCCTGGGAGGCTCAGTCGGTTAAGCGTCTGCCTTTTACTCAGGTCGTGATCCCAGGCTCCTGGGATCAAGTCCCACATCAGGCTCCTTGCTCAGCGGGGAGCCTGCTTCGGGATCTGCCTGCCACTCCCCCTGCTCCTGCTTTCAATCTCCCTGATAAATAGATAGATAGATAGATAGATAAATAAATAAATAAAAGCACTACATGTATGATAATATAAGCATAACAGCAAACCTTATGAAGCATGTCTTCCAATATATTTTTATAAAGTTCTTTTTTTTTTTTTAATTTTGTCAGAGAAAGAGAGCGCGTGCGCACAAGCAGGGGGAGGGGCAGGCAGAGGGAGAAGCAGGCCCCCTGCTGAGCAAGGAGCCGGATGCAGGACTGAATCCCAGGACCCTGGGATCCTGACCAGAGCTGAAAGGCAGACGCTTAACAGAGCCACCCAGGTGTCCCTACTTTTATAAAGTTCTAAATTCAAAGATTTGGCATATGAATTACCAAATATCTTTTCAGGCTTTACCAGGTTATCTTAAAATCCCTAAGTAAATATAAAGAAACAGGACTAGATGAAAAGTTATGTAGTAAAAATACTGCTTGGAGTTGAGTGCCTAGGGCAGGGCATCAAGTTTCAATGCAGGTTCAGCATGCCCTCGATCAAAGTGGCAAGAGACTTAAATGGAAGGAATCCTGCAAGGAAGTGCCCTCTGTGAATCTGGGGGTGTCACCGGGGCATGGACACTGGGGGCGATGCCCAAGGGACGAAGGCCTTGGAAGCCAGACCTTCCCATTAATGGTATTGCAGGTGGACCAGGATAGCTCATGCACTGAATTGGTTCTGCTAATCCAAACTGTAAGTGGTCCTCTTCCCATTTCAAATGGGGTTATCAAATGGTAAATTTATTTAAAGACTGAACATGATATAGAGCAATGGCTTGCTTTGTTATTATTTGCTTTGTCTGTATTGGTCATGCCATGAATAATATCACTGTGTTTCCTGTCCCAGGTTCTTAAAGGCACCGTGGTTGCCTTCCCTGAATTTGATGAGCGGGCTGATGCAGAAACTCTTCGGAAGGCCATGAAAGGCCTGGGTAAATTCAACCTTCCTTTTGTTCTTAAAACAACAACAACAACAACAACAACAAACATATGACCTTTGTTTTTTCAAACAAAAAGTCACTGATTTACAGTAAGATTAATTTTAGAATATTTTATCTGAAATGTATAAAAAGAGGGAAGATACATGAAAGTAACAAAATAATATGACTGATCATCCCTAATATTCAATCTCTAGAACTGAACAGAAAGTTAAATTTGGCCTCTTTGTTTTTTAGCTTTTCAGCTTTACCTGGGAGGTAGCTGACCAAGTAGATAAGCAGACATTCCTGAAAGTGATCAGCTGTGCAGGCCTTTGTCCCCTTTGCCCGATCAGGTGTCTAGTTCTGCAGTCTCTTGCATTCAACTATCTTCTCTTTCCCCAGTCTCCTTTCTAGCCATGTATAAACCTCTCATCTGGAGGATTTCTACGCAGAACTGATCCTCTCTCCTCAGGCTCCTTCTGTATTAGTGTCCATGAGTGGGGATCTACCTTCTTCAAATTTGGTTCTGACCCCTTCTCTCTCCATTCTGAATATCTTGTGAGATTTCTGTTGTAGCAGGATTAGCCTTAGCTTTCTGGCCTTGCACGCCCTTCCTCAGTATCCCAGCCCACATTGTCGGACTCAGCTCATGTTACCACTCCGTGTGTTCTCTGACCCAACCATGCTGGGTTATCTGCTATTCATGAAAACCCTGTATTTTCCTACTGCTGAGCTTTTCTCTCATTTTAAAGGCCTGTCCTCTTAACCTGTATCATCGCCTGATAAAACCCTTCCATCCTTCACGACTCTTTTGGGTGTCACCTTCTCCATGAAGTTTTCCCAAAACTCCTTCCACCTATCAGCTAAGAGAACCTCCTCTGAAACCCCATTCAACACCTGGACCTCTCCTGAGGCACTTGTAACAGTCTGCCTTAGCTCAAGGTTGTCCATGTGTATTTGTATTTTTTACCCTAAATTGTAACTTGAAACCAGGGTCTGTATCTTTCTCCTCTCTTCATCTGCTATAACACTCAACACCTGCCTTGTGAATATCCATTGTTTGAGTAACTATCTGTTGCAAGAAAAACTAGGTGCGCTCAGTTTTTAAAAAGTCAGGAATATTTTTCTACCTACTTCACAATACATCAGGAATAGGGGATAGTTTATATTGAAAATATAACACGTTATATGTTGTGCATTTTGTAGCTTAATGAATTATTTAATAAGTCTATTTTATGAGGTAAGGAATCAAAGTGACTGGGGCGCTGGTCCCAAAGGTTATTGAGACAGTGGGCATGGGGGAGCCAAGATGTAATTCTTCGAACATAAATTGCAGGCACTGATGAGGAGAGCATCTTGACTCTGTTGACATCCCGAAGTAATGCTCAGCGCCAGGAAATCGCCGTGGCTTTTAAAACTCTATTTGGCAGGGTAAGACTGCACTTCATCCTAAATTAGAATGTGAGAGCCCCGATATGGTTTAAGGCTAGTTTGAACTCTACGAATATTCCTTTGTAAACATTATTTATTCTATTATTCTGATTTTACTATTCCTTTTCTCTTTATAAGGGTTTTTTTTTTTTTTTTTAAGATTTTATTTATTTGATAGAGAGAAACACAGCGAGAGAGGGAACACAAGCAGGGGGAGTGGGAGAGGGAGAAGCAGGCTTCCCGCGGAGCAGGGAGCCCGATGCGGGGCTCGATCCCCAGGATCCTGGGATCATGACTTGAGCCGAAGGCAGACGCCTAACGACTGAGCCACCCAGGCGCCCCATCTTTTAAAGTTTCTTAATTATCAGCTATTGGTTTACAGTGTTCACCCAACTTATCCCCATAATTGTTTTCCCTTGCTTGATGCTACCAAAGTGCCAAAAGATCCCATGGTGATAGCTGCCTCTCTTCTTGCCTGCTTCCTTCTCAGGACTGTTTTATTAGCTATTTTCTAGATGCAAACCTGTATGATAGTCTGTTTTATTGTGACATAGTACATTCTTGGTTCCTCGTGGAGTGGTATTTTAATAAATGTGTTTTTAGTTCATTGATTTAAATGCTCTTATTTGATTAACAGATCAAATAAAAATTAAATTTGTTACTTAAATGAATTACTGTTACTTAAATGAATTACTGTGTATATGAGAAACTTAAACATAATTTTGTTATTCTGAAAATTTGTTTTTATCATTTAATTAAAAAACAAATGCAAAGCAAACAAGCAAACAAAAAGAGTATTCTGAACATAGTTTCTGGTTTCTTATGTGCTGAAACTGGAATGGGTAGGGAATACTGCTTTTCTTTTCATAATTATATTTTCTCCATTGTAGCAGCTGTCTCTTGGTAGTCAGGAGCATAATTATAAACATAATTCATTATGTATTAGAATATTAATAAATATTGAGAGAAAAAATTATTTTGTTTAGGTATGATAGGCTAGATTTTGTCATTTGTAAAAATGCATTTATGATTTTATTTTGGGAAAATTGTTTTTAAAGATAAACGTGTTTCTCAAAACAGTATTTTTAAACTTTCTTTAACCTATTTTTATTCATTTTTTAATTGTGAAGTTCAGAAAAACATTTCTTAAAAACAAATACCTTGACACATAAGTGGCTTTGTTTTAGCTTAAGCTTTAGGTCATGTCAAAAGTACATTATTCAAAACTGGGGTTTTGTTTAACTCACATGTCTTTTGTCTGCTTGGAGATGGCAACATAAATAATTCATTCGTGCAAAGGGCTATGCTTTATATTTAAGAAGAATCTCCTTAAAATTTCTGCCTGGTTCACAGATTTGTATTTTCTGTAATTTAGGACCTTCTGGATGACCTGAAATCAGAACTGACTGGAAAATTTGAAAAATTAATCGTGGCTCTGATGAAACCTTCTCGGCTTTATGATGCCTATGAACTGAAGCATGCTCTTAAGGTAAAAGAATTAGTGAAAGGGACATTCTTGTCATGAATACTGTTATTTTGTGTTGATAATTACACTTAAAAATTTTTGAATTATTTCTGTGAGGGTTTCTTGGAGGACAAAATTGCGTAGGAGGCAAAAAGAAGAAAAGGAGGGAGAAAATTACAAGTGTGTCATTTAATCTTTTTGTATAGTTAACTCAGTAATAGTGGCTATTTAAAATTTTAATATTTTTTGTAGCTCTTTGTATTTTATCTTCATGCCTGTTTTCTAATTTTGAGATGTGTTTAAAAAATGTTACAGGTTAAGTGTTTTATCTTTTAAAATAGAAAGTTGCCTGATTATGAAATAATAATATTGTTAATCATCTTAGGTTAAAAAAATAACGCTACAGAGAGAATTTTCAGATAGGAAGGATTTTCTAATACCCTTCCCTTCTTTCCTATACTTCTAAATACTAAAATAGTATATATAATACCAAAATAGTAGCTGATAATCTTATTATAATTTCATTGTAGCAAATAACTAAATGTACATTCCCTCGACTGGTGTTTGGAATATTGTATAAATATGACTACTTTGAAACATTTGTTTAGACTTACGGGACAGGAAGTAGTACAGTCAGTGGTAGATTTTGAATGGGCAAAAGGAAATTTAACAACAAGGAGATAATATAGCACAGGAATTCTTACTTATGGAGTGAAAGGAGAAGAGGCCTTATCAAGTTAGGAGCTTTTCTGTGCTTATTCTCTTCATTTGCCCACAGTGCTTCTTTTGGAGTAAACAAAATCTCAGGTTATTGAAAAAGGGCCTTTTTGTGGAGTACTTCTGAAATGTCAGTAGTAATTGAAATTCTGCCAGAGCATAAACATAGGTTTTTTAGTGCTTAATTTTTTTTTTTTAAAGATTTTATTTTATTTTATGTATTTGAGAGAGACCACAAGAGGGGGGAGGGTCAGAGGGAGAAGCAGACTCCCTGCCGAGCAGGGAGCCCGATGCGGGACTCGATCCCGGGACTCCGGGATCATGACCTGAGCCGAAGGCAGTTGCTTAACCAACTGAGCCACCCAGGTGCCCCTTGTGCTTGATTTTTGAAAAAGAAACAGAGATATAAAGAGAATAAGGCTTAAATATGCTATTTTTAAAAATTAAGTTCAGCTCTATCATTGCTTGTAGCTTCTAATTTAGCAGTGTAGATAGACTTTTATCAGAAGAAGAAAGAAAACCAACTAAAATTACAGTTAACCTTTGAACGACACAGGTTTGAACTGTGCATATACTGATTTTTTACAGTACAGTATAGTTACTGTATTTTCTCTTCCTTATGATTTTCTGAATAGCATTTCTTTTCTCTATCTTACTTTATTGTGAGGATACAGTATGTAATACATAAAACATACACAACGTGTTAATCGACTGTTTATGTTATCGGTAAGGCTTCCGACGAACCGTAGTAGGCTCTTTGTAGTTAAGTTTTTAGAGACTCAAAAATTATACACAGACTTTTGACTTGGGAGGTGGTCATTGCCCCTAACTCCCACGTTGTTCAAAGGTCAACTGTATGTTCCAAAAATCCAGAAAGCATGTTTCAGTTCCTTTGTACTGATCCAGTTCCTAGTAACTAAGCAATGCTACATTTATTATTTCCTTTGGTACAGAATTGGAAATTCCATGGAAAACTTAATTTGAGGGCAGGGGCTTTATGTTTTGAGATACAATTGTTTAAGTGTCAGTGCTCCTCCATGTAAATTTATGTAAAGTTTTCATTTTTACTCTTTCAGTCTTCTTAATTTCATGTTTCATTAACATGTTTTACTTTCAAACTATTTAGAATGAAACTATTTAGAATAAAATTAAAAATTTATATAATCTCTTATGTGTCATATATCACATACATGCAATAAACGTTTTTCATTAGACAAAAAAGGATAAAATTGTCTTTGGAAAGAAAATAAATTGGAAATGTTTTAATTCTGTAACTAATAGAACTTGTATACAAAGAAGTGAATATTAAGTTGGATAGTTTATATAATTATATAATTATGCAATTTGGGTAATATCTATTCTAGGAAAATAACTTTCATCTTATTGACGTATGTTCTCTATTAAAAATAAATCTCCAAACAGGGAGCTGGGACAGATGAAAAAGTACTGACAGAAATTATTGCTTCAAGGACACCTGAAGAACTGAGAGCCATAAAACAAGTTTATGAGGAAGGTAAACATTTGGAATTTTATTTCCCCTTCATCTCCAGTCACTTTTACACTTTTCTAAAGTGAGTGCAGTTCTTCATGGTTACAGGAGGCAGGCCATACGTGATTGCTGAATAAACGAGTGAGCGAATGAATGAATAAGCAACAATTCAAGCTCGTTTTCCTTCAGTAAGGAAAAGACTGCTTTTTCCTGGACCTGTATCTATTTTGGTACTTAAGAGAAGCTTCTGATGAAGATAGGAGTTTACTTTTACGTAGAATTTGCAACTAGTGTAGGGACATACAGGTTGTTTTTCTTTTACATGAACTTCAAGATGTAGGTGGTTTTTCTTCCTGAAAAAAAAAAAAAATCAGTTTTAATGTTAGTAGAAGTTAAGAGTTACCTAAAAGGCCCTTTTGGAATTTGGGAAAAGAAACCTTGTCCAGACCAGAGTTGATGAAAATGTTTGAGTAAATGTGTGTCATTTTAGTCAATGGCAGTGCTTGAATACTCTGCATTTTTTTTTTTTTTTTAAGATTTTATTTATTTATTCATGAGAGACAGAGAGTGAGAGAGGGGCAGAGGGAGAAGCAGGCTCCCAAGGAGCAGGGAGCCCGATGCGGGACTCGATCCCAGGACCCTGAGATCATGACCCGAGCCGAAGGCAGTCGCTTAACCAACTGAGCCACCCAGGTGCCCTGAATACTCTGCATTTTAATTTTTCTCTTTGGTGTGCCTTACTTTTTTTGTGAAAAAAAAATCTATCATTTCAATCTGAAGTATGTTCTATGAATGGAACCAAGAAAATGAAATAAAAAGTAGAGTAGAGTGTTCTTTGCTCGTCACATTTTCTGTACCAGACCCTTTCCCCTACCTGACTGAGCAGACTGTTGAGATTATCAGCTCAGTCAGCAGACCAACAAGTTGAGTGCCTTCAGCTAGGAAAATGGGTCCCTGTCTTGGCACTAGTTTATTTATCTTAGAAATGACATTGTAACTCAGCAAATCAGAACAGTGTGAAATTTAAATAATTAACTTTCTGAAGTGCTGGATCTTCTTTCCTGCTTCTCGTTAAAGTTGGATAGGTCCCAACCACTAAGGCAGAGGGGATACATGTAACGTTAAGTGCAGAAGATCACCTGTGCGTTTTATTTGATGTCATATTCAAAGATCTCTCTCTGGGGATGGTGACCTTTGTGAGGGAGCCTTGTGTGCTGGATGACAGACGGGGTGCTGTCACGTACTACGCCCTGGCTGTGTGTCTGGTGGTGCGCTGGCTGTCAGGAATGACACAAAGGGTTCCCACACCATAGCTCCCGTACTCAAGGAGTTTGCAGTCTCTTTGGGAGTGACGTGATTTAGAAACTGACTGCGGCTGTTCAAGGATAGCAGAACCCAAACTAAAGTCAAATACCAAAAAATGTTTCATGCCAGAATTCATTTAGAGCAGAGAGGTCATCCAGGCTCTTGATGTTAGAAGAGGCTCTGTGGTGCAGTCAGACAAGGTTTCCAGACGAGGTAGGTTTTGGGGAGGTGAAGAAAACATTTTTGGCGTGTTCATCCGTTCATCCCTGGTCTGGAATGGCATGGGGACTAGAGTGAGAGCAGTATATGGAAGGAGTGGAAAGAAGCTGGCTGTCATGGAGGGTATGTGCATGTCTCGTGCGGGAGATAAACAGAGTAAATGCAGGCTCTGTTGTTGATGGTTTTACATGACTGGGTGAGAGCTTTGCACTTGATTCAGAGGTGGTGTAATGGGCGGTGGAGTACTGAAGGAAGGAGATTTGAATCAAGAGGCTGATTAGATAGCTATACATGTGGGGAGGTAAGCTAGGCAGTTATGGCCCAACCTAGGTGGGCCATAGGTTGGTGGGAGGTATGACGGGGATAGATTAGAGGGAGGGGAACTATGTGAAACGATTTGATCATTAATCACATACAGGTTTTGTAGTACGCGAAGGGATAGAAGAGTCCTTCAACATTTTGTATTTAGGTAACTGGTTGAAATAAAGATGGAGCTCTTCTAGACATTTATTTATTTAATATTATATTATATATTATATTATATTTAGTTAGCCAGCATGTCATAAGGTTTTGATGTAGTGTTCTAACAATTCATTAGTTGTGTATAACACCCAGTGCTCATCACCACATGTGCCCTCCTTAATACCCATCACCCGGTTACCCCATCCCTCTACCCCCCTCCCCTCTGTAACCCTCAGTTTGTTTCCCAGAGTCCAGAGTCTCTCATGGTTTGTCTCCCTCTCTGATTTCTCTCCATTCAGTTTTCCCTCCTGTCCCTGTGGTCTTCTAGATCTTTTAAAACAGAAGTGTCAGGCTTTTAAAGTTTGTCTGCTTTCAAATAATGATTTTTTTTTTTTAAGATTTTATTTATTTATTTGACAGAGAGAGAGACAGCGAGAGAGGTAACACAAGCAGGGGGAGTGGGAGAGGGAGAAGCAGGCTTCCCGTGGAGCAGGGAGCCTGATGCGGGGCTCGATCCCAGGACCCTGGGATCATGACCTGAGCCGAAGGCAGACGCTTAACAAATGAACCACCCAGGCGCCCCTCAAATAATGATTAAATATTTAAATGTCTTAGAGCTGCCTTCAATAGCAGCTGTTTGAGTTAGTGAAGAGGGTGCATAGACTTTTGTAGATTCCAGTTCTCCCCTTTCCTGTGGCATTATGTGGAATAACTGGAAATAGAGCTGGGAGGGGGCATATTTTAAAACATCACAGCTGTCTCTCAGAGTTAACTTTATTTGCTGCAGAGGAAAAAATATCTTATTAGGGGAAAGAATGGCCGTGCCTAAAGAAAGAAAAGCTCAGAATTTTAGAGGATAGAAGACCTTTGGAAACTAATCATGTAAAATTTGTGAAAGAAAGCATTACAGAGTTTAAAATTATGATCAATTATATGTTAGAGGTTTTCCTGTACCCATCACATGTCTACAGAGTATTAATTGCATTGGTTGAGAGTGTTTCTGAATGGCTGAGTCTGGATTTAGGCTTGAATTGAGTGCTTTTGAGAGACTTTAATTTGTTTTCTACCAGTCACTCATTTAAGCATTTGCCTTTAGTCTTTAGAGCACTCAGAGATGGAGTAGAGAACATTTATACTAATCAGATATTCCTTCCTTTATGTCTCCTCCATTTGATTCATGGCAGGATATCTTTTTTAGTTGAAAGAAGCTATAAATAAGTATGAAATTATTCTGTTGCAGAATATGGCTCAAGCCTGGAAGATGACGTGGTGGGGGATACATCAGGGTTCTACCAGAGGATGTTGGTGGTTCTCCTTCAGGTATTGGGTGGAGACTATTTAGAGTTTGATTAAAAAATCTGAAGCTGGACTTGTCTGAATCTAGTTAAGTAAGGTCATTTAAAATTCTTTAATCATTTCTCATACTTGCCTGATTGTGGTTGTATGTTGCCTGTGTTTGTTTGTTTTTCAGAATATCTGACCTAAACTCTAATAGCTAGCTAACTTACGGTTTTGTTTTTTTTTCTGCTTTTTTAATTTAAGATATCACTATTCTCTTTCATTCATAGGATTTAAAATCAAAAGGGTCAGATTGGTTTTGGACAGTGCTGTGTAATGATATGAAATATTGTAGAATTGCTATCTTAAAATCGTATTATTCCTAAGAGAAAGAGCTTTATTTGCACAACCATCAGGTGGAACTAATTTTCCTTTTGAATAAAAATGCTCATGTAATTCAATAATGTGACATTATTTCTTTTCTTTTCTTTTTTTTTTTTTTTGTGACATTATTTCTTGTAGGCTAATAGAGACCCTGATGCTGGAATTGATGAAGCACAAGTTGAACAAGATGCTCAGGTGAGATGTGATATGTGGTGACTTTATTATGACATATGAATGAAAAAAAGAATCCATGATAATGGAAAATCATAATATAGATTGTGATAGCATCTAAAAATAATGTTATTTATGGGCCCTTTACAAATCATAAGACTCATAAGTATATTTTTCTCATTTTTATCTGGCCAGCTAAATGTTTTGTCCCAAAAGGGAAATGAAATAAAATGAGTTACATATAAATAGTGAATTTTGCCTAGATATATATATTTTTTTGGTGATTATGGAACTTCACGAAATGGGTAATTT
Organism: Mirounga leonina; assembly: GCF_011800145.1. Taxonomy (NCBI): domain Eukaryota; kingdom Metazoa; phylum Chordata; class Mammalia; order Carnivora; family Phocidae; genus Mirounga; species Mirounga leonina. Next base: position 65,397 of record NW_023270620.1, read on the forward strand.
TACCAAAAAATATAGGTATTATTGATTCCACTGCTAGTGAGGCAGTAGGTGTCTTGGCAGGAGAGGATAAAGAAAAAAGAATGAGGTATTTTAGTGATAAATGGTGTTTTAATACATAGTAGATTATCAGTTACCGTAGTATTTGGGAATTCCTCCACCTTTCTTTCGATAGAATTCTAAATAGGATTGTTCTCTTGTCAGCTGCTTTTGAGTGACTTCCAAATGAAATTCTGTACTTAAGTGGCTTTTAAATCCTAGTATAGTCTCACTATTGTTAGCAAGTAATCAAATCTTAACTATAGAGAACAAACTGATGGTTACCAGAGGGAAGGTGGGCAGGGGAGTAGGTGAAATAAGTGATGGGGATTAAAGAATACACTTATGATGAGCACGGAGTAATGTATAGAATTGTTGAATCACTGTATTGTACGCCTGAAACTAATATAACATTGTATGTTAACTATACTGGAATTAAAATATGTTTAAAAAACTTAAAAACATAAGTAGTCAAATGTGGGAAATATTAGGAAATTTGAAACATGAGACTTGAAAACTGGAAATTGGTAATAAAGGAATTATTTGCATTCATAGAATCACATACCGTAGTCCTGTTTCTCTGGTCACATGTTTCAAGTAATAATTCTTTTTTTTTTTAAATATTTAAAAAAGATTTTATTTATTTATTCATGAGAGACAGGCAGAGGCAGAAGCAGGACTCTGGGATCACACCTGAGCTAAAGGCAGATGCTTAACCAACTGAGCCACCCAGGCGCCCCAAGTAATATATAATTCTGATTGTTAGTCATACACCATTGAAAAAGGAAGAGCCATCTTCACTCCTCCAGTTGACTCTTCTCTATGAAACAACAATTGGATGTGTAATCTGAATTTGCTAATGGGAAAGAGAGAGCATTATTATTCTTTTGGGTGGGTAGATTTTATAATGGTTTCAGAATGCTGTCATCTCTTTGCCTTGCTGGAGACAGAAGGAAAGCAAATGGACATGTACGGGGGACTGTCTATGCAGTATTTGATGCTTCCCTCACTATTCTCCATAAAATGCAAACCTCTTGTGTCACGTCCCTATATAAAACCTTAAAACTTCAGTGGATACCATTATCCTCAGAATAAAGTTCAAGCCCCTAAATGTGATTTATAAGCCTCTTTGTTATCTGCCCCTTGCTTGCTTTTACCTCCAGCCTCTCTTGCTCTGTCTCCACCTGACCCTTCCTCCACCCATTCACCGGACTACTTCCTCTTCAGGAGTCAGTCCTCAGGTTAGTTGTTTATCAGGTATCCCTGTCTGACTCTCCCCGCCCCCAGCCCCGCCCCCCAAGTGGATGTCAGGTGCCCCTTACAGGGGCAGTCCAGCTGCCTTCTATTGAAGCTGTCTATTTACTTGACTGCTTGCCCAGGGCACTCGGAGCTGTCCGTTCAGTTTGTATCCTTTGGATCTAGCATACAGTAGGCACTCAGTATATAACTGGTGAATGGGTTAGTGTATACCTCTGAAGTACAGGGGAATAATTTCTCTTTTATAGATAGAGAAACTGAGGCTCAAGGATTTGAGAATCAAACCCATGGCCACCACTGACCGGTAGTGGAGCTGGGATTCATACCAGGGCCTGTCTAACCCCAAAGCCCTTTCTCTTTCAACTAGACAACGGTCTGTGTTCTTGCCTGCTAGTTCCTCTCCCCTCAGCACCTACACCATATAAAAGGCTTATTAAATGTAGATTGGAAGCACAAATCCAGCTTAACTCTGCCTTCTTGGAGGAAGGAATTTGTGTCCTTGAGAAGAGAGTGCTAGATCAGGCCTTCAAAACTGTACTCCCAACTGTTGGAGACAACGTATTGCTTTCCAAGCATTAATTATTTGTGGGCTTCATAGGAATTGGTGTGATTCTCACCCTCGGACTCTCAAGAGTAGTCTAGATGTTTTTTGGTGGTCACGGTGGAAGAAGCCAACTCTAGTAGTCTCAAATGACCGCAGCGAGGCCTACATTGGTGGGCAGTGGGCTCATTTCCCAGCACAGTTGGTGATGCAATGAGAGGATTGCCGCAGTGTGAGGCCAGGGAGTGGAAACAGTGCATCTTCCCCTCATTTTCATTGATTTCTCTCCTCAGAGCACTCAGTGTATAGCAGTGCTTCTCGGACTTTCAAGTGCTTGTGAATCACCTGGGGATCTCCTTAAACTGCAGGTTCTGACTCAGTGGGTCCGGGTGGGGCCTGGGATTCTGTATTTCTAACAAGCTCTCAGGTGATGCCTCTGGGGTCTTGGGACCACACTTTGAGTACCGGGGCTGTATGGGTGTCACCTACCTGTTGTGCAGAGCATATGCCCATTCAGGACCGTGAAGGGGAACCTTTATACATCTGAAAACTGTCTTATGAAGTTACTTTAAAATATCCCTTGAATAGCGGGGCATGTGGGTGGCTCAGTCAGTGAAGCATCTGCTTGGCTCAGGTCATGACCTCAAGGTCTCAGGGAGCCTGCTTCTCCCTCTTCTTCTGCCCCTTCCCCTGGCTCATGTGCTCTCTCTCTCTCTCTCTCTCAGCTCTCTCAAATAAATAAATAAAATCTTTAAAAAAAAAATCCCTTGAATAGAATTCAGGTTTTCTTTACCCTTTCGGTGATCAGGAACAACAAAGAACATGCTACACTGGCTATTAGTCTTTGATTCTTTAAAATGTATTTATTGGGGCACCTGGGTGGCTCAGTTGATTGGGCATCCAACTCTTGATTTCTGCTCAGGTCTTGATCTCAGAGTCCTGAGATGGGCCACCTCAGAGCCTGGGGCTCTGTGCTCAGCAGGGAGCCTGCTTCTCTCCTTTTCCCTCCCGGCCTGCCTCTCCCCCCCTTCACACTCACATGCGTGCCCGCGCGCGCGCGCGTACTCTCTCTCAAATAAATAAATAAATCTTTGAAAAAAATGTATTATTACTAATGAATTCAGCTTGTTAAAAATAATTTTCCTTTTGGTGTTATGAAAAAGAACACACCCATTTCTTTCTTGTAGCAAGGGCAGCTGGACTGTTGTCACTAATGGGAATTTAAGTTTTCTTAACCGAGAGTAAGCTGAGACAAAGGGCCCTTATATAAGCTTTTGAATTTTTTTCTCTGCTGATACCTGGCACTAAGAGGATTCCTTTCATTTCAGGGATTTGATAAGCCACAGTGAGTCATTCACCTGGGAATTCAACATTTTGTAGATAATTCACTTTACTTTCTTACATTTTTATTTTTATTCATTTATTTATAGTGGTTTTTTTTTTTTTTTTTTTTTACTTTCTTACGTTTTTAATGTGTTAAACTGATTTTACCTCCTCCCTCTCTAAAACCTTCTTTCCTGATCTTGGAGATAAACCTGAAGGAGGGGGAAGAAAGGGGAAGGGTTGGGAATCAATGTTTACTGAGTACCTGCTATTGATTACCTGACACTCTTTGATGCATTAGTTATATAAGTTGCATAATCTCCATTAATGACTCTGTAGAAATATTAATCTTATTCTAGGTGAGGACACGGAGACTCAAGAGATTAACTCATCTAAGATCTCACAGATAAGGATGAGGCCCAGGTCTTTTTGACTCCAAAACCTCTGCACTTTGCACTGAACCAGAGGTTATCAAACTGTGTTCAAATGTAAAGCTCCCTCTGAGGGAAGAGGGGAGGGTGAGGAGGTGTGAGGGGCCCTCATCCAGAGCTGCTCCGTGGATGTTCATCATCCTCATTTAGAAGAAAGCACTCTTACATTAAAACATGACAAAACAAAACTTTTAAATATTCCACATGAAGATTATCATTACTGCATATGATTTACTTAATAGTTTGAGTAAATATTGATCTCAAACATAATCCTTTTGAGAAAATGAAGAGTTATAGTTTAAAATAGCCATTTCACAAATTATTCCATATAACAGGCTTAACTGCTGTACCTACCAGAGAAGATTTCTAGAAATATGGAATAGTTGTTAAGAAAGGAGGGCTTCAGGAATGCTTTTAAGTATAGTAGGGGATGTACCCTCTCTCTCGTAGGTATTAATGTGTGTGTATATCTTATCTATGTGTAGAAAACATGTTAGAGGTAGTAACCAATATCTTTGGGATATTGGCCTTCATGGTAATTTTTTTCTTATCCATGTTTTATCTCGTACAAAATTTTTCAGTGAACACATGTTATTTTTGTTATTAGACTTAAAAAGTTACTTTAAGACGGGTCTGTAATACCATGATATAGTTCTAAACTTGAGATACTTGCATGCCTTTCATAGTAAGTCTCTTCTCAGTTTTGAAGAACATGCTCACATAACCAGGATTGATATTACTTATTTTTATCGTTAAATTAATTTCAAAACTGAGTGTAAAGATGTGATACATTTTTCAAAATTCCCTGGAAATACAACAAAAAACGGATATATATCACCGAAATCTACATTCTTAAACACACTATGATCAAAATTTCTACATCCAAACACGTGCTATGATCACACCACCTTCTGTCCTTACTTGGTTTGCCGCTTGTGAGCAGAAAGGCCGCTCCAAGTAGCAGGCTCAGCAGACTGCATTTGTCTTGGTTTAATAGGTGTACTTAACTAGAAATGAACAAAAGGGTAGTGTAGACATTTTAAAGGTTGATTCACTGGGTTTTAATAAATTATCCACATCTCAATAAGTGGACTCAGGTTTAATGATGGTGTTTGTATATAATTTTATTTTTTCAACAATTATATGAACACTAAAAAGCATATATTTTCCATGTAAAAAAAAGTAAATGTAGACACTCAAACTATTCAAAAAGTATATATTAGTTGCCTACTACATGCCAGGCATTGTGCTATACCCACGACCTTTTAAAAATTCGTTATGATCTTTTAGAAATGTGAAAACTCTTTGTAGCTAGTTTTGGTTAAACTGTAGTTGAAAAGAGAAAATACGGAGTTTATTTTTTATCATGTGTTGCTGAACAACTGCCGAGTAAACAACACACAAAACGTAGTTAAGCTCCTTTTCCAGTCTGTAAGTGGATGTGTCAACAGTGAGGTAATCAGAAATTTCTACCAACCACACCATTGCCCCGGAAAGCGTGGAAGTCCCATAGACATTTTGGGAACATTTAATCTTGCCCTGTTGCTGTGATTTATTGCTTTGACTCATTAATCTTCTGTGGCACAGTTCAGTGGCAAGCTCCAGATAGCTCCGAACTCACCTCACAGAGTTTAGGCAACATTAGAATTGAAAAGTAGGGCGCCTGGGTGGCTCAGTTGGTTAAGCGACTGCCTTTGGCTCAGGTCATGATCCTGGAGTCCTGGGATTGAGTCCCGCATCAGGCTCCCTGCTCGGCAGGGAGTCTGCTTCTCCCTCTGACCCTCCCCCCTCTCATGTTCTCTCTCTCTTTCATTCTCTCTCTCAAATAAATAAATAAAATCTTTAAAAAAAAAAGAAAAAAAAAAAGAATTGAAAAGTAGAAGATGATGAATCAGGCTAATTAAGATACAGGGAGTGAAACACCAGTGTCATTCAGAACCTGGACATGAGATGGAGAAACGGCTTACTAATTGAGGTTGAAATTTTCACAGGCTTTGTTCCAGGCTGGAGAACTGAAATGGGGGACAGATGAAGAAAAGTTTATCACCATCTTTGGGACACGAAGTGTGTCTCATTTGCGAAGGGGTGAGTGAAAAGAATGTGTATGGTACAGTACTTCGGTTAATTTTGTAAGTACAGAAGCCAGTATGCCAAAATATGTGCTTTATAATAGGCGCTTCCTGAGTGAATCGGTTTTTGTATTTCTTCCTATTGGTAACCTTGAAAAATCTCATCATTCTCTTTGCTGCTGTTGTAGTTTTACAGAACTAGAGATCCTTAGTCCCCGCCTTTGCTGTCAGGGTGACGAGGGAGCTAGGCCTCTGGATTGTTAACTCTCATAGTCACTAATCACTGAGCTGTGGCTCACTTCAAGCATTCCGTCCTAAATGGTGGCACCCACGATCTCTTCGCGAGGCATTCATCAGTTCTTGTGGTATCAGGTGGGAATGAGTTCAAGTGACAGGAAACCCTACTAATTGGGGCCTTAAACACGTGGCTGATTCGGCAGGACCTGGGTGGGCTATCTCTGTTTTTCTGCTTCACTGTCCTTGGTGTTTTGGGGTTTTCTTTCTCATGCCCTGTACCTGATTGTCACAGGAGGGCTACTCTAGCTCCAAATTTATCAACATTAGCAGCAAGAAGAAAAGAAAGGGGTAAACTAATCATATCTGTTTATCGTTCTTGATAAGGAAAGATTACTCAGAATCCTCTCTAGTAGATTTACCTTTGGGTTACATTGGTTATAACTAGTAAGTAGAGGCTGGGAACTCAGTGAACAAAGAGCCTTTATAATCCATTACTTAGGGCTTGGGTATATTGAAGCTCTGTGACAAAGTCAGGGTTCTGTCAGCAAGGAAAAAGGGGAGATTTGTATTCAGTGGGACAATACCTGGTTAGAGTTAGTATCTTCTTTCTGTACAGAATAATCCTTACATGATTGAGAAATCATTTTCCTTTTTTATAGTGTTTGATAAGTACATGACTATATCAGGATTTCAGATTGAGGAAACCATTGACCGAGAGACTTCTGGTAATTTGGAGCAACTCCTCCTTGCTGTTGGTAGGTGGTGTTACAATGTATATAATATTAATGGTGTTAAGAGCTAAAGGGTTCCATTCAGTTGAAGCTGTATCTGAAAATAACCACTTCTTTATGATACCTGAGCGAAGCAAACTCCCACATTTCCAATTCAAAGTCTGTTTTGATATTGGAAATACATGATTATCTGGTTAGTTCATGTAATCCTATGGAGATACTAAAGCAACTGTTTATAAAAATCATTTTGAAGCTTTATTAAAAATATTTATGAATCCGAAGTGTGGGCATTATCTCAGAGGCTTGTAAATATTGTTTCTGATACTGGGTGGAATTGTAGTATCCTTTTGAATACTGTCCTCACAGCTTTGAGGCAGACTGAGAAATTGGCATCTGAGCTAGAAAAAGTATCTTTTGTATGATGGAAGATGTGATGATGGTTGTTTTCAGATTACTTTGGAAATTTATTTTAGCTAAATATTCAGAATGATCTGGAAAAATTGGAGAACTGAGTTTGTGCAGTTCATGGTAGTATTATATACTGTCCAAATCCAGGGAGAATCTAGTCTGTGAGTTCCCAGGGACCCTAGTTTTCATATGGGTTTGGAGTGAACCTCTGTTTGTTCTGAGTATTTGGCATTGGGCTCGAGTTTTTGTGCTGTCTTCTGGAGAATAAGCTAAAGTTGTGCATGAACCGGCACTAATAGTAGTCTTTGATTTGAGTTCCACACTTAATGAATTTTAATAGAAAACTTTCGCACAACCCCTTCATAATTAGAATACACTTAAAATAATGGCATTTTTAGTTACTGTTTAAGTTTTGTTTAAGCACTGGAAGAGAGATTAACTCCACCCCCCAATTAATGAATTGTTATTTCTCTATATTAAGGAATTTTTATAGGGATAGTTTCTGAAGCTGAGCTGACTGAGGTCTGAGCAGCCCTAACACAGAGTAGATACATACATACATGTTCAGGGAAGATACTCTTTTCTGTTACCAGTTTATCTGGGTGTCTCTCCTGAATTGCGTAAGTCTCATGCTGCTCTATGTGAATCATGGATAGTAAGGAATCTGGAGAGAATACCTAGGGTAAGATTACAGAAAGATAGTCCCAAGATTTGTCAAAGATTAGATGGAGTGGGTACCTTGTGTTATTTGCTTGAATATGTTGGATCAAAAACTTTCAGGATGTTTGTATCCTTTCCTGAAGGTGAAGAAGGTTGTGGTGTAACAGCCCAGACTGCCCAAACTGATAGCAGAAAGGTGCTCAGAACAGAGGGGTGTTGAAAACCTCACACGCCCTGTCCTACACGACTTTCTCTGCAGAACTCGGAACTTTAAGGAAATTCTATCCAGTTTTTAAGAAAATACTTGGTGAATATGGAGATCAGATCAGCCTGCAAATGAGCAGTTTTTTAGCGTAGGTTACTTTTATGCTTGTAAATAAGTAGAGCAATAAGCATGAAGCAAGTTTTGATTTTTAATCACTGTTTCTTTTCCTATCAATATAGCATCTGACCATATTATTTATTTTCTTAGTGAAATCTATTCGAAGTATACCTGCCTACCTTGCAGAAACCCTCTACTATGCTATGAAGGTAAGTGCATATCTTGAATCTTCCATCTAATTAATTTATCTTTCTAGCTATCTTTCCCTGTGTATTATTATGATTTAAATGATAGACTTTGGGTTTGTTTGTTTTTTAATTCTCCTAAAACATGCAGTTCAATTCTACCAAATTGTTTTACTTTCTCAATTCATCTTAACTCAGGGAAGTTTGATGCTGTGTTTGACATTTTGAAAGTGTGCCTCCCTTTTTTTTTCTTTCTTACAGGGAGCAGGGACGGATGATCATACCCTCATCAGAGTCGTGGTGTCCAGGAGTGAGATTGATTTGTTTAACATTAGGAAGGAGTTCAGGAAGAATTTCGCCACCTCTCTCTATTCCATGATTAAGGTAGTAGAACCTTTGTTTAAACTATGTTCAGAAATTCAGAGCAGACCAATAGATAGCATGTAAGACAACAGATGGGAGAACCCACTTGTATAAAGTTTCAAATTTTAGTGGCGTGATTAGAGCCATGACTTATAAAGCTTGGCTTATAATATTTCCTTAAAGTACAGATGATGGCTCCCAAGTGAAAGATGGGCTCTTGGTGGGGCTGAAGCTCTCGGGGAGCTTAGGAACATTATTTAGTAGTGGTGACAGATGACTCATCAAACCCAGCCCCCGCCACTGAAGATAATGTGTTTGTTCTTTCTCTCTTTTATCAGTTCCAGCTGTCCTTATCAGTGCCTCCTTCCTTTCACTTCGGTCTTTCTTCATTGTCTGTTATCACCTTGTCTCTGGTATTAGTTCATAGTTCAGGAAAGAACCAGCCAGGTCATATCAGAAATAAGTAAAGAGTTTAGGTATTACTATCATTTTTGTCTTTAAAAGCTAGGGAGACTGTGGCCTATATTTAAATTTGGCTTAAGGCCTTTTGACTTTCTTTTCTTTCTTTCTTTTTTCCCCTTTCTTTTCTCGTTCTTCCTTCTTTGGATAAAAGGGAAAATGGGCCATATGCAAAGCAGGATCTCAACTAAGCAAGCTTTGAACTTTGTGTGTAGGTGTGGCTGGGTTGAAGGGCACTAGAGACTTCTCACATGCACTCTTTGCTTGAAACATTAATTTATCATATATATCTGTGTGTGAGATAAGCTGAGGTAAAGCATATCCTGCCCCTCTGTCTTTGAAGCAAAAACATAAGAGCCACACAGTCCCAGGATTGCCTCCCTTAGCCAGACACATAATATGTGATAGTAACTTAAAGGTTTAGAAAGCTCGGTTTGAATGTCATTGTAAAAGCTTCCTTGTTCTCTGCGTTACCAGAGGGACGAACATACTTCATTGTCTCAGAGCTGTGCCTTTAAGGGGTAAAATTAGAAAGTTAAACACATGTTACATTGGTAGGAAACTCCTTGTATAACATTCCTGATGTGAAAGTCACATACACAGAGATTATCCACTTGGGAGCAAAGTCGCATGAATAAAACTTGTTGCCAGACACTTAGTTTTTGATTTTCTGCGGCTTCTATGACTCATGGAGGGTAACGGAGTACATTTGGGTTTCAGGATGATACGTCTGGGGACTATAAGAAAGCCCTCTTGCTGCTCTGTGGAGGAGAGAATGACTGAGATAACCAGCTGGAGAGAGATCCTGCGCTGTGCCTGCCACGGCTGCCGCGACCTTCCTAAGCCTCTCGTTGTGCTTGTTTGTATGCCCGAGCCTGACACATTGCCTTATTCATACTAGCATGCTAATGACCAAAACATACATGTTGCAGAAGAGAAATAGCGGTGCTTCTTGCTGATGTTCAGTAAAGCTCTTTCTCTTTGTCTTTTGTAGTACTTACGTTACTAAAGTCTAAAGTCTGGGTCATTTAGATTTTCTTTTAGAAGATCCGACTGCTTTTAGCCTTTTTAAAAAACTTCATTTATATTAAATTGATAACTGTATTTCCTTAATCAGAACCTTAGCCTTAAAATGATGAACTCCTGGAAGTGTTATTAATCAAGTTTGCTACTAAACTAAACCTGAAAAATTATGGTGGTTGCATTCAAAAGATTAATGAGAAATAAACATTTCCTTCCCCCTGACTCATGTGTGGGTGTGTGTTCAGAAAAACTTTTTAAAAATTATTTTTATTTGATTATGGTTGATACAAGGTTCCTTTAGTTTCAGGTGTACAATATAGTGATTCAGGTTCTCTGTGCTGTGCTCATCACAAGTGTGGCCACCATCTGTCACCATGTGACACTGTTCCAATATCATTGACCATAGTCCTTATGCTGCTACTTTTATTCCTGTGACTTCGTCATTCCGTAACTGGGAGTCTGCGTCTCCCACTTCCCTTAACCATCAGTTTGTTCTCTGTATTTTTATAGGTCTGATGCTGTTTTTTCATTCAAACAGTGCTGCAAAGACAGAGGGGGGCAAGATAGGCTTTACCTCTGCTTATCTCACACACAGGTGCTGTTTGTTCATTCATTTGTTCTTTAGATTCCACATGTGAGTGAAATCAAATGCTATTTGTCTTTCTCTGTCTTATTTCACTGGGCACAATACCATTAACAATGATACCTTTTTTAAGCTATATATATATATCACTGTGTAAGTTTAAAGTATACAGCACAATGAATTGATTTATATATATTGCAAAATGATTACCATAATACATTTGGTTAACACCCGTCATCTTATAAAAATTAAAAAAAAATTTTTTTTCCTTGATGAGAACTCTTAGGATCTGTCTCTTTCTAATATACCGCATAGCAGTGTGAACCATAGTCATCACATTGCACGTTACATCCCCGGTACTTATTTATCTCAAAACTGGAAGTTTGTACCTTTGACCACTTTCATCCAATTACCCCATTCCCCATTTGCCCATCTGGTGACCACAAATCTGATCTCTTGTTCTGTAACTTTGGTTTGTTGATGTTGTTTTTTTTGGATTCCACATGTGAGCTCATAGAGTATCTTTTCTCTGACTTATTTCACTTAGCATAATGTCCTCAAGTTTCACCCATGTTGTCACAAATGACAAAGATTTCCTTCCTTTCTGTAGTTAAATAATCTGTTACATATCACATTTTCTTTATCCATTCATCCGCTGATGGACAATTAGGTTGCTTCCATGTCTTGACTATTTGTAAATAATGCTGCAGTGAACATGGGTTGTCTCTCAAACCTTTGTGATTGTCCAAGCAGCCTACTTTTGTTCTCAGTGGCTCTCAGGAGTTGAAGGTGTGCCAAGACCTATTAGTGTCCTAGAGTGGGGGATCTCAGTCATTACCTAGATTGAGGCTGATTGGAATCCAGACTCTCGGCAGCTTTTAAGGTATGCAAAAATACCTTTGTCAGGGGAAGACTGAGAGATGGGCATTTCTGTTTGCCTCTTTGCTCTTTGCACTGAGTCCTAGGGTGATGGCCAGTTAAGAACTGTTTCTTAGTTTGTTACTCTCCCGTTGAACTGGTGAAGAGAGCCTTTCTGGCCTCCAGAGCCAGGTTATCAAGGGATTTGTCCTCTGGAATTGGCCACGAAAGCTGGTGCCCCAGGCGTCTATAGAAACTCCTTTCTGGAGTATTAACCTGGAGTGGGGCTGAGGGAGGAAATGAGGACAGCACCTGTCAGTCTGCCTGATTGGTGGAGAGGATTGTAGTCAGCCTCTAGGCGTCTATTTGATTAGAAGCTACCCCATAGGCCACAACTATAAAGATAAGCTAATAGGCCTCTTTCACAGAAAGACTGGGCACGTGTTTCACTCTGCTAGCTCTGTGCTATGCCCTGGGGCGGGTAGCTGGTGGAAACTATTTCTCCATTTGTAACAGCCCTTCAGGCCCTGTGAGCACAAGCCATGCTGGCCACCAGAGCCAGGTGATCAAGAGGTATCCCCTGGTGGCAGCTATAACAATCAGACGAGTGCACCAGCTCCCACCCAGGAGCACCAGTGAGCCAGAGCAAGGTGGTGGGAGGCGCAGAGAGAGCGCCCATTGCGGCCTCTGTCACCCAGAGCACCTTGGTAGGCGTGGGGGCTGCTAAACCAGAAGCCTGCCCCTTAGGCTGAAGCTCTTAGACAAGCAAATAGGCCTCTTTCACAAAAAGATTGAGGGTGGGTTTCAGTCTGCCCTCCCTGTGCTTGGGTGTGGTAGCCGCCCGCACCGTCTCTTCCTTTGATCCAGACCCGTGCTTCCCACGACCCCTAGCCCTGCTGGCTGCCAGAGCCAGGTGATCAAAGGGATTGTCTCCTGGGTGGCAGCCTTGAAAATGGGGGCACTGGAGATCCTGATCACACAGGGGGAGATTGAGAAGACAATGCCAGTCCTCTGAGGTCTTTGGAGAGGATTTTTTAAAAAAATTTTATTTAGGGTGCCTGGGTGGCTCAGTCAAGCGTCTGCCTTCGGCTCGGGTCATGGTCCCAGTGTCCTGGGATCGAGTCCTGCATCGGGCTCCCTGCTCCACAGGAAGCCTGCTTCTCCCTCTCCCACTCCCCCTGCTTGTGTTCCCTCTCTCGCTGTGTCTCTCTCTGTCAAATAAAATATTTAAAAAAAAATTATTTAAATTCAATTAATTAACATATAATGTATTATTTGTTTCAGGGGTACAGGTCTGTGATTCATCAGTCTTCTATAATACCCAGTGCTTTGGAGAGGATTATAGTCAGCCCTAAGGGTGTGTGTTTAATTTAAGCAAGCCTGCCCCTCAGGCTGCAGCTGTGATGAGACCTACTAGGCCTCTTTCACAGATGAGGCTCCCCTCTCTGTCACCTCTCTACTGTCTCCTGGGGGTGGTGCGCAGTTAAAAACTCCTTCTCTGTTGCTTACAGTCCTTTGGGACCTGCGAGCGTCAGCCCTGCTAGCCACCGGAGCCTGGTGATCTAGCGGTGTCCCCTGGGTGGCAGATGCACACAACGGGACTTCCCAGGAGTGGACACATGCCTTTCTGGGAGTTACTGGGGACCTGGAGTGAGGCAGAGGGAGAGTACAAAAGTGGTGCCTTGCACACCTCCCTTTTTGGAGATGATTTCCTTAGATGTGCATTAAATTAGATGCCTGCCCCTCCGTGCTGATGCTTTAAGATAAGCAAAATAGGCCTGTTTCACAGAAAGTCTCGGTGCTTTTCGGTTGGGTGCCTCTGTGCTGGCTCCCGGAGTGGGTGAGCCCGCATGAGCCCTGTAAGAACTGTCTCAGTTCGCCAGAGCCTTGTGGGTCCTGTGGATGCGAGCCCTGTTGACTTTCACAGCTAGATGTTTTGGGGGCTCATCTCTCAGGTGCAGGGCTTAAAAGTTGGAGTGCCAACTGTGGGGTTCAAACCGTGTGCTTCCCAGGGAGAGGCTCAGGGTTGTGAGTTCCCTTGCGGCTGTAGGTTGTAGCTTCTCCTTCCAGGGGTGTGGTTTATGGGGAGATTGTGCCGGTCTCTCCTGCCCATTCCCAGGTGGGTTTTTTCTTGTTTGCCGAATGTGTAGCAGTCACTCAACTAGTTTTTTGTTTTTGTTTTAGAGGAAGAGAGAGAGCAGGAGCAGGAGGAGGGACAGAGGGAGAGGGAGAGAGGAGAGAGAATCTTGAATAGACTCCACACTGAGCTTGGAGCCTAACTCGGGGCTCAATCTCACGACCCCGAGATCATGACCTCAGCCAAAATCAAGAGTCAGATGCTCAACAGACTGAGCCACCCAGGCGCCCCTTTGTTTTTTGTTTTTTTTTTAAGAGGAAATTATTCCATATATAGTTGTAGATTTGGTGTGTCTGTGGAAGGAGGTGAGTATTCTTTTTTCTATTGATAAGGTGAATTATATCAATTGATTTTCCAATGTTAAGCAATCTTGAGTTCTCAGGATCAATTCCACTTTGCCATGATGTATTATCATTTTAAAATACTGCTGGATTTGTTTTGTTACTATATTTTTGAGAACTTTTTCTGTGTTGATGGGGCATACTGGCCTGTAGTTTTCTTTTCTTGAAATATTTTTGTCTCGTTTTGGTATCAGAGTAATACTAGCCTCATAAAATAAGTTGGGAGTGTTTCTTCCTATTCTGTCTGTGTGAGAATTTGTGTAGACTTGGCAAGAAAATTTTACTTATATGTTTGGTAGATTTTCCAGTGAAGTCATTTGGGCCTGGAATGTTTTTTGGAAAGTTTTAAACTGAAAAATCGAATACATATAATTTTTTTTAATTAAAATGAAATGTTTACTAAGAATCTATCTCAAAATTAATCATTGCACATCACTGGGTGTTGGCAGAAGAGTTGAGAAATAAGATGCCCTAAAATATTCTGTACTCTATTTCCAATTGTTATAAACAATTTTGATCATGTCAGTCTTTTTTTTTAAATTTAAATTCAATTAATTAACATACAATGTATTATTTGTTTCCAGGGTACAGGTCTGTGATTCATCAGTCTTATATAATACCCAGTGCTCATTACAACACATACCCTCCCCAATGTCCATCACCCAGTTACCCCATCACTCCACCCCCCTTCCCTCTAGCAACCTTCAGTTTGTTTCCTATGATTAAGAGTCTCTTATGGTTTGTCTCCCCCTCTGGTTTTGTCTTGTTTCATATAATTTTTAATACATAGACATCAAATATATATCTATATAGATCACAAACTTAGTGGCTTAAAATAACACAAATTGTCGTATAGTTCTAGAGGTCAGAAGTCTAAAATAAATCTCATTGGTTTAAAATAAAGGTGTTGACAAGGCTGTGTTCCCTTCTGGAAGCTCTAGGGGAGAATCCCATTTCCTTGTCTACTTCAGCTTCTAGAGGACACCTGCATTTCTTAGCTCTTGGGTCCTTCCTCCATCTTCAAAGCCAGCATTCTCTTTAATTTCTGCTTTCTGTCCTCACATCTTTCTCTTACTCTGACTCTTTCCGTTTTGAAGGACCCTTGGCAACTACATTGCCCCCCCCCCCGATAATCCAGGATAATCTCCCCATCCCAGGATCACATCTGCATATTCCTTTCTGTCATAGGAGGTCACAGATTCTGAGGGTCAAGACAAGGACACATATATTTTTTGGGTGGGGGACATTTTATAGATGGTTTCAGGAAATGATTTTGTAGCATACCCAGGATTGCCTCTGTTAGGGTGGTAGTGCCGGTCCACATTCTCTGTGTGAACAGAACTGCCACATAGTAGATGCCTGGTTAATTCTGCCGACATAAATGGGGAAAAGCATTTCTTGACTAGATTTTTTGTTTTTTTTAGATTTTATTTATTTGTTTGACAGAGAGAGAGTGCGAACGAGAGAGTACAAGCAGGGGGAGCGGCAGGCAGAGGGAGAGGGAGAAGCAGGCCCCCTGATGAGCATGCAGCCTGTCCTGGGGCTTGATTCCAGCTCATGACCGGGAGCCGAAGGCAGACGCTTAACCAACTGAGCCACCTAGGCGACCCTCTTTACTGGATTTTTTGACTTGTATTTAATTTCAATCATCTAAACCCTCCGGGGACAAGTTTTCCTTCCTCATATGCCTGTGTGTGTTTGTATTTCACGCAAGTTAAGAATCAATTTGTCAATCTGTGTGTGCACTCTGAGGCCTCTCCTGCCAAGCCTGTGCAGTCTATCTTATGCCCAGTGGGTGGTGCTGTGGGCATAAACTTACTTTCATCACATTCAAACCACTTCTATTTCATAGTAGCAAACTTTAAAATTTTTCAGCATCAGATGGCTTTCCTATACAATCGTCCTCACTCTAACACACAGACAAAAAGTCAATCTAAATTTTAACCCCCTTTTTGATTACTTATCTGGCACTTGGTTTAGAATCATCCTGTTTTCCTGGGCTTAGGGCATCCCCCCCCCCCCCGCCCCAATGCACTGGTTTATCCTTTGCCCCAAGATTTTGAAGTCTAATTCCTACCTTTTCCCCAGATAGTTCCACCCATATTCCTGTGTTATATATATAAACTACTATTTTCTTCTTCATTCACGTTTTTCTATTGGTTCCTGCTATAATAGATGACTATTTAAGTTCATTTACTCTATTCCATCTTCTCTTCTGCCTCCTCTCAGCATACTTAAGTTACTCTGTTTATCTATGTAACTTTATGCAATATGTTTACATTTTTATTTCTTGTTCCAACAATTATAGAAAGAATCTCTAGACTCCTCATTTTGAAAGGCTAGGGTACTAGAGACTACCTTTCTTCTCTCCTTTCCCCATTCCATCTTCCAACTCTGGTCAACTGTAATTTTGCTTTTCAAATTGTCAGCATTGATTCTGTTTACGTTCTATTCTATAATCCCAATTAAGTTACTATATTTGTCAGTATATTGATTCTACAATTTGGGAATAAAGAATTTCAGATTATCAACTCATAGCTAACCTACCTTCATTCCATGATTTCATTTCCCTTCTTTTGTACTTGTATGTCCCGCCCTCCTTGATTGTTTCTTAAGTGTTTGTAACAATGCTTGGATGTTGCCCTCACTACCTTCTCCTGGAAATCTAGCACCTTCCCCACGTTTCTTCTCCTGGGATTTCTTTCCCGCAGCTCCATCCTTTGATTTGACTGTTTTCTTTCTAGGCCTACTGCCTATCTGCTCACCTTCCTTCCTTCCTACCTTCCTTCCTTCCTTCTTCCCTCCCTCCTTATTTCCTTTCTTTCTGACTAAGTATAGGGGTAGGAAGTTGGTGAGAGAGGTTCTGAGCTCCAGGGTATAGTGTGTATATGAGCCTCGTTTCATATACAGATTTACAATTAATTCTTCTGTTTTCGGTCCTGCATGTCATCCTTACCTCCATGCTACTTGATATCTGTGTCACAGGCTTTTCTGGGGTGCCACAGAGAAGACTGCCTTTCTTTACACTTGCAGCCTCTGTTCTGTATATTTTCAGTTAGGGCTTCATCACTTTCCTTCACTCTTCTTTCAGCTTTCCATTTCCTAGAAATTTGGTGACATTTCTCTTGTGCTGATGGCTTCCC
Source organism: Mirounga leonina (assembly GCF_011800145.1). Classification (NCBI taxonomy): domain Eukaryota; kingdom Metazoa; phylum Chordata; class Mammalia; order Carnivora; family Phocidae; genus Mirounga; species Mirounga leonina. The sequence goes on from NW_023270620.1 coordinate 82,504, forward strand.
TGTCATTCTCTTTATTGTGAGATTTTTAATGCCTTGATTCTCATTTTAATAGTGTCCAGGGCTCATAATTGCTCAGACTGCCATCTTGAACTGGATGTTCTAAAATGACTTCTCAAGTGCCCATGCTCTTCACAGTGCCTTTTACCAGTCCTGCCTCATCCCCCATGTCCTTCTCATCCTTGTTTCCCTTTGTGAGACTGCTGTGACTTCTTTCCAGAAGCCCAGTCCTATTCCTATTACCAGGCCAGTGTATAGTTGACGCTTGAACAACATGGGTGTGAACTACATGGGCCCATTTATGTGTGTATTTTTTTCTATAAATACAGTACAGTACTGCTTATGTATTTTCTCTTGTTTATGATTTTCTTTTTTTTTTTTTTAAAGATTTTATTTATTTATTTGAGAGAGAGAATGAGACAGAGAGAGAGAGCACGACATGGGGGAGGGTCAGAGGGAGAAGCAGACTCCCTGCCAAGCAGGGAGCCCGATGCGGGACTCGATCCTGGGACTCCAGGATCATGACCTGAGCCGAAGGCAGTCGCTCAACCAACTGAGCCACCCAGGTGCCCCTGTTTATGATTTTCTTAATAGGAGAATGTCTTAACATTTTATTTTCTCTAGCTTACTTTATTATAAGAATAAAATCTATAATTCATGAAACATACAAACTATGTGTTAATTGACTATTATGAGTAAGTCTTCCAGTCAACAGTAGGCTATCAGCAGTTAAGTTTTTGGGGAGTCAAAAGTTAATATACAGATTTTTGACTGCACAGGGGTCAGTACTGCTAACCTGCACATCGTTCAAGGGTCAACTGTAGTATTTAAACCACCTTTGTACCTCCCTCACTGAGGATGATCCTAGTTGCCTTGCTGGGCTACAGACGGGAGTCCTAGTTCTGATCTCTGGGTCCCAGATTTGTCCTGAAGACATGACTTCTCCTGCCCCTTATGCCCAGACTCCTGGGACTTCACTTCTGCTTTCTTTCTGTTTCTAACAACTTTGTCTTGTGTTGGCCTCTTCTCTTTGCCCGTTGGTAGTCTCACGAGTCAACCAGAGCATAGCACACCTCCCAGATGATCATGGCCAGTGTGCCCCAGTCACCATCTCAGATTCCCTGTTACTGTGGACCATCTGTGTCACTGGGCCCTCACTACCTTCTCCTGGAAATCTAGCTGCAAGTTGCTGTCTGTTTGTCCGCTGAGGTGGCCACCTCTTTGAACACTTCCTTGTCCTCCTGGTTGCCCTTCCTGCTGTTCTTTCAGTCCGCCTCCAACTGTGCTCTGACCTAACACATTTTCTGTCATTAGGCACCATCTTCTCTCCACTTATCGCTTGCTTGGGCTGCTACAAGGATAATAGAGATACTTGGTACTTTCATCTCTTCACATATCACCCTCCAATTCTCCAATTCCTACAATCTATATATCCTCAATGGGGGCAATATCATCCCTAAGAGGATAGAAATTGGTTTTTGGGAGCTGAAAAAAATTTACTCTTTTTGTTCTAAAGCACAGATATATACACACAGTACATGAACAGATAAGTGGCATATCTGTGGTATTAAAATTTCATGGGCAGTGGGCATTAGGGAAAAAATGGCTATGAAAATCCCTTGTGTGTTGGGGGGCAATAACTTTTTTTTATAATTCATATTTTATTTTATGTTTTGGGGGTCTCTTTCTTTAAACTTTATTCTTTTATTATTTTTTTATTATGTTCAGTTAGCCACTGTATAGTACATCCTTAGTTTTTGATGTAGTGTTCAATGATTCATTAGTTGCATATAACATCCAGTGCTCCTTACCACGCGTGCCCTCCTTAATACCCATCACCCTGTTACCCCTCCCCCCACCCCCTTCCCCTCTGAAACCCTCAGTTTGTTTCCCGGGGTCCACAGTCTCTCATGGTTCGTCTGGGGGGCAATAATTCTTTAAAAAGGTTAAGAAACACTGCCATGATCTTTGCCAGTTTACTTCTCAGGTACCATTTTCATTGTTTGCACTTACCCAGAAACCTTCAGTAGTCCCCATGGTCAACTTGATAAAACCAGAATTCCTTGTTTTGTAGTTTGCTGCTCTTCATACTTTGTTTCCAATCATCTTTCCAGTGCTAGCTCTCACTTCTGTTTCTACATAAGTCCTCCTCTTTAGCTAAATTGCTAGTCCTAGCCTCCTAACCACAGCCCTTGCTTTCTTACTTTGCTGTTGCCGGTCTCTTACCTGAATGTCTTTCCCTCATCTCTTTCCTATGAAAATCATTCAGCTTTCAAGGCCCAGGAAAACTCCAGCTCTGTCTTTAAGTCTTTCCTAACCACTTCAGGCAAAAGCAACCTCCCTTTCTTTTATGTTTCAATAGTTTATCTTACCTATATCATGATGTAGATGGGAATTTATTACTTTGTGATTTTAATCTACTTAGATCTCTCCCCAATAACTGTCTTATACTAGCCTTATACTCTGCTCTACTTAGAATAGTCCATGTGCAGTTGGCTTTGTTACTTTTTTTGTAATTGATTTAATTATTTCTAATTTTGATTAACAAAAAGCCCAAGTATATATATTAGAGGAAGACATAATAGGAGAAACTTTGTTGATAGTGTGAAGACATTGATTTATGTGCTTTTTTTCAAATATAATTTCTTTATCTTTCTAATTAATATACTAAATACATTTATCAATGCACAGAACAGTGTGTGGTAGACATAAACCAAAACTTTACAGAAGCCATAGGTCATGGTATTCTCATTTCTCATTGTTAAAAAAAATGATTATATTAGCTAACCTGGAGTTGTTGGTTGCAGTCAAGTAGTTTTAGAGATCATAAGAACTTTAAGAAGTTTCAGACCGTGGTTGATACTGAGGCTCATCTCTCTTTGTGGAGAGCAATTATCTCTACTTAAGAACTTGCAGTCTGGGGCGCCTGGGTGGCTCAGTCATTAAGCGTCTGCCTTCGGCTCAGGTCATGATCCCAGGGTCCTGGGATCGAGTCCCACATCGGGCTCCCTGCTCGGCGGGAAGCCTGCTTCTCCCTCTCCCACTCCCCCTGCTTGTGTTCCTGCTCTTGCTATCTCTCTCTCTCTGTCAAATAAATAAATAAAATCTTTAAAAAAAAAAAAAAAAGAACTTGCAGTCTGGTGGAAGAGTCTCCATTGATGGGCATGACCTGAAGACCCTACCCAATTCCGTCTTTGATACTGGGCCAGGTTGAACTGGATTACCCACATGAAGACTAGACTTGTGTAAGAGTACCAGAGAGAGAAAGAGACAGAGAGAAAGAGAGAGAGAGAGAGAGAGAGAGGAAGAAAAGAAATAGAGGGGAAAGAAAAAAGAGAGAAGAGATATTGATTGAGCCTCAATAAACTTTTGTAGAATTTTTATATCTAAAAATTTCAAACAGAATTATTTTCTTAGAGCATAGTTAAGTTTATCATTTAAAAAACATAAAGTTGTGTTTTTCAATACATATTGGGTGGGGACATCCACCAAAACATGCTTAGGATGTTAGAGACTTTTATCTTGTCTGGAGGAAGTAAAGATCAAGGCTCTTATTTTGGAGGATCCTGGAGGCTGGGCTGTATCTCAGTTAGATGGGCCTCAGAGGAAGGGATGCTGGCAAGGGAAATCCCAGGGGGCAGCAGTGGATCTATGAATGGGGGTTCTGGCAGTCATCTGCTCATACGAATGCTGTATGTAAGGAGGTACATAATATATGTCAGTAGGGTAATGATTAAGAGCATGGCTCCTGAGCCAGGCTGCCTGAGTTAGAATTCCTTCTCCACCATTTACTAGCTGTCTGACTCTGAGTAGGTCACTTGATTTCTCTGACACAATTTCCTCGTGTGTAAAATGAGAATGATAGGTGTGTACTTTATTGAGAATTACATGAGTTAATACTTATAAAGATCTACTGGGCAGAGTAAGTTCTCAAGCATGAAGGTTTTTATATTCCCTGGCTCCAGTGCCACGGCTGGCATGTAGAAATCGTGATATTAAATATTTGCTAAATAATAAATGTGTCACCACCTGTGAGAGGAATGAACTAAACCTTTTGTGAGTCTTTGGAGAATGACGATGCAAAGATCCAGATCCTAATAGCTCTTTATTAAATGATAATCTCAAGTAAAATTACTAGGTTTTTTTTTCAAGATTTTATTTTATTTATTTGAGAGAGAGAGAGTGAGAGAGAGAGCATGAGCCGGGGGAGTGGCAAGCAGAGGGAGAAGCGGGCTCCCCGCTGAGCAAGGAGCCACGGGGCTCGATCCCAGCACCCCGGGATCATGACCTGAGCCGAAGGCAGACGCTTAACCATCTGAGCCACCCAGGTGCCCCTAAAATGACTAGTTTTAATTTATTAAAGTCTATTGCTAGGTTCTATTTTATGTATATGTGACAAGGGGACTCATTAGTTGTTTCTTGTTTTTCCTCGGTGATGGTGTTGCGGCTGAACTCTCATTAGGAAAGAGCAAAGTTTTCATTTCTTCACCCCAACCTAGAAAGGGAAGGCTGGGATTTGTTCTCCTCCGGGTTTGAGCTGTGAGGAGCATCTGTTTCATGTGTTTTCAGCATGAAGGAGGCAGAGATGGAAGTGGGATGGGGAGATTATGCAGGATCAGTCCTGAGCGGGAAGGCCGCCTTTCGGGAGAGGGAGGTGAGAAAGGCGTGTGGAGGGTGCACACAGAAGGGGCCTTCTCGAGGGCGCCTGGGTGGCTCAGTCGGTTAAGCGTCTGCCTTCGGCTCAGGTCATGATCCCGGGGTCCTGGGATCGAGCCCCGCATCGGGCTCCCTGCTCAGCGGGGAGTCTGCTTCTCCCTCTCCCACTCCCCCTTCTTGTGTTTCCTCTCTCATTGTCTCTCTCTGTCAAATAAATAAATAAAATCTTTAAAAAAAAAAAAAATTTAAAAATTTTCAGCCTGGGGGCGCCTGGGTGGCTCAGTCGGTTAAGCGTCTGCCTTGGGCTCAGGTCATGATCCTGGAGTCCCGGGATCGAGTCCCACGTCGGGCTCCCTGGGCGGGAAGCCTGCTTCTCCCTCTCCCGCTCCCCCTGCTTGTGTTCCCTCTCTCGCTGTGTCTCTCTGTCAAATAAATAAATAAAAAATCTTTAAAAAAAAAGAAGGGGCCTTCTCGAGGGAGCGGGCCTGTGCTCTCCTTCCGGGTCCTAGGAGGTGCCCTGGAATGTGGCAGTGCCTTTGATGGGGCAGCTGATGGAGGGCAGTAGAGGATGAGGATTAGGTATGTGCCGCTGCTGCTTCTTCAAACCAACCGCCTAAACAGCATCATTCAGGACAATTAGGATGACTGATCACCACAGAAATCCTTAAAACTTTTCTTTCTATTTATTTATTTATTTATTTATTTATTTATTTATTTATTTATTTTTTTTTTTTAAAGATTTTATTTATTTTTTTGACAGAGAGAGACACAGCGAGAGCAGGAACAGAAGCAGGGGGATGGGGAGAGGGAGAAGCAGGTCCCCCGCCGAGCAGGGAGCCCGATGCGGGGCTCGATCCCAGGACCCTGGGACCATGACCTGAGCCGAAGGCAGACGCCCAACGACTGAGCCACCCAGGCGCCCCAAAAACTTTTTTTTTTTTTTTTTGTATCGTGTAAGCCCTGCTAGTTTCTTGTGTGATATCAACGGAGGTGGAGTGGTTTAGAAAGCATGATGAAATTTGAAATTCTTATCAATATGAAAGATGGGGAATTCAAATTCACATTTAATTTGATTTAAGAAAAAGAGAATAGCACGAAATTTCTGCCCCTTAGTGTTGTGGGGCACGTTTGAGGCCTCTACAGTATTCAGTTCAGCTGATGATTAGCTGAAGCTGGACATAAATGGAAGATTTTAAAACTGTTTTTGATAATAGACATTGCTTTGTAAATTTGCAGTTTTAAGGTGTATATTCACAGATTATTTTCTCCTTAGAAAGACGGTTGCTATTTGTGTAAGCTATTATTAAGGCAGACAGATAGTCTGCAACATGCCATAGTGATTTAACAGAGTGTTGTAGTGTTTGCTAGGTCGTTGACTTGAAGGGGCATCTCTAGAACATTCCCCATCCCCTATCGCCCTCCATCAGCTGCTGTATCAAAGGACTTGCCACATTCCAGGGTACTTCATGGGAACTGAAAGTGGGGTACAGTCTCAAGGCTGTCAAGAAGAGTTTTCTCTATCCCTACCCTTCTGTGTGCTCACCTCATCTTCCTCTCCGCTAGGCATGAAAATATATGGCACTCATATTTAAAATATAAAAATACAATTTAGCATCAAATTAGCTAAATATAAAAATGACTAATTTTCAATTTCTATATTTACAAGAGAGATATAATCTAGAAAAGATGTAACATGACTCACTGATGTATGTGCCAGAAACAGAGCCTGGTCTGTAGTGGGCACCCAATGACTGCTTGTTGAATTAATGGACCGTAATACCTATGTATTTTATATAGCCTGTATATAGATGCTTACAGGAGACAGCATGAGAAAATGCAATGAGTGTGGGCTTTGTTGTCAGAGGCAAGAGATTTAAATTCTGACTCTTCTTGGACAAATCACTTATCTTTAAGATGGTATTAATAAGACCTACTGTATAGAATTGCTATGAGGATTAAATAAGAAAACATAAGTAACACATTTAACAAAGTGAATAGAATGCAGTTACTACTCAATAAATATTTTCTGATGGTTAGGGTAAATAATCCTAGCTGCTGTAACATACAAACCCACTATTCTCAGGTACTAAACTTTATAAAATTCATTCCTTCTTCATTTCTATATGAGTATTTCTGGGTGGATGGTATTCAGTGTGATCATTTTGGAACTAAGGCTTCGTCCATTTGGTGACTTTGTCCTACTCCATGTCCCTGGAGTTATCGCCATTCAGCCAATGGATGGGGAAAGAGGAAGCAGGATGAAGTGTGGGACGCTTTAGTGACATACATCACTGTCTCCACATCCCAGTGGCTAAAAGTCTGTTATGGATCCAGCTATAATAAAGACTAGTTAATATAATCTTGGTGCTCAGAAGAGGAAATGTGTTTGGTGAGCATCTGGTCAGTCTCTGCTACAATTTTATTCCCCTCTCCTCTTCTATTTTTCCTCTCCTCTTAAAATACAGTGGTATTTTAATTTTTATTTATTATTAATTACTACTAAGTCTAATGCTGTTTCTTTTTGAAGGTCTAATTCATTTAGTAATTTCTTGTACATGATAAGCCTTTTTTGTACTTGACTAGACTCTAGGGCAAAGTTTGCATCAAAGCCCTTGAAGAAATTTAAAGGGTGGTAGGGGGAGAGGGAGTGAATGAGGGAGGGAGGGAAGGACTGAGGGACAGAGAGAGAGAGAGAGAGAGAGAAGGAGAAGGAGAGAGAGAGAGAGAACAAGTGAGAGCGCAAGTGTGCATGAGAGCATGAGCACATATTTAATGCTGGCAAGGAGGAGGTGAAACATGCACTCTCGTTGATTCCTGATTAATACCACCCTTCTGGAGAGAACTTTGACTTTAAAATATTTATACTATTTAACATAGTATTTCTATTTTGGGAACATGACCTAAGGAAATGCTTTGAAATACAGATAAAAATTCTTATGTGTAAAATGTTAACCATAACATTACTTGTAGTACAAATAATTGGAAACAATCTAAGTGAGAACCCTAGAGGGATGGCTAAATAAATTACAGTACATATATATAATGAAATGTGGTGCAGCAATTAGATTTCTAAATAACTTCCAGTAATAAGAGAAAATACACTGCAATGTTAAATGATGAAAGTAGAACATACAATTCTAGAGTTAGTATAATTCCACCATAGAAAGAAAATATTCAAGAAATATACTGGATATAACCAATACTTCTATCTAGAGTAGAATGGATAAATTAAAATTTTCTATATCATGCAGTGGATTATTATACAACAACGAAAATAAATGAACTCCAGCTACATTCAATAATGTGGATTAATCTGGCATACATATTGTTGAGTGAAAAAATCAAGATATAAAATATGATTTAATTTATATAAAGTTTAAAAACAGACAATTAAAATCAAATTTTTGGTGATATATACTTAGGTGATAAAATTATAATGAAAAGCAACAGAAATAATCACAAAAGTTAAGTTGGTCATTACTTATGGGGGAGGAAGAAGGTTATAATTGGGGAAAGATGTTTGGAAGATTCTGAAGTGATGGTCATTTTCCATTCTTGGCCTGGATGATGGTTACTGGAAGTTTGTTTTGTAATTATTTCTCAAAGTCTACATTTACATTATGTGCACTTATATACAGGTGTTATATTTCACAATAAAAATATTGGAAATACTAGAAAGAAAATAAACTACTCATAAAAGTATTATTTCTTAATGGTAAAATTATAGTTGTTTTTTGTCTTTGTATTTTACTCTATTTTCCAAATTTCCTACAATGTACACACTTCCTTTTATCAGCAGAGACCCCATCAGCTAAGGCCAGTAAGAAAATCATTGTTGGATTTACCTCCTTGCAGGTGAAAATAACTAGTCTAAGTCTAAGAGTTCAAATGGGATTTTAGAAAACACTTAGGGAAGGAAATGCCAGGTAAAGATGGGTTTCCTGCTAGTCAAACAGGTGTGGGGACAGAGCAATAGTATTGAGGACATTAATGTAGAGCTAACCTCATTTCAGGGAGGTCAGACCCGGAACATGCAGAATGCACAGTCTACTAGTTTACGTTCTTTCCTTGCAAGTAGCAGAAATGAACTCAGGTTGCCTTAGATATCGCTTAGTTTGATTTAACATGAGAGTAAGCAAAAATCCGGCTACTTCTGGCTTAAGCAATTTGGACAGTCATTATCTCAAGTAACAAGAAGTCCAGAGGTTCTGGAGCTGGCTAATTTTTCTCCTCTTATGTATTGCCATTACTATGATTCCATTCCAACAACTCCGTCTCTTTGTTTTGTTTTGTTTTGTTTTTTTGAGAGAGACACACACACAGAAAGAGCGAGAGCGTGTGCACCAGCGGGGGGGAGGTACAGAGGGAGAGGGAGAGAGAATCCCAAGCAGTTCCACACCCAGCATGGAGCCTACCATGGGGCTTGATCCCACAACTCAGAGATCATGACCTGAGCCGAAGTTAAGAGTCTGATGCTAAACTGACTGAGCCACCCAAGCGCCCTATGTCTTTTTGTCTTTAAGTCCAAATTTTCAAATATTTGAGTAGCCCAGCTGGTGTTAGTTGATCATCCCTGAATGCATATTATAGCTGTGTCACGGAGCAACAAGGAACAGTCAGACAACTGGGAACCCACCTCCATAGGGAGCCAGCCAAGAGGTGTGTAGTATATTAACATTTCATATCTGGTGAAGAGGAAGGGGAGAAGGGATATCCATTCCATGTTTTAATAATCGTCTTTTTTGTTTGTTTGTTTCGCTTTTTCAGTGTTCCTGTATTTCGGTGACTTCTCTCACACCATGTGACGTTAAGGAACTATATATTTTGCGACCACACTTAATCCTTCCTCTAGGCAGAGAGCGTGGCTCAGGAGGGAGGCCATACATGACTTCTAGGCAATGTTAGTCAACACCCTTTTAAAATTTTAATATGGATCCTGGGGGAAAACAGGTTATTTATCTTTTCTCTGCATTTGTATGCTGAGATTACCATTTAAACCAGGATCTGCTGGAGGCTATCATTACCAGTGAACGGAAGAAAGCCTGCTGAGAATGAAGCCCACACAACAAAGAGCAGAGCAGAGATGGAGCAGGTAAAGTCCTGATGAAGTGTTCTAAGCAATTTGATCCATTCCTGCCTAAAGCTACATCAACTCTGCTTCAGCTAGTTTCTTTCATAGTAACCATGAGAGCCCACCAACGTACATTTTCTCTTTCATTCTGTGTCAGTGCAAAAGAAAATGGAGAAAGTATGAAGTGGGTGTGATATTAGCTATATGCATGAAAGTCTCAATAAGAAAGCAGTTTGGTTTCTCTATTGCTAGCTCTGTTAAGGGAATAGCATCATACAGTATTTAGCTAATGCAAATCTAACCGAGAGAAAGAGAACTACTGGGGGGAAGGGCTTTGGGTGATTCCACATAACATTACCTGGAAGACTTCTTTACCCATAATGGGAAAGGGTGGGGAGATCCATTCCCTTGTGCTCTCATAGCCTGAGCACCTCACCACAATGAATCTGATTCTAATGTTCAATAACACATACTTTTCATAAAACATAGTTCCACATGAAGAAATAGCAGTTTGTTCCAAAGCTGTAAAAAACTGCCTGCTTGAAAGAGAGAACTTTATCAGACCTTGATATGAAGTGCTCTAAAAAATGCTAAGCTGAATAAACAAGGGTTGGATAAGATGTTAGTGAGCCTTTTTGGTTGCAAAATTAAATCACAAAGATGAATCGATTGAAAACAACACATTTCTACAAAGGCCTCTTTCAGATCTCTTGCTTAAGGAGGTGAAGAGGAATTCAAAGCCAACTAAGGTGGGTACAAATGTTTTACAATCTGCTTTAACCTCGGGATACATAACACTTTAATTATTTTTTAAAGATTTATTTATTTATTTAAAGATTTTATTTATTTATTTAACAGATAGAGACACAGCGAGAGAGGGAACACAAGCTCGGGGAGTGGGAGGCGGAGGAGAAGCAGGCTTCCCGCCAAGCAGGGAGCCCAACTCGGGCTGGATCCCAGGACCCCAAGGTCATGACCTGAGCCGAAGGCAGACGCTTAACAACTGAGCCACCCAGGCACCCCAAGATTTATTTATTTATTTGAGAGAGAGAGAGACAGAGACAGAGAGAGAGAGCGTGCGCTCACACACATGTGTGCACATGCGGGAACAGGGGGGAGGGGTATAGGGAGACGGAGAGAGAATCTCGAGCAGACTCTCCGCTGAGCATGGAGCCCACAGCAGGGCTTCATCTCACAACCCTGAGATCATGACCTGAGTCAAAATCAAGAATTGGACCCTTAACCAACTGAGCCACCCAGGCATCCTGCATAACACTTTATAATTTAGTTATCCATCTAAGCACATATATCTTATATCTTACGCGATTGTGATTTAAGGAGTATTCAATGTTATTCTTGTGATTTTTGCCCTGTTTATTGAAGATTAGCCATAGTTCCTCTCTGACTTGAAAGACATCAGGAACTTTTTCTGAGCATAAAATTTCCATTTCCTTATTATGAAAATAATGTTTTATAATTATAAAATAATAGAATCATATCTTAGAAGATTAAGGATAGAAAGAAAGGAAAAAATACCACTCTAACAACTAATGTGTACCGTTTCAAAATAATATTTCCTTCTCTTTGTTGAGGTCTCCCAGGGGATTCCAATGTACAGAAACTCTCTTCTCTACTTGGTTCTGATCAAGTTAGGAAATTACAACAAAAATTAAGGCAGAAGAGGTCCAAAAGTACCTGCATTGCTGGCATAGCATAACCACATGGGTTTGCTAATATGGAACCCCAGAATTAGGCAGATGAACCAGCAGTATTGGATGCAGGAGGCCTCCCCAGGAAGGGGACATATCCCTTGATGTGTCAGAGGAGCATCACTAAATTGAAGCCAAGACAGGACCGAGGGTGGTCCAAGCCAAGCACACCCAGTTATTTTTCTGAAACCTAGCAATCAGTTAACTCACTCTGCTTCTCCAGGACCAGTGTGAGTAAAGGGAAAAGGCGGGAAGCTAATAGGGGAGCTTAGAGAAAAATCTTCCTTGTGGAAAATGTGAGTAGAAAAGGCAAACACCTTTTCTTTTTACAAGTAAACAAACAACAACAACAACAACAAAAAACCCCCACAAAAACCTGTGTGTGTAGTATTCCAAAACTCAAAGAGAAGAATTCCTTGGTTGTAATGGAGCCATGATTATTGTTATGTCAAGAAATATGCACAGAAAGCAGTTAACATAGCAGCGCTGAGACTGCTCTCCTTAAAAAGGCCTGCTTGCAAGATTGGCCTCTGGTTACCCTCTGGGAGCCTGGGTTTTAAGAGGGTTCCCATTATGCCTACAACTGATAAGAATTGTTCACTGTGCCTAAACTGTATAACATGGTTTATGTTGAACACCTGCTTTTCTTCTGGGAGTCTGAAATTTTGGTACATGCTAGGCAGAGAGGGCCAAATGCATGGTTAGCTTTATGATGAAAGGCATCAGTGTTTCCTGCAGGACACATTCATCATCGAAGTTGAAGACTTGGAGGTAGTGAAAGACCAAGGCAGGTTCCAGTTCATCTAAATGGGTTCCAGCTCAGCCTCAACAATCCCCCATGGTCTCTGAGTGTCCCTTGATGTTCTTGCTGGGTATGCTGAGAATACAAGTCTCTTCCTACCTGGGCACCTCTCAGGGTTGTGCTTACTTACTGTGAGTGATCTTGAGGATTAGATAATATTTTACTCTGGGATAAAGAACAGACTTGCTTACTGCTTACTGTATGTGCTTACCTTGGTGAATTCTCTAAATTCAGGGTTTCTCAACTGTGATGCAATTTCCCTGTAGGTGCGGTGTCTGAGTACCTCTGCATTGCACCCATAGGACTTGGGGGTGAGAGGAACTGAGACAAGCATGATGTTTCTGCTGCTTGCTGTACTATGAGTAGAAGTATTTTCTCTCTGACCTGGAGTATAATGTTTCCACCAGAATCCTTATTAGCTTGAAAGTAGGTTAAAATCTTAGACTCTGATGGCAGGTTCTAGTTTGTCCTTGCTTCCCCCACTTCATGTTCATTTTCTCTTCTCAGCTGCCTGCCCTGTGAACTTTAGGCACCAGACACAGGAACAACAGACTAACATAGATTGAATTTTGCCCACTCCGCAACCCTCTTCCACTCCAGTAACCATCAACTTAATCTGTTTTCTGTATCTATGAGTTTTTTTTTTAGTATTGTTTTGTTTGTTTATAGATGACACATATAAGTGAAATCATATGGTATTTGTCTTTGTCTGACTTATTTCACTTAATGTAATACCCTCTAGGTCCATCCATGTTGTTGCAAATGGCAAGACTTCAATCCTCTTTATGGCTGAGTAGTATTCCTCTGTATGTGTGTGTGTGTGTGTATAGAAATAATCCTCTTTATCCATTCATCCATCAGTGGACACTTACATTATTTCCATGTGTTGGCTATTGTAAATAATGCTGCTACAAACATGGGGGTGCAGATATCTCTTCAACATAGTGTTTTCATTTCCTTTGGATATATTGCCTGAAGTGGAATTGCTGAATCATATAGTTTTATTTTTAATTTTTTGAGGAATCTCCATATTATTTTCCATAGTGACTGTACCAATTTACAATCCCACCAACAGTGCACAAGAGTTCCCTTTTCTCCACGTCCTCACCAGCATTTGTTATCTCTTGTCTTTTTTTAAAAGATTTTATTTATTTGAGAGAGATAGCGAGAGAGGGCACGAGCAGGGAGGAGAGGGAGAAGCAGACTCCCTGCTAAGCAGAGAGCTCGCAGTGGGGCTCAACCCCAGGATCCCAGGATCATGACCTGAACCTAAGGCAGGTGCTTAACTGACTGAGCCACCCAGGTGCCCCTCTCTTGTCTTTTGGTTTGTTTTGAGGCTCCCTAATGATCAGTGCTATTGAGTACCTTCGCATGTACCTGTTGGTCATTTGTGTAACTTCTTTGGAAAAATGTATATTCATTTCCTTTGCCTGTGTTTTAATCAGATTTTTTTTTTTTTTTTGCTATCAAGTTGTATGAGTTCTTCATATATCTTGGGTGATACTAACCACTTATCAGATATATGGCTTGCAAATAATTTTTCCCATTTCATATGTTGTCTTTTTGTTTTGTTCATTTTTTTGCTATGCAGATGCTTTTTAGTTTGATGTAGTTCCCTATGTTTATTTTTTTATTTTTTTTTAAAGATTTTATTTATTTATTCATGAGAGACAGAGAGAGAGAGAGGCAGAGGGAGAAGCAGGCTCCCAAGGAGCAGAGAGCCCGATGCGGGACTCGATCCCAGGACCCTGGGATCACGACCTGAGCCGAAGGCAGACACTCAACCATCTGAGCCACCCAGGCGCCCATGTTTATTTTTTATTTTGTTGCTTATGCTTTAGATGTTACATCCAAAATATCATTGCCAAGACCTATGTCAAAAAGCTTTTTATTCTCCTGTGTTTTCATCTAGGAGTTTTATGGTTTTCAGGCTTACATTTAAGACTTTTTGAGTTAATCCATTTTGAGATAATCTTTATGAGTGGTGTAAGGTAGGGAGACTGTATCATATTAAGGGAAGACTGTGTATCCCAGCCGGTGTATGCAGGCCATAGATATGGAGTCTAGAAATAGGTGGTTATTAAAAGTCAAGAAAGATGAATGGTAGATATTAGAGACTTCGCTTAACAATCTTGAATTGAGAAGGAAAAGGACCTAGGAAGGAGAATCTAATAGTAGTAGCAAGGCGGACCACCTGTCTTAGAGAGATTAGGTCACTAGGGAGGTTCCTAAAACAGGACAGATAAGGGATAGTGACTAGAATTGGGGCTAAAAGGAACTAGGCTTGGTGGCAAGATTGGCCTGATACTGAATGTCAAAGTTCAGCTTGCCCCAGAGTGCCAAGGTCTGGGTTGTACTTAGAGATGGAAAGGGGAGAGCCATCAAGTAGGTCAAGTGGTTCTGGGTATGGGGAAAAGAAGCCTGCAGATTAGATGCAGAGACCCCAGTCTGAAAAAGCAATGCACCTGCTATTAGTCATGCTAATGTAAATAATGTTGTTATGTTGTTGCTGCAGCTTTATTCTATAAAGTGTATTGTACATCAGAGACCTGGATTTTATGGTCTCTTCTCTTCTCTTCTTCTCTTCTCTCCCCTTCTGTCCCTTCTCTCTTCTTTCTTTCTTTTTTTTTTTTTTGGTGTGACTCTATGTGGAAACCTGATATCCAAACAGAATAAGAAAAGTAGAACTGTGTAGGATCCCTAATTCATGCTTGTGGTGATGAGAAAGGCCCTGGGCCTTCTACACACCTAGACTATCTCAGGTGGTCCTATTACATTAACTACTCCACAGATGCAGATTATATTTCTACTCTGACTTTTCCAGTGAGGTTGGAGGCAGATCCACCTGCCTACTTGTTCTCACTACCCCTTCCCTTGAAACCTGCTCCTTTCTCAGTATTTTCCAACTCAGTAAATGCCATTCATCCTGGTCTATAATCATTTTCCACAGAGCAGCCTAAGTGATCTTTTAAAGCACAATTACATTATGGCACTTTGCTATTTTAAAACCTTCCAGTGGCTTCTCCTACAATTAGAATAAAATAGTCCTGCCAAATGCTTGTTTTGAAAAAATGATACATATATTTGAACACAGTGAGTTTCACATTTGCTAATGTTTTAAAAACACCAGATGAATGCAGAAACTGACCCAGTGAATGGAGCACGCATGCACACACCTCAAAGCATCCCCCACCCTGCCCGCCCAGCTATCTCAGTTCGTTGTGGGTTATGGGCCACACCTGTCCACATCAGGTATTACTGCTTTCCGCTGGATTTCAGATAACCCTCCTTCCACCACCCAAAACTCAGAGCTGCAGCTCTTCCGATGCCCACTTCCATGAGCAAACTTCAGGTATATAGTTACTGTAGTATTTATGTCGGTGATCATTAAAAATGTGTAAAAATGTGCTGTTTTATTAGGTTTTAATCAGTTTTTAAAGTGTCACAAAATTTTTAAGTGCTTTACCTTTAGCCCTGTATTTTCCCTTAAAACCTGTGGTTTTTATTGTGTGATTTGGCATAGCAGAGTGGTTTTTAGAAATGTATATGTTTTGGGGCTCCTGGGTGGCTCAGTCGGTTAAGCATCTGCCTTCAGCTCAGGTCATGATCTCAGGGTCCTGGGATCGAGCCCCACATTCCATGCTCAGCAGGGAATC
This sequence comes from Mirounga leonina, assembly GCF_011800145.1. Classification (NCBI taxonomy): domain Eukaryota; kingdom Metazoa; phylum Chordata; class Mammalia; order Carnivora; family Phocidae; genus Mirounga; species Mirounga leonina. The sequence continues at coordinate 98,395 of NW_023270620.1, forward strand.
TGCTTCTCCCTCTGCCCCTCCCCTGCTCGTGCTTTCTTTCTCTCTGTTTCTCAAATAGATAAATAAAATCTTTAAAAAATGCATATGTCTTAGAGCAGAAATAACCACACAAATTTCTTGCTTCCGAGGACCTCATGTTGGCCTGTGCTTGTCTCTCTAACCTCCTCTCATACCATCCTTTTGGCTCACGGTGCTTCAAGCGCCCAGGCACATCTCAACTCAGGGGCTCTGAGAGACTTATTCTTTCTGACCGGGAACTTATTCTCTCAGTTCTTGTCATGACTGGTTCCACTGCTTCCTTCGTATTTTAACCTCAATTTTACATTTTCAGATTGGCCTTCGCCAACCACTTTCTCTGACGAGCCTCCCCCTTCCGTCTCCCTTTGATAGCTCTAACAGATCATCTTGTTTATTCCTTTTGGTAAACCTATTATAATCTAAAAACACCTGAAGTATTTTATTATTTTTCCTCTTACTAAAATGCAAGATCATTGAGGATACTTCTTTATGTACCTTCATACATACAAACCATGCATTTGTCTAAGGGATAGTTCCATCAGGTTAGGTGCAAATATGGAGTTCTTTTTGTTGCTGTATGAAAGTTCAAACATATGTGGAAAGAGTGGGAATGGGTGCTGAGTAGCCAAAGGGGTAGATTTGCACTGGTTATTCAGCTATTATATCTCAAGTCCAAACTCACATTGAATCTCTGCTTTGTGGTATCGGGTGGATTCTGCTAACCGGATTTTTTTGCCAGTTGGCTCTTAGACTGACAAAAGGGGGCACTAGAGAGAACTGCAAAGTTGGAGGAGAAAGAAGAAAAAGGTTCTGCTTATTTGCTGTCAGATTGGGTTCTTGCTAATATCACAAGAGTCTCATTTCTTTAATCTATCACTGACACTTTATTTTTATAGAAGCAATTGAATCCAGTTTGCAGATTTTCCAGCCTTTGAAGAACTAGATCTCATTATGCCCATTGGGGACACTAAAGCTGCCATTAAGCATCCCTTCTGAGAAGTCTGACTCTATGCCCCATGGAGTTCCTCCTCCAAATTCAGAGACACCTGCTCCAGTTAAGGAATATTCCTTTTTCTGAGTATTTGCTGTATGAGGCTTCTTGTCCAAAGTTCTAATTTTAATAGTTCCAACATCTCTTTATTTTCCTAACTTCCTGCAGTTGTTAGTTTTATGACATCTTATTCTTCTTTAATTTTTCTGTTTTCAGTTCTCCAGTTAAGAAATATTACCTAGTTTAATTCTTTATATTAAACCCTTTCTTTTAAAATAATGTATGTAATATTTTTTGTCTCCTAACAAAGATTAGCATATAAAAACAATAGAGACATACTTACTTTATTGTATTTTGCTTTATTGTGCTTTGCAGACATTGCTTTTTTTTTTAAAATACAGATTGAAGGTTTGTAGCAATCCTACATTGAGCAAGTTTATCAGTGCCAATTTTAAAAAAGATTTATTTGAGAGAGAGAGAGAGAGAGTGTGAGTGTGGGAGAGAGTATGGGGAGGGGCAGAGGGAGAGAATCTTCAAGTAAACTCCCCACTGAGGATGGAGCCCCATTCAGGGCTCGATCTCAGGACCCATGAAATCATAACCTGAGCTGAAACTGACTGAGCTACCCAGGTGCCCCATCAGTGCCATTTTTCCAACAGTATTTGTTCCACTTTGTATCACATTTTGGTAATTCTCACAATATTTCAAACTTTTAAATTAATATATTTGTAATGGCAATCTGTGATTAGAGATCTTTGATGTTACTGTTGTAATAAAATTAGACCAGTTAATAATTCTACAGTGGCCTGTAAGTGTTCAAATAAAAGGTAGAGTCACAATTCTCTCAGTTTAAATTGAAAGCTAGAAATCATTAAGCTTAGTGAAGAAGGCATGTCAAAAGCCAAGGCAGGCTGAAAACTAGGTCTTTTGCACCAGTTAGCCAAGCTGTGAATGCAAAAGAAAAGTTCTTGAAGGAAATTAAAAGTACTACCTTAGTGAATACATGAACACATGAATGATAAGAAAGTGAAACAGCCTTATTGCTGGTACGGAGAAAGCTTTAGTGGTCTGCATAGGTCAAACCAGCCACAACATTCCCTTAAGACGAAGCCTAATCCATAGCGGGGTCCTCACTCTCTTCAATTCTATGAAGGCTGAGAGAGGTGGAGAAGCTGCAGAGGAGTCTGAAGCTAGCGGAGGTTGGCTCATAAGGTTTAAGGAAAGAAGTCATCTCCATGACATAAAAGTCCAAGGTGAAGCAGCAAGTTATCCAGAAGTTCTGGCTAAGGTAATTAATGAAGATGGCTACACTTAATCAAAGACTTTCCAATGTCAATGAAATAGCTTTCTATTGGAAGAAGATACCATCTAGGACTTTCCTAGCCAGAGAGGATATGCCTGGCTTCAAAGCTTCAAAGGACAGGTTGACTCTCTTGTTAGGAGCTAATGTAGGTGGTAACTTTAAATTGAGGCCAGTGCTTATTTATCATCCCCCAAATCCCAGGGCTCTTAAGAATTATGCTAAATCTCCTCTGCCTGTGCTCTATAAATGGAGCAACAAAACCTGGATGACAGAACATCTGTTTACAACATGGTTTACTGATTATTTTAAGCCCACTGTTGAGACCTACTTGTCAGATAAAAAGAGGCCTTTCAAAATTGTTCTGCTCATTGGCAATGCAGAGCTCTTCATCACCCAAGAGCTCTGATGGGGATGGACAGCAATAGTAATGTTGTTTTCAGGCCTGCTAACACAACATCTGTTCTGCAATGGATCAAGTGGTAATGTCAACTTTAAAGTCTTATTATTTAAAAAATACATTTTGTAAGGTCCTACTTGCCATAGATAGTGATTGCTCTGATGGGTCTGGAAAAAGTAAATGGAAAACCTTCTGCAAAGGAATCAGCATTCTAGATGCCATTAAGGATATTTTTGATTCATGGGAGGAGGCCAAAATATCAGCACTCACAGGACTTTGGAAGAAGTTGATTCCAACCCTCATGGATGACTTTGAGGGGTTCAAGACCTCAGTGGAGGAAGGGACTGCAGATGTGGTGGAAACAGCAAGAGAACTAGAATTAGAAGTGGAGCCTGAAGATGTGAATGAATTGCTGCGATTTTAGGATAAAACTTGAATGGATGAGGAGTTGCTTCTTATGGATGAGCAAAGAAAGTGGGCTCTTGAAGAAATCTGCTGCTGGTGAAGATGCTGTGAAGAGTGTCAAAGTGACAACGAAGGATTTAGAATATTCCATAAACTTAGTTGATAGAGCAGCAGGGTTTGAGAGGATCAACTCCAATTTTTTAAAGAAGTTCTACTGTGGGTAAAATACTATCAAATAGCGTCACATGCCACAGAGAAATCATTTATAAAAAAAGAGTTTGATTGATGCAGCAAACTTCATTGTTGTCTTTATTTTAAGAGATTGCCTCAATCACCCCAGCTTTCAGCACCTACCACCCTGATCAGTGAGCAGCCATCAACATCAAGGCAAGACTCTCCACCAGCAAAAACGTTACAACTTGCTGAAAGCTCAGATGAGGGTTAACCTTTCTTAGCAATAAAGTATTTTTAAATTAAGGTATGTACATTGTGGGGTTTTTTTGACCTAATATTTCATGCTTAATAGACTCCATATAGTGTAAACATTTATATCCCCTGGGAAACCAAAACGTTCATTTGACTGGCTTTATTGCTTTAAGTAAATGGTCTGAACCGAACTTGCAACATCTCCAAAGTATGCCTCTGCTGTACTCACTGATTTTTAACACTAAGTAGACTTCTTTAAAAATTCAAAAACATTAATTTACCAGGCTTTGTGAATTTATGTTACTCATAAACCATTTGTTATTCTCTGTACACGCATCTTCCCTTTGTTCATGGCTTGGAGATATGTGCTATTCATTATCACCTGGTTTCCAAGCAAAAGAGAATTTTAATTGATACAGTTGGTCTGAGATCTGTTTAACTTTTCAGATTGTCCAAAAGAAATCATCCAAAATGAACTGAATTAGATTTGGGCATATGCTGACTTATATCAAGCAAGAAACACACCAATCTAATATATTGCTGAACTTGGTTTTTGTTTTTGTCCTTTTAGAACAAATAGAATAAAACATGTGAGTTGCTTCTGAGAAGTCATGCTAACTGATCACTGTTGTTTGAAACTCAGGAACAAAAAAGGTTTTGTGCTGTATTGGCTTCACCTTGATCAGCATTGTTAAAAAAAAAAAAAAGTACAAGAGAACCAAAGCATACACAGTGATAAGTATACAAAACAGGCCCACGTGATGGCAGGTAGGGAAGCCCATGACTGTAGCTTACTCCCAGTTCATCCCATTTCATAGACTATGGTAGTAAGAGTATGCCAGTCCGTCCATCACAGATGGGCTGAGGCTTCAGACATTGTCATCCTGAGTTTGGGTAGGAGCTTTCAGAGATTTCATCTGTAAGGGTCCAGGAAAGGTATATGATTGCAATTATGTTTTTTCCCCCACTCTTGAGTTATCTTTTCATTCTCTTTTATATGCAGAAGTTTTAATTTTGATGAAATCCAATGTATCTAGTTTTTTGTTGCTGTTTGTTTTCTGCACTTTTGGGTCTAGAGCCAGGTTTTGAAGCTGGGTTGGCTTATTCTAAAACTCAGACCACCACTCAAATCCCACCTTCAAGTGTAGGAGGGCAATATAAATTAATTTTGATAGGAAAAAATTCGGTATACTTTATTAATATAATTAAATAAGAGGAAAAGCTCCACATGTTCAGGTGGGTTCTTTCAAGTCCCTTTTCATTATGAAGGGCGTTTGCTTGTGACTTAGCCTATAATAATATATGCAAGACTCTGAGAATCTAACAGAATATTCTTACTTAGCTCTACTAGCCCCACAAGCCCTGTCAGCCAATTGGGAATTGCAAACACTTTCTCATAGAAGAAATCTTGAAAACCAATGGTTTAAATAAGATAAGGAGCTTGCTTTTTTCTTACTTAGCATGAAGGCTGGAATTAGCCAGTCTTGGACCAGGTGGGTGACTCCGTGATTTCATCAGAAACCAGGCTTCTCCCTTCCTTTTTCTCTGTCATTAACTTGTGGCTTCATTTTCAAAATCATTCCATAATCGGGGTGCCTGGCTGGCTTAGTTCGTAGAACAGGTGACTCTTGATCTTGGTGGCTGGGAGTTCAAGCCCTACCTTGGGGCTTTTACTTTAAAAGAAAAAAAGGTCATTCCATGATCACAAAGGGGCTCTAGCTATTGAATCTACATTTTAGAAGGATGAAAGGGGAAAAGTAAAAATGACATGACTTCTAGATGAGTCAGACCTGCTTAAAGAACTTTTCTAGAAGCCCCATCCAATGATCTGTGTTTATATATACCACAGATCACATCAGCAAGGGATGCTGGGAGATATGGTACAGTAATTAATTTTTAGCTAAGCTTATTGCTGCTGTTATGGACACTTTCTGGTGCTTTGTATAAAATTTGGACCTCCCAAATTATTATTTGTAGGCTATTGATACCTTTTTTTTTTTTTTTTTTGTATGAAAGGATATTCAACAGCTTTCTGGAAGCCTCTCACCAAAGAAAGCTATTTGTTTCAACCATTCTTTTTTTTTTTTTTTTTTAAAGATTTTATTTATTTATTCATGAGAGATAGAAAGAGAGAGGCAGAGGCAGAGGGAGAAGCAGACTCCCCGTGGAGCAGGGAGCCTGATGCGGGACTCAATCCCAGGACCCTGGGATCATGACCTGAGCTGAAGGCAGACGCTTAACCGACTGAGCCACCCAGGCGTCCCTGTTTCAACCATTCTTGATAAGCCTCAAATAACATGTCTTCAGATAATAGTGCAGTCTGTTTTCTGCTATGTCATCCCAATAATTCAATGATTTTGTTGTAAGAAAAGAGAATCGATATTGGGTAGACAATTAGCAGGTTTTTTTGTTTTTTTTTAAACACCTCCTGGATGGAGAGCTGGATGGAGAGTAATGTCAATTCAGCTTTCTCATTCATTTCTCTAGCCACATTACAAAAATGTCACTTTCCTTCTCTTTTTGTTATCAAATTGCCTTTTTCAAATCAATTTCTACATTTTCTACCACAATGTACAGCGTACAGATTGTCTTTAAAATCAATTTTCTTTTTTTTTTTTTTCCAGTCAAAATGACACATAGGGTACTCAACTGTTTTTTGTTTCCCGTCCTCTTTAATCATTCCTGCATCGATCCCGAATTCTCTAGGTCAGTCAGCTAACTGCGGGTGGATGGGGTTCTCACAGTATTAGTGCCTTATGCCCAAAATGTAGGTCTATAAGAACTCCAACTCAGTGTAAAAGGAAGAATAGTGAATTTCAAGAACAGAATTGCCTCTTGATTTTTAAATATCTGTTAAGGTTCAGAAAGCAGAAATTTCTTTTTGTGCTTTCAAGTTTGGCAGAAGTCTAAATAATGGCTCAAAAAAGTCTTGTTTTCCACTTCCTCAGCATTCTGTCCAGTTCAGTGTGCCTACTTGTTTGCAATAATACACTCGATCAGTTCTAATTTGAAAAATTCTAGTCCTGGGCAAGAATGACACAAATACCCCACTCGTAAAGTCTTGGTCATAGCACCAAACTGCTCTTTTTATGGTACTCTGTGACTGTTCCATCTGTCTGATTCAAATTTCTGCCTTTGTTTCTTTGAACTCCTTGTACCCAATTCTTATTCTCTGATTTCCTTGAATTTTATCTGTGATGAAAAACCTTGACCTGATTTTCATATGAATTACATATGTTTGGTTTTGTTGGATGTTTAATTATTGTGTATTTATATTAAGAGGTTTTTTCCCCTCCATACATTTTCTAGGTCAGAGCCCTAAGTGAACCTGCTGTGGTGATTTCATGATTGCTTATTGTTATTTTTAAGATCAGTTAGCTACTGTTTTTTGTTTTGGTTTGATTTTCAACTTTAACTTGGACCAGAGAAAATGGATTAAAGCAAAAGTGTAGTACATTTTTGTAGGCTTCCTAATTTTGGGGGCTCTTTAAGACTTTTCTTGACTTTTTAACTTTTTTTTTTCTGTAGGTTTTACATCTCTTTTCTAGCATGTTTTAGTTATCTTGGCAAACAGGCCATAACATGACAAGGTCTTTTGTAAGAATTCCTTCATCCTAATCTTCTATTTTTCTAACTCTTGTTTGTCTTTTAAATCTCTGAAGCACTTCTGACAAGGTTTCCACATATTGAAACTGACTCTGTAAGGACTCAAACATATTCCTTTTCCTTTTTAAAGTTAGTAGTTTAACTTTATTTTTTATTGTGGTAAGAACACTTAACATGAGATCTACCCTGTCTCAGCAAATTTTAAGTGTACCATAGAGTATTATTAACTGTATGGACGATGTTATGTACCAGATACTTAGAAATTCAACATCTTACGTAACCCAAACTTGATACCCCTTGAATAGCAACTCCCTAATGTTCCCTCCTCTAAGCCTCTGGCAACTACCGTTCTACTCTCTGTTTTATATACCTCGTATAAGTGGTATCATGCAGCATTTGTCCTATGACAGCTTATTTCACCTAGCATAATTTCCTCAGGGCTCATCCATGTTGTCACATATGGTAGGATATCCTCTTCTTCCTCCTCCATTTTTTTTTTAATGAGGTAAAATTGGTATATAACGTTATATAGTTTCAGGCATAAAACATTATAATTCAGCATTTGTATGTACTACACAGTGACCACCACTAAAAGTCTAGTTACCATCCATCACCATAAGATTAACCCCCTTCACCCACTGTGCCCACCTCCAACCTCTTTCCCCTCTAGTAACCACCAATCTGTTCTCTATCTTTGAGTTTTTATTTTGTTTTGTATGCCTACATTGTTTTTTTCAGATTGTACATATGAGTAAAATCATATGGTATTTGTCTTTCTTCATCTGACTTATTTCAGTTAGCATGATACCTCAGGGTACATTCATGCTGTTGCAAACGGTAAGATTTTATTCTTTTTTATAGATGATAGGAAGTATTCCATTGTGTGTGTGTGTGTGTGTGTGTGTGTGTGTGTATACAGCCATCTTTATCCATTCATCCACTGATGCACATTTAGGTTGGTTCCCTTTCTTGGCTATTGTAAATAATATTGCAATGAACATAGGAGTCCATATATCTTTTCAAATCAGCATGTTTATATTCTTCAGATAAGTATTCAGATGTGGAATAGCTGGATCGCATCATAATGCTATGCTCATACAGGAATCTCTATATTGTTTTCAGTGGTAGCTGCACCAATTTATATTCCCACCAACAATAAACAAGGATTCCGTTTCTCCACATTACTCTCTACCACCTTTTTTTTTTTTTTTTTTTTTAATAATAGCCATTCTAATGGATGTGAAGTGATAGCTCATTATGGTTTTGGTTTGCATTTCCCTAATAATTAGTGATGTTGGACATCTTTTCATGTTCCTGTTGGCCATATGTTTATCATCTTTGGAAAATGTCTCTTCAAATCCTCTGCTCATTTTTTAATTGGGTTGTTTGTGTTTTTGTTGTTCTCGAGTTGTATGAGTTCTTTATATATTTTGGATATTAATCGCTTGTCAGATATGATTTTCAAAAATTATATCCCATTCAGGAAGTTGCTTTTTCATTTCAATGATGGTTTTTTTCTCTGTGCAGAAACTTTTTAGTTTAATGCAATCCCATTTGTTCATTTTTACTTTTGTTTCCCCATGTCCTTGGGGTCAGATCAAGAAATTATTACTAAGACTGATGTTAAGGAGCTTACTGCCTATGTTTTCTTCTAAGAATTTTATGGTTTCAGACCTTACATTAAAGTTTTTCATACATTTTAAGTTAATTTTTGCATATGGCATAAGATAGTGGTCTAGTTTCATTCTTTTGCATGTGGCTGTCCAGTTTTCTCGGCTGTCCAGTTTTCTCAGCATTTATTGAGTGGACTGTCCTTTTTCCATTATATGTTCTTGGCTCCTTTGTTGTAAATTAAGTATCCATATATGTGTGGGTTTAAATATAGGCTCTCAGTTTCATTCTATTGCTCTGTCTTTTTTTTAATGCCAATACCATACTTTTATAATTGTTATAACTTTAGTGTAGTTTTAAATCAGGGAGCATGATATCTCCAGCTCTGTTCTTTTGTCTTAAGATTGTTTTGGCTATTCAGGGTCTTTTGTGGTTCCATACAAATTTTAGGATTATTCTAGTTCTGTGAAAAATGCCATTGGACTTTTGATAGGATTGCACTGAATCCATATATTGTTTTGGGTAGTAAGGACATTTTAACAATTTATTTTTTTCAATCTATGAACATGGAATATCTTTCCATTTACTTCTGTTATCTTCAATTTCTTTCATCAGATTTTTCTAGTTTTCAGTGTACATGTCTTTTAACTCCTTGGTTAAATGGATGCCCTTTTGGCTCAGTTGGTTAAGCATGTGCCTTCGGCTTAGGTTATGATCCCAGGGTTCTGGGATCAAGCCCTGCACCAGGCTCCCTGCTCAGTGGGAAGCCTGCTTCTTCCTCTTCTGCTCCCCCTGCTTGTGTTCTCTCACTCTATCAAATAAATAAATAAAATCTTAAAAAAATTTATTCCTAGGTATTTTATTCTTTTTGATATAATTGTAAATGGGATTGTTTTCCTAATTTATCTTCCTGATAATTCATTATTAGTTTCTAGGAATGCCACAGATTTTTCTTTGTTGATTTTGTATCCTGCTACTTTACTGCACTTATTTACTAGTTTGAACTTTTTTTTTTTTTTTTGGTGGAATTTTTGGGTTTTCTTTTTCTTTTTTTTTTTTTTTTTAAGATTTTATTTATTTATTTGAGAGAGAGAGCACATGAGAGGGGGGAGGGTCAGAGGGAGAAGCAGACTCCCTGCCAAGCAGGGAGCCCGATGCGGGACTCGATCCCGGGACTCCAGGATCATGACCTGAGCTGAAGACAGTCGCTTAACCGACTGAGCCACCCAGGCGCCCGAATTTTTGGGTTTTCTATATATAGTATCATGTCATCTGCAAAGAGTAAGAGTTTTACTTCTTTCTTTCTGATTTGGATGCCTTTTTCTTTTTCTTACCTAATTGCTGTGGCTAGGACTTCTAATACTATATTGAAGAGAAGTAGTGAGAGTGGGCATCTTAGTCTTGTTACTAATCTTAGAGGAAAAGCTTTCCACTAAAGTTTACATTAAAGATTAAAAAAAAAAAAAGCTTTCCACTTTTCACCATTGAATATGATGTTAGCTGTGGGCTTGATATATATGGCCTTTATTATGTTGAGGTATGTTCCCTGTAAACCTACTTTGTGGGAGTTTTTATTATCAAAGAATGTTGACTTTGTCAAATGCTTTTTCTGCATCTATTGAGATTATCATATGGTTTGTATCCTTTCTCTTATTAATGTGATGTATCATATTGATTAGTGATTATTGAACCACCTTGGCGTCCCTGGAATAAATCCTATTTGATCATGTGAATAATATATTTTAATGTGTTGCTGTATTCATTTTGCCAATATTTTGTTGAGGATTTTGCATCTCTGTTCATTAGAGATACTGGCCTATAGTCTTTTTTTGCAGTGTCTTGTCTGTTTTTGGTATCAGGATAATGCTGGCCTTGTAAGAATGAATTTGGAAACTTTCCTTCCTCTTCTGTTTTTGGCAGTAATTTGAAAATAAATGTATTAATTCTTTTTTTTTTTTTTTTTTTTTTTTTAATGTTTGGTAGAATTCACCTGCGAGGCCATCTGGTCCTGGACTTGTTCGTTGGGAGTTTTTTTAAATTACTGATTCAATTTCATTGCTAGTACTTGGTCTTTTCAAATTTTCTATCTCTTCCTGATTCAGTTTTGGAAGGTTATAGGTTTCTAGGAATTTATCCATTTCTCAGGTTATCCAATTTGTTGGCATATAGTTTTTCATAATATTCTCCTATAATCCTTTATATTTCTGTGATGTCAGTTGTTATTTCTCCTTCATTTCTGATTTTATTTGAGTGCTCTCTCTCTCTCTTTTCTGGATGAGTCTGGCTGAAGGTTTATCAATTTTGTTTATCTTTTTAAAGAACTAGCTCCTGGTTTCACTGATCTTCTCTATTTTTTTTTTAAGTCTCTATTTCTATAATTTCTGATCTACTTTTTTTTTAATTGTGCAATCTCACTACATGTGAATTTTTTTTTAATTTTATTTTATTATGTTATGTTAATCACCATACATTACATCATTAGTTTTTGATATAGTGTTCCATGATTCATTGTTTGCATATAACACCCAGTGCTCCATTCAGTACGTGCCCTCTTTATTACCCATCACCAGGCTAACCCATCCCCCCACCCCCTCCCCTCTAGAACCCTCAGTCTGTTTCTCAGAGTCCATAGTCTCTCATGGTTCGTTTCCCCCTCTGATTTCCCCTCCTTCATTTTTAAGCACTGTGAATTGTGTAAGACTGATGAAGCACAGAGCTGTATCTCTGAAACAAATAATACATTATATGTTAAAAAAAAAAAAAGAAGGTAGTAGGAAGGGAAATATCCACAGATATTTTAATTAAAAGATAATTTAAACATTTCACTGACTATATAGTGCTTAGCTATTATGCTTATTTTGAGTGAAATATCTGTTCAGCTACTTTGCCCGTTAAAAAAAAGGTCTTGTTGCCGAGATATGAGAGTTTTTAATATATATTTTGTGTAATAGTCCTTTCTCAGGTATGTGTTTTTCAAATATTTTCTTGGTTTGTATTTTCCTTTTTAATTAAAATATCTTTTATGGTTCACGACCCTTTGCCTAAAAAGGCAAAAAACTCTGCCTAATCCAAGGTCGCAAATATATCTTCTATGTTTTCTTCTAGAAGTTTTATAGTTTTAGACTTTATATTTAGATCTATAATTCATTTTAAATTTTACCCACAATACATATGGGTGTCCAATTTTACTCTTAATTTTAGTTGTTATATATAATCTTGAACTCCTCTGATACTTGATTCTTCCTGACATTTCTTGCACAAACAAATGAAGTAAATTAGAAAATGTTTATAAAGTAGTAAACTGGATTGTTCAAGATCGCTGAAATTACTGTATAGTTATTCTGCAAGACTTATCATTTGTTGCATAAGAATACAACACTCAGGAAGTATGCAAAAAAGAGCAACAAATCTTGCTGACTAGTGTTTCTTCTGTTAACAAGAATGTAGTCATAATTATATTTATTTTATAATTCTGTGACAGTTTGAGGATCCTCTAATCTTGTTTAGAAATGTTACCCAATCTTAGAAGTCTCCAAAACATTGCTGTCCAAACTGTGGTGCTTGCAAATGATTGCTAGAATATCTCAAAATGTTAATAGAGTGCCCAGAGAATATAGAGCTGCTTCATTGATTTTGTGACTTCTTTTATTGTTTCTCTTTCTGTTTTATCACTTAATTTCTTATTTTTGGAAATATTTCTCAATTCATCTGCTTCTGTACCTTCTTTATTCCCTTCAAGTTTTTATAATACTCATTTCATCCTTAAATAGAAATGGACTTTTGTTCTGAATAAAAATGTAATATAGCCTGGTGATGGGTATTAAAGAGGGCATGTACTGAATGGAGCACTGGGATCATGGAACACTACATCAAAAACTAATGATGTAATGTATTGTGATTAACATAACATAATAAAATAAAATAAAATGTAATATATTCTAGTTAAAAGGAATTCACCAAAAAAAGCCAGAAAAAAAAGAACTGTTAAATAACAAAAATTCAACGGAGTACATTATAAAATCTAATTTTTTTAAAAGATTTTATTTATTTATTTGAGAGAGAGAGAGACAGTGACAGAGATAGTGAGAGAGAGCACAAGCAGGGAGGAGAGGGAGAACCAGGCTCCCTGCTAAGCAGGGACTCGATCCCAGGACCCTGGGATCATGACCTGAGCCAAAGGCAGACGCTTAACCAACTGAGCCACCCAGGTGCCTCTATCTAATTGTTTTTATTAATCAATTGTAAATTGGGCAGCATTCCATCTAGCAAGTAGAAGGGAGCTCCAGAGGACTACAGAAAAGGAAAGGATTTTAAAGGTAGAGAGGAAGTGGAAAAAAGGAAATTAACAAAGAATCCATTGTTTTAGGCAGGATAGTCCTCCTAAGGGGAGCAGTAGGGGTCTATCAGTAAATTTCCTGGTGCTGACTGGAGAAATTCCTGTGTTAACTGGTTAAAGGTTACATTTTGGGAAGGAGGGTGTTGAAACTGCAGTGAAGGTAGGTATTAAGTCTTGGTTTCCTGACTTGAGGCCTTAACCTAAGTGACACTGTTTTGGGTGTGTGTGGTTTTATTATTTATTTGTTTGTTTGTTTGTTTATTTTAACAGAACAGATAAATGTTATTTATTTAATTGGAAGTTTAATACAAGTCCAATCCTTATGTATACATCAAAACTTCTTTCTTACACTGGAGGAATACCTAAAATTTACATGTTAATGACAGCTTAAGCAATTACCATTTTTAAAAGAAAAATCTAAGTGTTAACACAAATATCTGTGCAACTACCTGATAAGACAGGGTTATTCAAAATAGTTAACAACTATTAGCAATAGTTAACAACATGACATGAGGGATGGGTGAATACTGACTGTCTAAATAACAGATCTACATTAAAAAAAAATCTAATGCTTTCCCTTGGAAAGGAGATAAATTTGAGGCACTTACCAAATACTGTGAAATGATTCCATGCCTTAGAGATATAGCCAGGGCATTCAAAACCCAAATATAGAAACCAAATATATGTGTTAGTGTGATGGCTAATTTTATGTTAATTTGCCTAGGCTACAGTGTCCAAATGTTTGGTCAAACACCAGTCTAGGTGCTACTGTGCAGGTATTTTTTAGATGTGATTAACATTTACTTTTTACTTTTTAAAAAAGATTTATTTATTTATTGGGGGGGGCAGAGGGAGACAGAGAATCCTGAAGCAGACTCCTCACTGAGCCCAGAGCCAGGTGAGGCTCTATCCCAGAACCCTGAGATCAAGATGTGGCCGCTTAACCAACTGAGCCACATAGGAGCCACTAGATATGATTAACATTTAAATCAGTAACTCAATAAACAAGATTATCCTCCATAAACTGGGTGGGTGAACCTCATCCAACCTGTTGAAGGCCTAAATAGAACAAACACTGAGATTTCCCAAAATGGAAAAAATTCTCAAGACTATAACATAGAAATATGTTTGAAAGGTCGAAAGCCTTCTGCTCAGTAGAATTTGGACTCAAGACTGTAATATCAACTGTTATCTGAATTTCCAGTCCACTGACTTGCCCTACAAATTTCAGACTTGCCTACTTCTGCAATTGCAGGAGACAATTCCTTAAAATAAATCTCTCTCTCATTTTTATGTCTATCTCTATCTCCCTCCTATTGGTGTTTCTCTGGAGAACCCTGAATAATAGACTTAGGGACTAAGGTTGATAGTTTTCTCTCAAAATGCCCCAGAAAAGCCAAACTTGAGCAAATGGGCAGTAGTGGTCTTCAGTCGTCAGCAGACAGGTTCTCCTAGAGCCTGACTATCTTGCCATCTTTTCTTATTTCTGAATACCAATTTTGATTTCCTCATTACTGTGTTCAGGAAATGCTATCATTTCTAATATGCAATTTATCTGAATGACCATCTGTGGTTTTGATACTCTATTTTCAGAGGCTTTCAGAAGGATTTCTTACAGCTTTTCTGTTTTCCTGTCTGGTTTTTAGTAACCCAAGGAAGCAAGGCTCCATGGAATTGATAGATAATGATGAGTACCTGTGGATTTGGAGCTCCTCAATAGCAGCTTTGCATATGGACCATGCTCTTATTTTTTTGCATTTGCAGTAATAGGAGACAGATTCTCTGCATATTTTTTTGCCGAATTGTTAAGATGTACAATTATGATCATCTTGAATTTGTGGTTTCCATAAGGAAATGAAATTTTAAATGCTTTGTCACTCCATTCTGTTTTGGAAACACAGCATACTATCAGAAGTTTTTTTTTTTTTTTTTTTTTTTTAAGATTTTATTCATTTATTCATGAGAGACAGACCGAGAGAGACAGAGGGAAAAGCAGACTCTACTGCTGAGCAGGGAGCCTGATGCAGGACTCGATCCCAGGACCCTGGCCTCACAACCTGAGCTGAAAGCAGACACTTAACTGACTGAGCCACCCAGGCACCCCAGAAGTGTTTATTCCTAAGCCTTGTTCCTTAACTAGCCTGTAAGCTCATAGAGACAGAACAATGATGTGCTCATTTTTGACTTTTTTCTAGAAGTGAACATAGTGCCTGCCAATAGTAGACATTTAATATAATTTTGAAAGAGTAATTATCAGTAGGATTGAAGATTTTATATATATTTTATTGATTGAGAATAAGCAATATTTTAAAATTTTGAATCAATGAATAATGTTCTCTATCCGAAATTAGTTTCTTTCTTAATGTCTATTCAAGAAAACTGTACTCAAGTGGTCACAGAACAGAAAACAAAAGATCACAAGGTGATGAGTCCAGAATCTTGGCAGAGTAAATGGGGACATGTTTTTCTCATACTTTCTGTAATCTTTATGGAGCCCTAGAAGGATGGACTTTCTTATTGATCCACTATATTGCATACCAAACTGAATCCAAGGAAAGTTCATTCAGACAGTGTCACTAAAATTGGTGGGAGAGAGAGAGTGCGCGCGCGAGAGAGACTTGAGTTAACCAATAAGTATTAAGTTGAAATTATAATAAAAATACCTCAAACCCAATGTTTTTATAGATGTGTTCTGCTGATTTTTCAAGTAAGAGTAATTCCTTTCTTATTTAAGTTATTCTAGAAAATAAAGGAGCTAAGTTGCTTACCTTATAATATGAGGCAAATGAAATCATAATTCCAAAAATGCAAAAAAATTATAGACCCTTTCACTTCTATAGAGAAACAAAATCTTAAGCTAATGGAATCCAATTGTGTGGACCAAAAACCATGATCAAATAGGCTCTATCTTAGTTATGCAAGGATAATTTTACATCAGAAATTTATCAATGTAATTTATCACATTAAAATGTTGACATAGAAAAATAATTACTGATACAGAAAATGCACTTGATATGGTAAATAACAGTTATTTAAATAACATAAATAACAGTTATTTAAAAATAAAATTTTAAAGGACGTTAGAAAAGGTAGCTTCCTTGATGTGGTAAAAGTTATTTATGAAAACCTTACAGCAAATATTATACTTAATGAAGAAATGTAGATGCTTCCTCTTTAGGATCAAGGATAAGAAAAAGCTGCTTGTTCTTATTATAACAGTTTAATACTGAGTGATAGGTTCTGGCTAATGCTACAAGGGAAAAAGTAAATATTGGCAGAGGTAAAGCTTCTGATTTGCAGACATAATGCTACATAGAAAAGCATTAGAATCAACAAACTACTATTACTAAAACAGAGTTCAGTAAGTTTGCCAGATGTATATGATTGACTTAAAAAGCCAATAGGCAATTGGACATCCATAGGCAAATAAAAACAAAACAAAACAAAACCACACCTCAATCTAAACTTCACACCTTCCACAAAAGTTAACTCAAGATGGATCATAGAGTCAAAATGTAAATTGTAAATTATAAACATCTAGAAAAGACTATAGGAAAAAGGACACCCAGGACTCCAAGATGGCATCAGTCGTGAAGGAGAAGAAGCTCATGGATGTGAAACTAGGAGAGCTGCCCAGCTGGATACTGATGCGGGACTTCACCCCTAAGGGCATTGCTGGAGCATTTCAAAGAGGTTACTACGGTATTACAACAAGTATGTCAATGTGAAGAAAGGGGGCGTTGCTGGTATTTCTATGGTGCCTGCAGCTTATGTGCTTTTCAACTACTATCGTTACAAGGCACAAGTACCACTGAAGAGGGCTCAGTGTGGAGGCACATTCGGCATTCCTGACCATGACCTTTGCCTGGCACCCTTGAATCCTTTCATATTCTAATTCAGAATTAACATCCAATAAAAGATGACTGGTACTTGGGAAAAAAAAAAGCTATAGGAAAAAAATATTCAAGTTCTAGAGCTATTTTTTAGACTTGACACCAAAAGCATGATCCATAAGAGGAAAAACTGATTAATTGTACCTAAACAAAAATAAAAACCTCTGCTCTATGAATGACCCTATTAAAAGAATAAAAAGACAAACTGCAGACTGGGAGGAAATATTTCTAAGTCACATACCCAGCAGAGATCTAATATCTACAATAGATTACACTCTCAAAACCCAACATTAAGAAGGCAAACAATCCAATTACAAAATTGGGCACAAGGCCGTAACAGTTTTTTCACCACAGAGGATATACAGATGACAAAAAAGAAAAAAAAAAGTGAAAAGATGTTTAACATCATTAGCCATTACAGAAATGAAAATTAAAACTGTAATGAGATATCACTAGACATCTATCAGGATGGCTTTAATAAATAGTAGTGATAATACCAAATGCTGTCAAGCATGTGGAGAAACTGCATCCTTCATACATTGCAGGGGAGAATGTAAAATGGTAAAGGCATGCTGGAAAGTAGTTTGGCAATTATTTTCAAACTAAAAATGGATTTACCATAAGAATCAGCAATTGTACTCCTGAACATTTATTTCATAGAAATGAAGACTTATTTTCATGCAGGACCATGTCCATAAATGTTTATAGCAGTTTGATTCATAAGGTCCCCAAACTAGAAAGTATCCACAATTTAATAAAAAAGTGTGAATAGTTTAAAATGAACTATGGTACATCCATACCACAGAATACTACTCAGCAATGTAGAGGAATAAACTACTAATACATGTAAAAATTTGGATGGCTCTAAAGGGTATTATGCTGAGTGGGAAAAAAAATTAAGTCACATACTATATGATTCCATTTATATATTCTATGGACAAAATTATAGAAATCGAGAACATCTTAGTGGTTGTCAGGGGGAGGGAATATTTATGGCTTAAAAGGGTAATGTGAGGGAGTCTTGTGGTATTGAATCCAAGTGTGTGAACCAGAATACATGATCAAGTAGGCTCTATTTTAGTTATGCAAGGATGATTTTCATCAAACTCTATCAGTGTAATTCACCACATTAAAATATTAATTCAGAAAAATAAATATCTCAGCTGATACAGAAAAATGCACTCAGTATGGAATGACACTAATTTAAAATAAATTTTTAAGGGTGCTTGTGTGACTCAGTTGGTTAAATGTCTGACTCTTGATTTCAGCTCAGCTCATGATCTCAGGATTGTGAGATCAAGCCCCGCATTGGGCACCCCGCTGGGCGAGGAGCCTGCTTAAGATTCTCTCTCCCTATCTTTCTCACATACATTCTCTCTCCCTCTCTAAAATAAATAAATAACATTATAAAAGTAAGTTAGGAGTAGAAGGGGACTTCCTCAATGTGGTAAAAGTTATATATAAAAATCTTTTTATTTTACTTTATTTTTACTTGTCAGAGAGAGAGAGAGAGAGCAAGAGCACAAGCGGGGGGAGTGGCAGGCACAGGGAGAAGCAGACTCCCCGCTGAGCAGGGAGTCCGATGAGGGATTCAATTCCGGGACCCTGAGATCATGACCTGAGCCAAAGGCAGATGCTTAAGCAACTGAGCCACACAGGTGCCCCTATTTATCAAAATCTTATAGCAAATATTATAGTCACACTCTTATAATTGTGTAAAATGGTAACATTTATTAGAGCTATATACACATACACTCATGAGTGCATGTATAACTGATAAAGTATAAATAAGTGCTATGGATTGTACCAATGTCAGTTTCTTAGTTTAGATACTGCACTGTAGTTGGGTCAGGTGTTAACATTGGCAGAGACTGCAGAAAGGAGGCATGGGACTGGCTGCAAGCTCCTGTGAATCTAGGATTATTTCAAAATAAAAAGTAATGCTTCTCTCCCCTCTTCCCCCACAGAGCTAACAATTTCTCTATACAAACAGGAACCCAATAACAATACAATAAAGCTGAAATAGCAATCATAAGCAAAAAATAATATATCAAAGAACTTATTTAGCCAAGAACATGTAAAACTCAGTAAAATGTTACAGCACTAATAAAAGACATAAAAGTTGATCTGAATAAATACAGGGATACCTGGTCTTTAAAGAGATGAGTCAATAGCATAAAGAAGTAAATTCTCCACAGTCAGAATTCTACCTGGATTTATCTGAGGTTCTTGATACCTATTAGCTATTGTGACTAAAAAAACTGTAAAGCCAACGAATAGCAACAGTGAGGTCCTGGCTCAGTAGCTGACCAGTGGACAAAAAAAGACTCCTGAGAGTGTTTTTTTTTTTTTTTTTTTTTTTTTATAGTAAGACACAAAAACATGGCACCACAAATAAATGGGGAAAGGAGAGATACACTAAGTAATTGATACAGGAAACACTATCTGGAATAAAATATCTGACACTACATATAACAATCAACCTCAAGATGAATTGAAGACTTAAATGTAAAGACAAAATTAGTTAATATGTTGGAGATTCTTTGTAAATTAGGGACAAATCAGAATTTGTTAAACCCTTAAAAACAAATTGTGTAACAAATTTATGATTTTAATTGAATAAAAATCAAGAGTTTTTCCCTGATGGATACTTGTTAAGCAGTTGAAGAATGGAATAGTTATTAATAAATAGTTAAGGGACAGATGATGGAACGGGAGTCATGTTTTGGATATATAAAACTGATTAGGAGGGGTGCCTGGGTGGCTCAGCCATTAGGCGTCTGCCTTCGGCTCAGGTCATGATCCCGGGGTCCTGGGATCGAGCCCCGCATCGGGCTCCCTGCTCAGCGGGAAGCCTGCTTCTCCCTCTCCCACTCCCCCTGCTTGTGTTCCCTCTCTAGCTGTCTCTCTCTCTGACAAATAAATAAATAAAATCTTTAAAAAAAAAACTGATTAGGAATTAATATCTAAAATATTCAAGAAGCTGAAAAATAAGCTCTCAAAAAACAAAAATGAACAAAAGACGCAAATAGTCAATTTACAGAGAAGGAAATGAAAAGGCCACCATACATATGAAAAGATACTCAAGCTCATTTATAATTTGAAAAATGTGAATTGAAATGACATGTCATTATGTTGCTATAAACCATAAAGATGGGACTTCTGCTTCCAATCAGATGGGGTAGCAGGGATGAGATTTACCCTTTTCCTTAAAACAACCAACAGTTGGGAAAAATATATATGAGAAAATGATGTTCAGAAGTTGGTTTCAACAGACGAATGGATAAAGAAGATGTGGTCCATATATACAATGGAATATTGCTCAGCCATCAGAAAGGATGTATACCTATCATTTGCATCGACATGGATGGAACTGGAGGGGATTATGCTAAGTGAAATAAGCAGAGAAAGACAATTATATGGTTTCACTTATATGTGGAACATAAAGAATAGCATGGAGGACATTAGGAGAAGGAAGGGAAAAATGGAGGGGGGGAAATCAGAGGGGGAGATTAACCATGAGAGACTATGGACTCCGGGAATCAAACTGAGGGTTTTAGAGGGACGGGGGTGGGGGGATGGGTGAGCCTGGTGATGGGTATTAAGGAGGGCATGTATTGCACGGAGCCCTGGGTGTTATATGCAAACAATGAATCATGGAACACTACATCAGAAACTAATGATGTACTGTATGGGGACTAACATAGCACAATAAAATAAAAAATAAAAAAGAAAGACTCCTTATGTACAGAGAAATAAAGTTCATAGCAGATTTTTCATCAGAAACAACGCAAGCTAGAAGCAGAGCAGAACTTCAGAGACTGAAAGAAAATATTGCCACCCTAGATTTAGACACTTGTGAAAATGCCTTTCAAAAATGAGAACAAAGACGTTTTCAAACACACAAAAACTGAAATAATTTTTTTTTAAAACTGCAATAATTTATCAGTAGTAGATCTGCAATATAAAAATGTTAAAGAAAACCTTTGAAGCAGAAGGAAAATGATACCAGATGGAAATTTGGAGCTACACAAATAAATGAAGGCCACTAGAAATAGTAACCATGTGGGTAAACATAAACTCTTGTTATTTAAATCTCTTTAAAGGATAATTGACTAACGCAAAAGTGATATAATGTATTTTGGGGTTTATAACATATGTAGAAGGAAAGTGTATGGCAACAAAGACAAAACCCAAGAACAGAGAAATAGCAGTATATTATTATAAGATTCTCATAGCACACATGAAGTGGGATAGTATCTCTTGGAGGCAGACTTGATGATACAAATAGAAAATAAATTGCAAGATAATAGATTTAAATCCAACCATATTGATAATCACTTTAAATATAAGTGGTCTGAGCCCACCAATTAAAGGCAAAAATTTCAGATTGGAAAAATATAAGATCCAACTATATGCTGTCTGTAAGAAACCCATTTGAAATATATAGACAAAAATAGATTGACCGTACCTCTGAAACAAATAATACATTATATGTTAAAAAAAAAAAAAAAAAAGAGGGCGCCTGGGTGGCTCAGTTGGTTAAGCGACTGCCTTCAGCTCAGGTCATGTTCCCAGGGTCCTGGGATCGAGTCCCGCATCGGGCTCCCTGCTCTGCGGGGAGCCTGCTTCTCCCTCTCCCACTCCCCCTGCTTGTGTTCCCTCTCTCGCTGTGTCTCTCTCTGTCAAATAAATAAATAAAAAATCTTAAAAAAAAAAAAAAAAAGATAGTAGGAAGGGAAAAATGAAGGGGGGAAATTGGAGGGGGAGAAGAACCATGAGAGACTATGGACTCTGAGAAACAAACTGAGGGTTCTAGAGGGGAGGTGGGTGGGGGGATTGGTTAACCTGGTGATGGGTATTAAAGAGGGCACGTACTGAATGGAGCACTGGGTGTTATACGCAAACAATGAATCATGGAACACTACATCAAAAAACAGAAACAAATAGAAAAAAATAGATTAAGCCTAAAGGATGGGATAGAGAAACCATGCTAACTATAATCCAAAGAAAGCTGGACTGTTATATTCCTATCAGATAAAGTAGATTTTAGATTAAACTATTATCAGGGATAAAGAGAGCCTTTTCAGAATGATAAAGGTGTCAATTCATCAAGAGGATGTAACAATCCTAAATGTTTATGCAGCTACTAACAGAGCTTCAAAATATATGAAGCAAGAAACTGACAGAAATCCAATGAGAAATAGACAACACAATAATTATAGTTGGGTAGATTTCAGTATCTGTCTTTTAGTAATTGCTAGAATAGAAAAGCAGTAAGGAAATAAACCACTTAAACCATTTTATCAGCTAACTTGACCTAATGGACATTTAAGAACACTCAAACTAACTGTAGAAAACACATCCTTTTCAAGTGCACAAGGAACAATTATCAAGATATATTATACACTGGGCCATAATACAAGTCTCAATAAATTTAAAAAGGTCCAAGAGAACAAGTGTGTTCTCTAACCACAGTGAGATTAATCAGTAATCAATCACAGAAAGATATCTGAAAAATCTCCAAATATTAGAAACTAGATAATACACTTTCGATGGAAACCCAATATATCATCATTTGTAGGCAGTATTTAAAGTCGTACTTCGGATGAAATTTAATGTTCTAAATGCCTGTATCAGAAAAAAAAAGGACTCCAAGCAAAAACTTCAGTTTTTGACTTAAGAAACTATAAAAAGAGCAAATGAAAACAACCTCATGCCTTTGTCAAGAACACACAGTTACACGTTAAACTTAAAAGAATGATTGTCTGGGAGCACCTGGGTGGCTCAGTCGGTTAAGCGTCTGCCTTGGGCTCACCTCATGATTCCAAGGTCCTGGAATCGAGCCCCGCATTGGGCTCCCTGCTCCTCGGGGAGCCTGCTTCTCCCTCTCCCACTCCCCCTGCTTGTGTTCCCTCTCTCGCTGTGCCTCTCTCTGTCAAATAAATAAATAAAATCTTTAAAAAAAATTTTAGATATTGACATTCCTGGGGCGCCTGGGTGGCTCAGTCGGTTAAGCGTCTGCCTTGGGCTCACCTCATGATTCCAAGGTCCTGGAATCGAGCCCCGCATTGGGCTCCCTGCTCCGCGGGGAGCCTGCTTCTCCCTCTCCCTCTGCCTCTCCCAGCTCGTTCTCTCTCTCTCTCAAATAAATAAATAAAAATCTTAAGAAAAAAATGATTGTGGGTGGGGCTGCAGGATTGGACTATGAAATAGGCTTAAAAGAGAAAGAAAAATTAGGTGTTTTGGTTCTAATCTACATCCCAGGACTGTCCAGGGAACTCAGAGCTGGTTTTTTTTTTTTTTGTATTCCATGATGTGTTTCAAATCTCTTACGCTGTAAATTTTAATGTGACAAGTGACATTAAATTGTTTGCTTGTGAAGATTCAACCCCCTTTTACTCACTCCCATCCTTAATTGATGGATGTGTATCAGAAGGAACTCCTTAATACCCATAACTCCGGAATGAGGTCTTAAAAACCCAGAGTCTTTTAAAACTTTGCTCTAAATCTTACTAGATTCATGTTCTCTGGCATCATAGATTTAATTTGAGCATGTTAGATTTTCAGTTGAACAGTATTCTGACAACTGGATTTCAAGAATTACTTGAATTCATGAAATCTTTGCAGAACGCTCTCTATGTCTGGGTTGTACTAGGTGACATGGACACTGTGCTCCGTGGTCATGGCTGCAAAGATGAGTCGGAGGTGCCTGCTAACTATTACTCTAACACTTGAATGACCTGGGGACAAAGCAAGTATAAAAATAAGCCTATAGATAGAGTTAAGGGGCTGTGACAATAATGTGTGGAGAGTAGTGTGTGGGCATGGAAGGAAGAGTTGTGCATTCCAGCAAAGGAAGAGGGGAAATGTGGGGGTTTGGAAAAAGCTTCAGAAAGCCGAGGGAGTCAGAATTTAGAGTGAATGCTTGTCAGCTAGGAGTGGGGGATACATGCAATGAAGAGGGGCCACTTGACATCAAAGAGCATAACGATTTCGGGAAAATGAAATTGCCGACGTCGCTTTGGAACATAAAGTGCCCTTGGTAGGAGGAGAAATGAGGCAAGAGATGAGGCTGACCACGGGCTCTCACAGCACTAGAATCCTGGTATCTTCTGTTTTAATCTCATCTCTTCCTCTCTCAAACTCTGTGCTTCTAGTCTCTTCTCCTTGTACCTAGCAGTGTTCTGAAAGACTTTTTTCTTTTTCTTTTAGCTGTAGAATTTGATTAACTTCTCTTTCATAATATTGCATACCAAAACTGTCATTCTTCAAATTTATTTTTACTGTTAGAATGAATGGGTAATGGTAATGTGTGATAGATAAGCAGAGTCTGATGGTCAATGCCATTATAATACATATAGCTACTTAAATTGTTAATCTATAAATTTTTAAATTGGTTCTCAAATATACAAATGCAGTGAAAATTGCTTCCACTTTTACATTAATTTTCACACCATCCAACTTTTTTCTTGACTATTATTATAAAGGCTTTTGGTAGATGAATTTCTTCAGTGACTGATTTTCAGTCATTAGGTAAGACTTAATTTCACTGCTGCAGGGGAGGGCGCTGAGATCTGGGGCGGCTCAGCAGGCCACCTCCAGCGCCGAGGGATATATAGCGCAGGGGACTGTGGCCCCCAGCAGAGCCCACCCACAGCAGCTGAAGAAGAGCAAGCATGCCCAGGGCCCCAGGAAGAGGAGGAGGAGGTGCAGGTACTGACCTCCCCTGCAAGCCCACCATGCCATGGGGAAGGTGGAGGAGATTGTGTGTGAAAGGTCTGGGAGGGATACTGGAGGGTCATCCCATATGACGTACTCCCCGACCGGCTAAAGGACAATGACTACTTGCTACATGGCCGTGGAGCACCGCTGCCCTCCTCCTGGGTTTGCTTCAAGAGCATTTTCCACCGCCATACAGAAACTGGCAACATCTGGACCCATCTGCTTGGCTTTGTGCTCTTTCTCTTTTTGGGAATCTTTTTTTTTTTTTTTTAAAGATTTTATTTATTTATTTGAGAGAGAGAGATTGAGAGACAGAGACCACGAGAGGGAAGAGGGCAGAGGGAGAAGCAGACCCCCTGCCGAGCAGGGAGCCCGATACGGGACTCGATCCTGGGACTCCAGGATCATAACCTGAGCCGAAGGCAGTCGCTTAACCAACTGAGCCACCCAGGCGCCCTCTTTTTGGGAATCTTGACCATGCTCAGACCTAATGTGTACTTCATGGCCCCTGCACAGGAGCAGGTGGTTTGGGGGATGTTCTTTTTGGGTGCAGTGCTCTGCCTCAGCTTCTCCTGGCTCTTTCACACCATCTGTTGTCATTCAGAGAAAGTCTCTCAGACATTTTTCCAAACTGGATTATTCAGGGATTGCTCTGCTGATAATGGGGAGCTTTGTCCCCTGGCTCGATTGCTCCTACTGCTCCCCACAGCCATGGCTCACCTACCTCTCCACCATCTGTGTCCTGGGCATCTCTGCCATCACTGTGGCACAGTGGGACCGTTTGCCACTCCTAAGCACTGGCAGACAAGGGCAGGAGTGTTCCCGGGGCTTGCTGTGAGCGGTGCTGTGCCCGCCATCACTTTACGATTGTCGAGGGCCTTGTCAAGGCCACCACAGTGGGCCAGATGAGCTGGTTCTTCCTCATGGCTGTGATGTACATCAGTGGAGCTGGCTTTTATGCTGCTGGAATTCCTGAGTGCTTCTTCCTTGGAAAATCTCTTGGGAAATCCATTCTCATCAGATTTTCCATGCCCTGGTGGTGGCCGCAGCCTTTGTCCACTTCTACGGGGTCTCCAACCTTCCAAGAATTCCGTTAGGACCTAGAGGGTAGCTGTACTGATGATTCCCTTCTCTGAGGGGTGGGGGAGGAAATTCAAGTGTTTTTCAAAATAATTCCTTTGTTGACCTGAGAGGAAAAAAATTTTCACTGCTGCAGATGTCCCCAGGTATTTGGGTCATGTTGTGAGAAACCATTAAAGTAGCATCTGTGGTCTCTCATTTATGGTTGATCATTATATCACCTTAGATTAGAAAATTTTGATTTAGCTTATTTAAAATGACGGTTTTATTTTTATAATTTTTATTGAAATATAAAATGCTTGTGGAAAAATACATGTTTTAAGTTTACATATCAATGATTTTTCAGGAAAAGACCGCATCTGTGTAACCAGCTCTAGGGTCAAGAAACAGAATATAATCTGCAGCCCTGACACTTCCCTCATACCCTTGTAGTTATCGTCCCCGTCCCTGCCGTGGGTGGCTACTATTCTAACTTCTAATACTGTAGATGAGTTCTGTCAATATTTGAACTTTATGTAAAGGGAATCATTACAGTATATTCTCTTTTTGGCTCTGACTTCTGTAGCTCAACATTCTGTGTGTGAAATTGATCCATATTGTGGAGTCTGCTTGTAGTTTGCTCATTCTCATTGCTGTATAGTATTCTATTGCATAAATCCACAATTTATTCATGCATCTACTGCAGATGAACAGTTTGGGCTGTTTTCATTTTCTTTTTTTTTTTTGTCAGTTTAAAGTGGTACCAAACTATTGGTAATTTGATTTTAACAGTAGTTCCTCTTCAAAGATGTGTGTTGTCTTTTACGTGAAAGTGTAAATCAAAATGTCCTAAGTCTTAACAAATGAGAGAAATTATGTGTTTCTATTACCTGGCACTATTGTTGATGGCAAAATAGCAAGGATTAGATATCTTGTAAAATTCTCCCTTCCCTCACTCCAAATCTATATTCCATTTTAAGCATTGCCAACCCTAACTATATGAAGATGGAGAAATGACTAAATCACGGGGATTGCCATCATTCTGTAAATTAGGGAAAGACTGCTTTATCCATGTAGTGAAATTTGATCATTTAAATCAGGAATCGCTACTAGAACAGTGTAGATTGCAAACCTCCAAATCTGTGCTAAAAAGAGTTGAAATCCAGTCACCTTTCCACAGTGACAGGGATTTATGCAGGCAAGAATTTAGCTGGGAAAGAGAGTGCAGACATAGGACAGGTTTAGGGAAGGTTCTGAAAGCAGTAATAATGTGGGAAGCAAGAAGCATCTATTTTTCAGAAGATCTTGGATGAAAGATAGGCCTGTCTGTTTTGTTTACTAGTCTATCCTTATTGTCTAGAACAGGCATGTAGTAGGCAATAAATACCTTGGGATGTGGAATGATGGGCAGCAAAGCCTTCTGCCGAAAATCAGTGGGTAAGTGCTGGCTACCCAGATACTTTGCATATGGGTAAAACCAAAGACTAAAATTATAGTAATAGAGAAAGTGAAGCAAGAAATAGATTTCTCTCTCAGTGCAGAGAGCTGGATCTGTAGAATGAAGTTCAGTGTTCCCCTAATTGTGTTGATTCAGTATCATTACTAGTCCGGAGTGAAGAGAAATGACCTTCATGTGAATCTTTTTTCTAGCTCCCTGCTATTCACTTACCGTTATGGAGAGAACCAGAGTCAGCCCATCTAGCAATATCGTAGCTGTGTCTAGAAGCACAAAGCAGCACCTTCTCACATTTTTGCTTGTGCTTGAGGTGGCTGGACTTTCAAAGCCTATGATGGCCCAGGAAATCTCTGTGTTCATAAACAAGTGGCATATGGCATTTGAAATATGTAATCTGGTGTTTTCTAATAAACCATATAGCAGGAATTTTTTTTTCTGGCATTTCAGACACTCTCAGGCATACTGGAACAATGACAATGGGAAATGAGAGTTTTAGAAATAGATATCTATAAATTGACACAGAGTGAAATGTAAAAGAACGAAGAAGTTGATTAGTTGTGTCTTTGGAGCAAGTGGTGGGATTAGGGGTAGTGGTTCTTGCATCTATGAGTGAGGCCGATCAAAGGGGGAGCCGGGCTTCCAGGGAAGCACATAATAACTCCAGAGAATTAAAGGAGGGAACTGAAAATAGTATTTCTTGGTATGTGATTCTGAAAATGTATTCTTCATAACACGTGCAGGCACAGGAGAAAAAATGTCAAAATAATCTGCTGTAGGAACCCTGTACTTGTTTTCTTCCCTTGAGAAAGTGTTATTTCATTTGAATTGGCAGGATTTTAATGAAATAGCCGAGTGTAACCACTCAGATTTAAATCTGGCCTGGACTGTGGAGGAAATATGCTAGATCTCCCTTGTATATAAAACTTTGTATAGAGAAGGTCAAGAATGAATGTTTCCTTTGGGATTAGTTTTGGGGAACTATTATCCCTTTGAAAATACTCCTTAATGACTAATGTTGTTTCTGATTGGCAAAGTATAATTCAGAGGCCACAGGAATGATCAATATAACAGTTTTCCCATGTACATGGAACTGTAATTTTGTTTTAAAGGAAGTGAGCATGTTGGAGACTTAGAGGTAGCATTTGCTAAAATTTCAGTAACACAAATGTGCCAGGACAATTCGATCATTAGAAATGATTTACTCAATCAATTTTTACTGAATAGAATTATCCTAATTTCAAGAATTTATTTTCTGGTGCTTTTCAGTAACTCTTTTTCTTCCCATCTTCTCTGGCTTCTGATGAGGCGCTGTCAGAGTGGCCCATCGGGGGAGTGAGCCAATTATGTTATGCAATGTCTTATTCCTGTTCATGCATTTCCAGGTTAGAGATTCATGTGCAAACTGAAGGGCTAGTGTTTTTTGTTTTTTTTTTTCTCTTCAGTCCTCTGATACTGGAATGGGGCAGGTGGGTTGTTAAAGAACAATGAACTTTGGGAATAAGGGTACAATTTGTAAATTTCTCAAGTGCATTTTTTATCCATTATCTCATCCATTGTTTTTGTCTCCCTTTGGCATTATGTCTTTTTGTTTTGTTGTGTTTTAATTAAGGTAAAATTGACATAGCATTATATTAGTGTCAGGTGTCCAACATAATGGTTTCATATTTGTATATATTGCAAAATGATCACCACAGTTAAGTCTAGTTGACATCTGTTATCATACATAGTGACAAATTTTTTTCCTTATAATGAGAACTTTCAATATCCACTGTCCTAGTTACTTACAAATATGCAACACAGTTTTATTAACTACAGTTACTATACTGTACATTACATTCCCAGCTTATTTATTTTATAATAGAAATTTGTACCTTTTTGATCTTTTTCACCCATTTTGCCCACCCCCAATCCCCACCTCAGGCAACCACCAACCTGTTTTCTATATCCATGAGCATATTTTTTGTTTGTTTTTTAAAATTCTGCATATAAGTGAAGTCATACAGTATTTATCTTTTTCTGTATGACTTATTTATTTAGCATAATGCCCTCAAAGTCTATCCATGTTGTCATAAATGACAAGACTTGATTCTTTTTATGGCTGAATAATATTTCATTACAAAATACCCATCATATTTCCTTTATCTGTTCATCTATTGATGGACATTTAGGTTATTTCCATATCTTGGCTATTGTAAATAATACTGCAATGAATGTGGGGTGCATATACCTTTTTGAATTAGTGTTTTCATTTTCTTCAGATAAATACCCAGTAGTGGAATTGCTGGATCATATGGTAGTTCTATTTTTTTGAGGAACCTTCATATTGTTTTCCATAGTGGCTGTACCAATTTGCATTCCCATCAACAGTGCATGAGGGTTCCATTCTTTCCAACACTTATTTCTTGTCTTTTTGATGATAACCATTCCAATAGGTGTGAGATGATATCTCATTGTAGTTTTGATTTGCATTTCCCTGATGATTAGTCATGTTGATTGAGCACCTTTTTGTGTATCTGTTGGCCATTGTATGTCGTCTTTGGAAAATGTCTACTTAAATCCTCTGCCCGTTTTTAATCAGATTGTTTTTGTTATTGAGCTGTATGAGTTCTTGATAGATTTGGTGCATGAATCCCTTTTCAGATATTTGATTTGCAAATCTTTTCTCCCATTCAGTATGTTTCCTTTTCATTCTGTTGGTGGTCTCCTTTGCTCTGCAGAAGCTTTTTAGTTTGATATAGTCCCATGTGTTTATTTTTGCTTTTGTTTTTTGTACTTTGGTGTCAAATCCAAAAAAGTCTTTGCCCAGATTTGGGTCAAGGAGCTTATTGCCTCATAGGTTTTATGGTTTCAGATCTTGCATTCATATCTTTAAGTCTGTTCTTATTTTTAATGCTTCTCTAAGAGGTAGGTTGGGAAAGGGAAAGGATGTGTTATTTGCATGAATTTTGTTACCTGAATACATTGTGTTTGAGAGGATGAGTTGAGGCTCGTGAGAAAGCAGTTTGTTTACTATTTAAATGCTTTTATATTTTATAAATAATACTTTTTGATTATTTATGGTCTGTGGTTATTCATAATATCTTTGTTCTAATGATATTCAATGACAAATTCGCTGATTTATCCACTGTCTCATCAGAACTGGGGAAAAACTTGGATTGGCTGTTGTGATGAGTTGACTTTAAGACTCTGTTTATCATTATTATTATTATTGCTGCCCAGTATATATATTTTTAAAAATTAATTTTAAAAAGTAACAGCAGTTTTAGGTTTAGGTTTACAGAAAAATTGAACAAAAAGTACAGAGAGTTCCCATATATTAGTTGCTCTCCTTGCTCTCCCCCAGCTGTTTCCCCTATTAGTAACATCTTGCGTTGGTGTGGCACATTCGTTACAATTGATGAGTGAATATTAATACATCAT
Source organism: Mirounga leonina (assembly GCF_011800145.1). Taxonomy (NCBI): domain Eukaryota; kingdom Metazoa; phylum Chordata; class Mammalia; order Carnivora; family Phocidae; genus Mirounga; species Mirounga leonina. Next base: position 129,041 of record NW_023270620.1, read on the forward strand.
TCAGTTAATACTGAAGTTAATAACAACAGCTCTGTGTTGTACAGTTCAGTGAAGTTGTTTTTTGTTTGTTTGTTTGTTTGGAGGGAGGGAGAGAGAGGACGAGCTGGAGGGAGGGGCAGGAGAAGGAGAGAGAATCTTAAGCAGGCTCCACGCCGTATGTGGAGCCACCACAGGGTTTGATCTCACAACTTTGAGATTGTGACCTGAGCTGAAAACAGGAGTCGGACACTAAACCAACGGAGTCATCCAGGCAGCTGGAGTTGATTCATCCTAGCAGGTGACTGTTGGTTCTTTCCTGCTGCTGTGACTCTTACGCTGCCTAGCTTCTGACTTTTTTCTGAGACGGGTTCTTCAACTTTTGCCTTGATCCTATGAGTATATCCATATTCTTATACAACAGATTCACTTATTACTGTAGGCAGAGTTGTTTTCTGTATTTTTTTTTTAATTCTATATAGTTGCTTAGAAATACTGCTCTTAATTTTCTTGTTTCCATCAGTTACCATCTAATGTTTGATAAATGTATAATATCAGGTATCCACCATTATTGTGTCATACAGAATAGATTTACTGCCGTAAAAATCTTTTGTGCTTTAACTAATTCATCTCTCCAGCTCCCACCCTCCTCCCACTGACCCCTGGCGGCCACTGACTATTTTACCATCTATATAGTTTTGCCTTTTCTAGAATATCAAATTGTTAGAATTATATACTATGTAGCCTTTTCAGATTGGCTTCTTTCACTTAAGAATTTGCATTTAGGTTTCTTCAATGTCTTTTTGGGGCTTATTAAGAGCTCATTTCTTTTTACTGTGGATAATAGTCCGCTGTGAGGAGGTACCGCAGTTTATCCACTGTCCTATTGAAGCACATCTTGATTGTTCCCAGTTTTTGGCTATTCTAGTCTTTTTTTTTTTTTTTTAAAGATTTTATTTATTTATTTATTTGACAGAGTGAGAGAGCACAAGCAGGGGGAACAGTAGAGGGAGAGGGAGATGCAGGCTTCGCACTTAGCAGGGAGCCTGATGCGGGACTCGATCCCAGGACCCTGAGATCATGACCTGAGCCGAAGGCAGACGCTTAACCATCTGAGCCACCCAGGCGCCCCTATTCTAGTCTTTTGATGCCAATAGCCACACTCTTCCCCTGTGGTAGGTTAAAAGATGTCCCTCCAAAGATATGCAGGTTCTAATTTCTGGATCTTGTGAATGTTACCTTATGGCAAAAAAGGACTTTGCTCATGGGAATAAACTAAGGATCTTGAGCTGGCAGTTGAGCCTGGATTATCCTAAATGCAGTCCCATGTATCCTTATAAGAAGGAGGCAAGGGAAGATTTAATAAGAGAAGGTGCTGTGACAGCAGAGGCAGAGATTGAAGTGTGGTGGTTATGAGCCCAGGAATGCCGGCAAGCCATCAGAAGCTGGGAGAGGCAGGGACCGATTCTCTCCAGCGAGAGTGTGACTCCGCCTAGATCTTGCTTTCAGCCCATTGAAACTGATGTTGGACTTCTGGCCTCCAGAACTGTGAGAGAATGGATTTATGTTGTGTTAACCCACCCCATCTGTGGTGATTTGTTACAGCAGCTGCAGGGAAGGACTACTCTGTCTGTGCCACATTGGAGTCAGTCTGGTGAACACGACTTAAGGAACTCGGCTGAAGCAGTTGGATATTCCCCACTACCCAACCCCGACCCCAAACATGAGTTATGCGCAGAGGCAAAAAGGTCTAAGGGCAGCTGGAGTTGATTCATCCTAGCAGGTGACTGTTGGTTCTTTCCTGCTGCTGTGACTCTTACGCTGCCTAGCTTCTGACTTTTTTCTGAGACGGGTTCTTCAACTTTTGCCTTGATCCTATGAGTATATCCATATTCTTATACAACAGATTCACTTATTACTGTAGGCAGAGTTGTTTTCTGTATTTTTTTTTAATTCTATATAGTTGCTTAGAAATACTGCTCTTAATTTTCTTGTTTCCATCAGTTACCATCTAATGTTACTCTGCTCTTAATTTTCTTGTTTCCGTGAGTTACCATCTAATGTTACTCTCAACTTTCGAAATTCAAAATGAGAGTTTAGATGTTGCTCCTGAGTTGCTTTCCTAAGGCAGTTGAGAACCCCTAGGGCATTCTTAATCACATGAATACGTGAGGGCCCCTAGAATGAAAGGGGTGGGTAAAATAACTTTTTGGTTGTGATATGAGATATCAGTAGGATTTTTCTCTTTAATAATAGTAATAGAAGATTTACAAAAACAATAGACAGCTGGGAATGGGAAATGATAAAAGGTAGAATAAACACTACAAAATTATAGAATTCATTTTTATCAGTTTTAGTTTAGACCGTAGGAGTATATATCTGTAGTGAAGCAATAATAGCACACGGAACTCAGCTTGTATTCCTTTTTTCTAAAGCTCATTTTAACAAATATCAGGCTATGCCAGTTTCTGAAGCACTGAACAAATAGAGACTTTGGACATGACCCTAGCACAGAGCATGATGCACAGCAGATTATCAATTGAATGAATGATTGAATGATGAGCAAACATGAATCTAGTGAGCAGGTGAAGCAGAAAGGTGAAGGTTCATTTCTTTAGAATGAGATCATTCCTAAGATATCACCTGATGTAAACTCCTTTAGGAAATTTGTGAGCCATCATCATTCATTTTATTGATCTGAAAGTGGTAGAAAAAAATAGAGAGAAAATAAGTAGAAAATTATTTCCAGCCTTATCTTATGAAAGCAAAACAGTGAGATGAAATCTTTCCTCTTTGTAGCACCACGAAACAATGGTGACCTGCTTATGTAATCTACAAAGGAAGTGTTTGTTTATGTAACCCCTTAGCTATGCCTTTAACGGTCAGAAGGGTGAAAAAATTTAGTTCATTACTGAAAACTCTCACTATTAAATAATCAGGCACATCAGGGGGAAGCAGGGAATGGTGTGAGACCGTTCTTTTGTTTCTTTCCTAGCTACATAGCCATTCCCACCACAGGTGGGGGCTGCTTTCTCCTCCCCGCCACCACCAGGAGCCCTGGGTGTTTTCATCCATCTGCCCCACCCTGCCCTGTATGCACACACACCCATAAGGTTCTGCTTCTTCATCCTCTCAAGCTTTGGTTGGAGCCATCAGTTGTTCAGTTCATCTTGGTTTTTCCCTGGCACATCTGGGATGAGGGTGCTTCAGATGTGACAGGTAGAAGGGGAGAACAAAGAAAGACAGTTTTCTGCTCCAGCTTCAAGGTAACATACAAGGGAAATACGCTGTTCCTCTGCTAACACAAACGATCCCTCAGCACACGACCCTAGTGCTTTATTATGTTTGGCAGTGCCTTTGTCTGCCTTTGTTGATTTACTGAGGTCTGCTAAGGTTGCTCAGTTTTTAGCATAATGCTTGCGCTATCATGCTAAAAATTCTCTGTTGCTTTCTTCTGCCTTACATCTGTTTATCATTCTAGCAAGACAGGCTTTTGTAGAAGGGAGAGTAGACAGCGACAGATGTGCTATGGTTTGGGCATGGCAAAAGACCAATTTACTCACAATATTTCTTGGTTCCTTTACTTCCTATTTTTCTATTAGTCTTTTCCCTGAATGTTGTTTTAAAGAAGACATGCATTAAGGCTGTCACAGACTGATTTACATGATTACTTCCCTGTCAGATAAGAGAGCCTTCTGGGTTTGAGACACAGAGGCGCTTGTTTGGGTAGGGGAGAATGAGAATATGGAGGGAAAATTAAAGAGTCCCTGTGGAAGTGCCCAGAAAAGTCACGTCCAGGCAGGATGCCACAGTTATTTCTGTGGCAACCAGGGGACCACCTATGGTCATGGGCAGAAGGCAAAGAGGGCCGGCCCTGCTTATAATTAGAGGGACTGATGAGTTTCAGGGGACTGGCAGTTCCTTGCAAAGGAATTCCTAAAAGTGACAGTGTTTTTAACTTTCTATTTGAAAATGATTTCAAACTTACAAATGGATAGTATTTTAAGAAGGCATGTGTTTTGGTAAAATTAGTGAAAGTCGCAGGGAATAAGAGGTTGCAGAGACATTAAGATGAATTCCTGTTTCTTATGCCCTAGGTAGAGGGGTGCTGAGGAGTAAGGCCCAGGGGTTATGGGGAACTGAGCTGCTTTCTCTTGTGCTGCTCTTGGCTTCCTATGCTTCCCCTTTCTTTCTCTTACTTGCCTTCCTTCATCTTCTCCTGCTTCTCCCCACCTTTACTCCTTTTCTTTTTCCTATTCTTCCCTTCTGTTTTTTGATCCTATTGAAAATTTGCTCAGCTATATGAGCCTCAGTTTTTTAGACTGTAAAATGAGAAAAAAATGTCCGCTTTACAGTGTTTAAGGAGGATTAATACAGGTAAAGTGGGATACTGTGTAGTGTTCCTGGTTGAATGCCTAGAACAGAACACAGGTTCAATAATCATTTCCCTTTCCTTTCTGAGTCTCATTGTTTTTGTTCATAAAATGCTAATTAATAATCACTGTCTTTTTCTGTTGTGGTTATATACCTAACAGAAACACCAGATACAGCACAAAAAAAAAAAAATAAAATAAAACAAAAACCTCTCACTATTCCAAAGCTACAGAAATGAATAATTCTGGGTTGTACAAAACTTCTGGAGACATCCTACAGAGATACAAAGAAAATGCTCTATCTTAACCTAGAAGGAAGGAAACATGAACCTGGAAATATACATGGTAACTGTGTTTCGAGATGACTTGAAAATGTCCTGGTGATGATAAAGACAGCGATATCAAGATCAAATTGATCTTTAAAGTAGGTACAATTCCAGTCCTAACCCCAATAGGAATTCTAAAATTTATGTGAAATAGCAAAGGTCCAAAAATAGCAAGACACCTCTAAAGAACCAAGCCAGGGCTACTTGCCCTACCAGGTATGGTGTTTTATTTACAAGTATGGCCGTTAAGATGGCGTAGTGTAGACACAAGGATAGACAAACTAATGAATGGGTGTGGGGAGAAGATGGCAGGGGAGTAGAAAGGCCAGAAGCAGACCTATCATCTATGGAAATTCAATATATGCGGAACACTGGAGAAATTACCCATAATATTTGGAAAATTGATTATCTCTACAAAAAGTTTTGATTGATTTTCTACATCTTGCAATACACAATAACAACTGTCAAGTAGAGCAAAACTAAAATATAAAAGGCAAGATGGTACAACTTTTAGAAGGCCATATAAGAAGAATATCTGTGGGACTTCAGGGTAGGAGGAATTTCTTAACAAAGCATATAAAAATGCAGTCTAAAAAGGAAATAATTGATAAATTTAGTTATGTTAAAACTAGGAGTATCTGTTTATCAAAATATACCCATAAACAGGGACACCAGGGTGACTCAGTCGATTAAGCATCCGACTTGATTTCTGCTCAGGTCATGATCTCAAGGTCATGTGATAGAACCCCTCACTAGGTTCCACACTCAGCCCAGAGCCTGCTTGAGATTTTTGTCTCCCTCTCCCTCTGCCCCTCCCCCTGCTCGTGGACTCTCTCTCTCTCTCTCTAAATAAATACATAGATAAAATCTTAAAAATTACCATAAACTGAATAAAAAGCAATTCCTACAATGGGAAAAGATATGTACAACACATAAAACCATCAAAGGATATTTAGAATATATATTTGCAAGAAAAACCCTCACAAGAGACATGTACAGACATTTCACAGAGGAGAAAACACAAATAATCATATGAAAAGATGTTAGTTTTGCTAATAACAAAGGATATGAAATATAATGAAGTTGTATGCCTGCCATTTTGTCCTTATCATGTTAGCTAAAGAGTCCAACCATTTCAAGTGGGATGACTTTTGGAGGCAACAGTAACACTCACATTCTGCTGATAGCATGGTAGGCTAATGCTTTGGAAGAAACAGGCATTATCTAATGAAGTGGAACAAATGCATGCTCTATGACCCAGGTATTTAATTTCTAGATGTATACTCTATACAAGCATGTGTACCAGGAGGCATAAACAATGGTGTCCATAGCAGCATATATAATCGTGAATATGGCCATATCCACAGCTACATGGATAAATCTCAAAGCTGATATTGATTAAAGTAGGCAAAACATTTATACAGATTTTTTTTCTGGAAAAATGTCTAGTCAAGTCCTCTGCCCATTTTTTAAGTTGGTTGTTCTTTTGATATTAAGTTGTGTAAGTTCTTTATATATTTTGGATATTAATCCCTTATCAGATGTATGATTTGCAAATATCTTCTTTCATTCAGCAAGTTCTTTTCTCATTTTGTTGCTTGTTTCTTTCTTTTTTTTTTTTTAAGATTTTATTTATTTATTTGACAGAGAGAACAAGAGAGCACAAACAGCGGGAACAGTAGAGGGAGAGGGAGAAGCAGATGCAGGGCTTGATCCCAGGACTCTGGGATCATGACCTGAGCTGAAGGCAGATACTTAACCATCTGAGCCACCCAGGTGCCCCTTGTTGCTTGTTTCTTTTGCTGTGTAAAAGCTTTTTTAGTTTGATGTAGTTCCATTTGTTTATTTTAGTTTTTGTTGACCGTGTGTGATGAGATTAGTCCAAAAAAAAAAAAAAAATTGCTAAGGCTGATGTCTATTTTCTTCTAGTAGTTTTATGGTTTTACATTCAAGCCTTTAATCCATTTTGAATTTATTGTTGTGTATGGTATAAGATCATAGTCTAGTTTCATTCTTTTGCATGTAGTTGTCCAGTTTTCCCAATACTGTTTATTGAGGAGATTGTCTTTTCCCTTTGTCATAGATTAATTGACCATATGTACATGGGTTTATTTCTGGGGAGAAAAGGGAGCCCTTGTACACCATTGGTGGGAATGTAAATTGGAGCAACCACTACGGAAAACAGTATGGAGTTTCCTCAAAAAATTAAAAACAGAACTACCATATAATCCAGCAATTCCACAACTGGATATTTATACAAAGAAAATAAAAACATTGTTTGAAGAGATCTATGCACCCCTATGTTCATTGCAGCATTATTTTTAATAGCCAAGATATGGAAGCAGCCTAAGGGCCCATCCATAGATGAATGGATACACACACACACACACACACACACACACACACACACACTGGAATATTACTCAGCCAGAAAAAAAGAACAAAATCTTGCCATTTGTGACAACATGGATGAATCTAGAGGGTACTATGCTAGGTGAAATAAATCATTCAGAGAAAGACAAATGCCATATGATTTCACTTATATGTGGAATCTAAAACACAAAACAAAACAGGAACAGAGTCATAGATACAGGAAACAAACTGTTGGTTACCAGAGTGGGGAGCAGTTGGGGGTAGTGAAAGAGGTGAAGGGGATTAAAAGGTATAAACTTACAGTTATAAAATGAATAAGTCATATAGGGAATATAGCAATAATATTGTAATAACTATATGGTGACAGATGGTAACTGCACTTATGGTGGGGATCATTTCATAATGTATGAAAATGTGGAATCACTATGATGTACACCTAAAACTAACAGGATATTGAAAGTCAATTATACACTAATGAAAATTATACAGTATTTTATTTATCGATAGATATACATGTAGTGTATACAGTAAAGCAAGGATATGATTGATATATAACTGTTCTCTCTGGCAGGGAAGGATGGGGAGATAATTGGGAAGGGAGTACAGGAGGGTTCTGGGATACTTACAATGTCTTCTTTTTTTATTTTAGGTAGTGTGTCCATGAGTGTTGTTTAATTAATAATTCTTTACTCTGTATATATATCTTATATGCTTTATATATACATATACAAACACATGTATATGGATATATATTTCACATACACAAAGCCTGAAACAGTGCTTGGTACAGAAAAGTTACTTAATAAACGTTAGTTTTCCTTTTCTCTCTCTCTACCTTCTGTCACATGACTGTGACCTGATTAAATCCTTTGAGCTTAAGTAGGTGATTCAATAACAAGGCTAGACCACTGTCAGTTATTCGTTAGACTGTTCAGAGGAGACAACATCTCAGTGCCATTATTTAGGCAAATGTGACAGATGGAGCCAGTCTGGCTGAATCCGGGATTGCTGTTGAAGGGGCTTGGCAAAACCTTGGTGATTATAGCTACAGCCAGCTGCCTTGTACCAAATTCTGGCTGAGGCAAATAGGAGCAGATTTATCTGTGAAATTACTGTCATGCATGTGTGTACAGATTATTTTATCTCAAGATATTTCAGTTGCAAAGCAATTGGCAAATTTAAACTTTGTATTTAGATCCATGTTCCATATTTTATAACACCATTGATGTTATTATTTAATGATACCTTGATGGGCCAGTCTACTTTTTTGACTTCCTAGAACCCTTCTCTTTGTCTCAGAGATGACTTTTGTATTTGTTATCAATTTTTGAAAATTTAGCAAGCAAACTACTGTAACATTTCCTCTTTGAAAACATGTGTCACCATTAAACAAATCTTGCTCTTTAACTTTTTTTTTAAATTGGAATAACTTGAATAATCATATTTGCTTTTTACCTTTGTAAGCTAAATGTTGCTGTCTTAAGTACTCTGCCTGTGTAGGTCATTAAAGACTGTTACTTTGTCTTGAGTAGGTGGCCAATTTCACACATCAAGATAGTATTTGGTGGTTTTTTCAATGTTTAAATATAGTAAATACAGTGATATATAATAATAGTCTATTTATTATCCTATTTATCTCAGAAGTGAACAGAGATAGGCCAGAAGAATGAATTATGGGCTTGGCTGCTGTGACCCTGACAATAAATTATAGTAGCAGAAAAAAATCCACAAGTTTATTTTTTGATTTGAGTTGGTATGGCTGCCCTGCTTTTAAAGTAGCAAAGATCTCATCTCCTTCTACTTTGTTGGTCCCACTATCTATAGGATATGGTCCAAGATGGTTCATCACCATATCTCCATTTCCAGCAGAGGGAAGGGGAGAAAGAGCACACTCCTTTCTCTTAAGGTCATACCATGGAAGCTGTATTCATTTCTACTCATATATCATTGACCAAAACTTAGTCACATGGTTACATCTAGTTCTATGACAATTAGAGGAGGACAAATGGCTACTGAAGATAACTTGATCTCTCTGCCAAGGGCAAATCCCAGGACTTAAAATTAATGGCAGTTTAACCTCCTATGTCATTTTATCTCCTTTCATATTTTCCCATCTTAGGGGAAGTTCCTGTAGCATACTGTTTTATGCTTTTTACTGCAAAAGTCCCAAATCCCAAGCAACTCAAAATTGTAGTCTTTGCTCCTGTTCCCCCAACCTTCCTGCTCAAGATAGGGAGTAGATCAACTAGGGATATCGATTTAATTTTTAGTGATTTCTTTGACATTTATCAGATGTTTCTTTTTTTGGTAATGTTATCTTACTTGCAACAGCAATGGCTAGGATGCTCAAAAATATTGGGTCATCCTTTGCAAGCATTTTAAACAGAAGATTTAATAATTAAATTCTTTCTTAGAAAATGCCTTGGCTTGACATTTTCTTTATTGCAATACTCAAAATTGAAGAACTTTCAGAAGTGATCTTCAGACTTCAAACAGTATTATATGTGCATGGAGTGAAATGTTTTTCACCCTTGTATAAAATTAATCCCCTTCTTTTAATGTCATTTGAATACTAATGATGTCATGTAGAATGACACAGCCATTAGATACTGTTCATCCTAGTGTCTATTCCATGCCCTCTCCTGTAAAAATGTTACTTCAAATTTTCCTGATTCAGAATTTTCATTTTAGTCAGAGAATTAATCAGCCAGTAGTTAACTAATATGTACTTATCAATACAAAGGCACTGTGGGGATTCTTGCCAGGTAAAGTAAAAAGTGTGAGTCAACCCTCAACTTTGTTTTAATTATTTTTGTTTGTATAATGTTTAATAGTTTACAAAACATTTTTACCTAACTTATTTTAGTGGGTTCTTATTAAAAGGGATTTAGGGCATACATAAGTGATTAGCAGAGTGCCTGAGAGATTAATTTTATTTAAAACAAAAACTAAGTAATAATTTTCACATTTTAAAGGTGAGGAAATTGAAGTTCAGAGAGGTTAGGTGACTTGCTCCAAAGCACATAGATAAGGGTTAGGTCAAGGCTTACTGCCACGTGCTTCTGATTCCAGGCCTGGTGTTCTTGAAACTTACCTTGCTGCAGTTTAAAAGATGTGGATATTAGGGTATAGATAATATCCAAATAGATCATCGAGTCAGCGCATTTTCAGGGTTGGTCTGTTAAATAACTCAAGCTCAAGTATGATGTTAGGATTTAATCAGAGCCCTGACTTTTTTATTTTATTTTTTATTTTAATTCCGGTATAGTCAACATACAGTATTATATTAGATGGACACTTGGGCTGCTTCCATAATTTGGCTATTATAAATAATTCTGCAACAAACATAGGGGTGCATATATCTTTTCGAATTAGTGTTTTTGTATTCTTTGGGTAAATACCCATTAGTAGAATTACTGGATCATATAATTTTTTTTAAAGATTTTATTTATTTATTTGACAGAGAGAGAGAGATAGTGAGAGCTGGAACACAAGCAGGGAGAGTGGGAGAGGGAGAAGCAGGCTCCCTGCAGGGAGCCCGATGCGATGTGGCGCTCAATCCCAGGACCCTGGGATCATGACCTGAGCCAAAGGCAGACGCTTAATGACTGAGCCACCCAGACGCCCTGGGTCATGTAATTTTAAAAAATTTTTTTGAGGAACCTCCATACTGTTTTCCACAGTGGCTGCACCAGTTTGCATTCCCACCAATAGTGCAAGAGGGTTCCTTTTTCTTCACAACCTCCCAACACTTCTGGTTCTTTGTTTTTTTGATTTTAGTTATTCTGACAGGTGTGACGTGATATCTCATTGTAGTTTTGATTTGCATTTCCATAATGGTTAGTGATGCTGAGCATCTTTTTATGTGTCTTTGGCCATCTATATGCCTTCTTTGGAAAAATGTCTGTTCATGTCTTCTGCCCATTTTTAATTGAATTGTTATTTTTGGTGTTGAGTTGTATAAGTTCTTTATATGTTTTGGATACCAACACTTTATCAGATATGTCATTTGCAAATATCATCTCTTATTCAGTAGGTTGTGTTTTAGTTTTGTTGAATGTTGTCTTTGCTGTGTAGAGCTTTTAATTTTGATGTAGTCCCAATAATTTATTTTTGCTTTTGTCTCCATAGCCTCAGGAAACTTATCTAGAAAAATGTTGCTATGGCTGATTCAGAGAAATTACTGCCTGTGCTCTTTTCTAGGATTTTTTGATTTCATGTCTCACATTTAGATCCTTAATCCATTTTGAGTTTATTTTTGTGTGTAACATAAGAATGTGGTCCAGTTCCATTACTTTGCATGTTCTTGTCCTGTTTTTCCCCCATTTGCTGAAGATACTTTTTTTTCTCCATTGCATATTCTTGCCTCCTTTGTTGAAGATTAATTGACCATATAAGCATGGGTTTATTTCTGGGCTCCATTTTGTTCTATTGATCTATATGTCTATTTTTGTGCTAATACCATATTAATTTTTGTTGTTACAGCCTTGTAATATATCTTTAGATCTGGGATCGTGATACCTCTAGTTCTGTTCTTTTTCAAGATTGCTTTGGCTCTTCATGGTCTTTTGAAGTCCCATACAAATTTTAGGAAAATTGTTCTGGTTCTATGAAAAATGTTGTTGGTATTTTGATAGAGATTACATTAAATCTGTAGATTACTTTGGGTAGTATGGACATTTTAATAATATTTGTTCTCCCAATCCATGAGCACAGAATATTTTTCCATTTGTTTGTGTCATCTTCAATTTCTTTCATCAATGTTTTATAGTTTTCAAAATACAGGTTTTTCACCTCGTTGGTTAAGTTTATTCCTAGGTATTCTATTATTTTTTGTGTAATTATAAATGATGGTGTTTTCTTAATTTCTCTTTCTGCTACTTCATTATTAGTGTATAGAAATGCAACAGATATCTGTATATTGATTTTGTGTCCTGCAACCTTACTGAAGTCATTTATCAGTTCTAGAATTTTTTTGGTGGAGTCTTTAGGGTTTTCTATATATATAGTATCAGGTCATTTGGAAATAGGTGAAGTTTTACTTCTTTCTTACCAGTTTGGATGCCTTTTATTTCTTTTTCTTGTCTGATTTCTGTGGCTAGAATTTCCAGTACTATGTTGAATAAAAGCCGTGAGAATGGACGTCCTTGTCTTACTATTATCTTCAGGGAAAAGCTCTCAGTTTTTCATCATTGAGCATGATGTTAGCTGTGGGTTTTCATATGTGGCCTTTATTATGTTGAGGTGTGTTGGAGATTTTTATCATGAATGCTTGTTGTACTTTATCAAATGCTTTTTCTGCATATATTGAAATGATCATATTGTTTTGTTTCTCTTGTTGACATGAGGTATCCTGTTGATTGCTTTGTGAATATTGAACCACCCTTGCAACCCAGGAATAAATCCCACTTGATTGTGGTGAATGATTTTTGTTAATGTATTGTTAGATTTGTTTGTTAATATTTTGTTGTGTATTTTTGCTTCTATGTTCATCAGAGATACAGACCTATAGTTCCTTTTTTTTTTTTTTTTTTTTTTTCTCTGTGTCTTTATCTGGTTTTGTTATTAGGGTAATGCTGGCCTTTAACAATGAAGCTTTAGAAGCATTCCTTTCTCTTTTATTTATTTATCTGTTTTGGAATTATTTGAGAAGACTAGGTATTAACTTTTCTTTACATGTGTGGTAGAATTCCCCTATGAAGCCATCTGGTCTGCCACATTTGTTTATTGGGAGTTTTTTGATTACTGATTCAATTTCATTGCTGGTAGTGAAATTGTCTGTTCAAATTTTCTATTTCTTCTTGCTCCAGTTTTGGGAGATTATATTTTTCTAGAATTTTATCTATTTTTTCTATGTTGTCCATTTTGTTGGCATATAATTTCTCATAGTATTCTGTTATAATCCTTTGTCTTTCTATGGTGTTGGTTGTTGTTTCTCCTCTTTCGTTTCTGATCTTGTTTATTTGAATTTCTCTCTCTCTCTCTTTCTTTTTTTTTTTTTGGACTTGCAATTTATTATTATTATTATTATTTTATTATGTTATGTTAATCACCATACATTACATCATCAGATTTTGATGTAGTGTTCCATGATTCATTGTTTGCATATAACACCCAGTGCTCCATGCAGAACGTGCCCCCTTTAATACCCATCACCAGGCTAACCCATCCCCCCACCCCCCTCCCCTCTAGAACCCTCAGTTTGTTTCTCAGAGTCCATGGTCTCTCATGGTTCGTCTCCCCCTCCGATTTCTCCCCCTTCATTCTTCCCCTCCTGCTATTTTCTTCTTCTTCTTCTTCTTCTTTTTTTTTTTTTAACATATAATGTATTATTTGTTTCAGAGGTACGGGTTTGTGAATTGTATAAGACTGTTGAATCTCTCTCTCTTTTTGAGGAATCTGCTTAAAGTTTGTCAATTTTGTTGATATTTACAAAGAATAAGCACCTGGTTTCATTGATCTTTCTTTTGTTCTGTTAGTTTCTATTTCATTTATTTTTGCTCTACTCTTTATTATTTCCTTCTACTGGTTTTGGGTTTTCTTAGTTCTTCTTTTTCTAGCTCTTTTGAGTGTAAGGTTTGGCTGTTTGAGATTTTCCTTGCTCTTGGGGTAGGTTTGTGTTGCTATAAACTTCCCCCTTAGAACATATTTTGCTGTATTTCAAAGTTTTTGGACCTTTGTGTTTTCATTTTTACTTGTCTCCATGTATTTTTTGATTTCCTCTTTGATTTCTTGGCTGACTCATTTGTCGTTTAGTAGCATGTAATTTAACCTCCATGTATTTGTGTTCTTTCTAGATTTTTTCTTGTGGCTGATTTCTAGTTTCATAGTGTCATGGTCAGAAAAGTTGCATGGTATTACTTCAGTCTTTTAGAATTTGTTGAGACGTGTTTTGTGGCCTAACGTGATCTGTTCTGGATGATGTTTCATGTGCACTTGAAAAGACTGGCCCTAGCTCACTGCAGGGGCTGTAGTCAGATTCATATGTATGGTTCTTCCCCTCTCCCCAGGGTAGGGGTCACTTTGGAGTGGTGCTGCCAGGGTTGTGGAAATGCATTGGATGGTCACTAGCCAAGGGCTTATTGGAGGGGGCAGGTTTAGAGGAGAACACAGGGTTGGGGTATGCTGGTCTGCTATAGCAAGATGCCTGGAGCTGCTTTAGAAAACTCCTGCTGCAGGGCTAGATGAGACAAGTCTGCAGGATAGTCTGGGGGTGGGACATATGGTGCCAGCAAGATCCATGCAGGTCTGCTGAAGGAGGGTAGTTGGAGCTGAGGCCTGGCTGGAGGGGGCATGTCTGCAAGAGAATGCAGGGGTGGGGTGGGCTGTTAGCAAGTTAAATGGAGAGGGTTGGCACTGCACTGTGTCTAGGCTGGGGGTGAGGGAGAGAAATGGCACCCACCAGCTTCTGTGTTCCTGGAGAAGTCTCCCAATGATCCCTACCCCTCCAACACGTGGTCTGAGAATAGTATACTCTAGGCATTTTTCAAAATTGCTGCTTCTATGTGTATCTCCATGGGGCTGTTTGTTGCACTGTCCCTTTAAGGGTGGGGACTCGGTTTCCTATCACTCTTCTGGCTCTCCTTGAGACTGCTGATTTTGAATGTTCCAGGTGTTAAGCCCCACTAATTATAAGAACTCACAAAACTATGCTCCTCTGGTTCTCAAAGTCAAATGTTATGGGGATTTATCTTTTCCATGGGAGTTTCTCATGCCTAGGGTGCCTGGTGTGAGGGTCTGTTTCTTTCCTCTCTCTTTGCCTGTGGACTCCCTCCCTCCCCTGGACAGTCCCAGTCTCATGGGTCCATTTGGTTATCAACTAAGTCTCCACCCCTCCCACCTTCTTTGATATGGTCTCTTCTCTACATTTAGCTGTGGAGTCATTTTCTGGGCTATTTACACAGTTCTGTCAGTTTTCTGGGTTATTTATACTGATGTGGGTATTATCTAGTTGTATCCATAGGACAAATTGTGCTTAGGATCCTCCTACTCCACCATCTTCCCCCGAAGTCCAGAGCCCCCACTCTTAATCCCAAGTCTACCACCTTCTCAGTGACCTTGGAAAAGTCTCTTAAACTTTTTGGAGTTTAATTTTCCTTATCTATAGAATTGGTGATATTGAAATGTCAACTTCTATAATCCTTTTTAGGTGATAGCTAGGCTTCTGCAATTACCTGTACTTTTTTATGGACATATTTTGTGATTTAGAGTTTGAGGTAGAGTGGTAGAAATATGTTCATGGTTTCCTTTCACACATATCAGGGAAAACTGGATTGCTGAGTGAGGAAACATCTTTTCTGTGTGCTTTCTTTACATTCATTCATATATTATATATTATATAACATATTATATATATATATATATATATATATATATATATATATATATATATATATATATAACAACAATGAGGTACTATTAGAATGTTGAAAATCCCAAACACTGACAGCACCAAATGCTAGTGAGGATGAGGAGTAACAGAAACTCTCATTCATTGCTGGTGAGAATGAAAAATTATACAGCTACTTTGGAAGACAGGTTAGCAGTTTCTTACAAAACTAAACTTACTCTTACCATATGATCCAGGAATTGTGCTTCCTGGTATTTACCCAAAGGAGCTGAAAACTTTCACATGAAAACCTACACACGGTTATTTATATAAGCTCTATTCATAATTTCCATAACTTAGGAGCAACAACCATGTCCTTCAGTAGGCGAATGAATAAACTATGGTACAGACAATGAGATATTATGCATTGCTAAAAGGAAATGAGCTATCAAACCATGAAAAAACATGGAGAAATCTTAAATGCATAATACTAACTGAAAGAAGCCAATCTGAAATGCTACATATTGTATGATTCCAACTATGTGATGTTTTGGAAAAAATAAAACTATGGAGACAGTAAAAAGATCAGTGTTTCCATGGATTAGGTGGGAGGAAAGGATGGATAAGCAGAGAACAGGGGATTTTTATTGCAGTCAAACTATTCTGTATGATACTATTAAGGTAGATATGTGTATATATTTGTCAAACCCAGTATGGACTTTGGGTGATAATGATGTGTCAATTCAGGTTCACTTATTTTAACAAATGTCCCACTGTGGTGCAGGATGTTGATAGTGGGGGAAGCTAGGCATGTGGGGGTTAGAGAATATTTGGGAAATCTATACATTTTCTGTTCAGTTTTGCTGAGAATCTAAAAGTGCTCTAAGAAATAATATCTGTTTAAAAAGAAAAGTGGAGTCATATTATTTCTTTTTTGTGATTTGCTTTTTTATGCAGCATATTTTGAAGATTTACCTGTGTTGATGCTTATACTTTTAGTTTATTCATATTCACTGCTACATAATATTCAATTGTGTGATATACAATTATTTATTCTGTTGGTGGACATTTTGGTAGTGTATACAATGTATGTGTTTCCTTATTCACATCTACAAGAGTTTTCCTAGATAACAGGAAATTACCTAAGAATTATCATTAGGGTTATTAGGCTAAGTACCCATTCAGCTTTAAAGATAATGCTGGATTGTTTTCCAAATTGTTATATCAATTTTATACTCACCATCTGCATGTGACAATTACTTTTGCTCCACATCGGAGCTAATACTTCATATTTAGCTAATCTGATAAGTATAATTTGCACTTTCCTGATTACTAATCAAGTTGAATGTGTGTTCATGTTTATAGGCCATTTGTGTTTCCTCTTTTGTGAAATGCTTATCCATTCCTTTCCTCTGTTTTTATTGTTTCTTGATAATACTCCTCTGTAGATAATGCATACTTTAAAAGTTGTCTCCTGTGGCTTATTTTAAAAACTCTTTTTATGTTGTCTTTTAATAAAACAAGTTCTTGATTTTAATATAGTCACATTTAACAATTATTTCTTTTTGGTAGACTTTTTCTTTTCTTTAAGCTGCGTTATTGAATAATGCTCGATATAGAAAAAAACTAGGTTTTTAATGAATACAAATTGATGCATTTGGCGCTAAGTATAAACTTGTGAAACCATCATCACTATCAATGCCATAAATTTATCCATTGCATCCACAAATTTCCTCCCACCCTTTTTTTTTTCCTTTTGTGGTAAGAGTACTTAGCATAAGATCTACCCTCTTAGCAAATTTTATTTTTATTTTATTATTTTTAAAAGATTTTATTTATTTATTTGACAGAGAGAGACAATGAGAGAGGAAACACAAGCAGGGGGAGTGGGAGAGGGAGAAGCAGGCCCCCCGCAGAGCAGGGAGCCCGATGCGGGGCTCGATCCCAGGACCCTGGGATCATGACCTGAGCCCAAGGCAGACGCTTAACCGACTGAGCCACCCAGGCGCCCCCAGGCTGAAAATTTTTAAATTTTTTTTTTTTTAAAGATTTTATTTATTTATTTGACAGAGAGAGACACAGCGAGAGAGGGAACACAAGCAGGGGGAGTGGGAGAGGGAGAAGCAGGCTTCCCTCGGAGCAGGGAGCCCGATGTGGGACTCGATCCCAGGACCCTGGGATCATGACCTGGGCAGAGGCTTAACGACTGAGCCACCCAGGCGCCCCTTAGCAAATTTTAAATTATACAATAGAGTATTGTTAATCAAAGGCCTAGTGTTTCATAGTAGGTCCCTAGAACCTACTTATTTTGCATAACTGAAACTGTACCCTTTGGATACCTCTCCATTTCTCCCTCCTCCTAGTCCCTTGAAACCACCATTCTATTCTTTTCTTTTATGTATTTGACTCTTTTAGATTTCACATCTAAGTGAGATCAGGCAGCATGTGTCTTCCTGTGTCTGGCTTATTTCACTTAGCCTGTCTATCAATGTGTTGTAAATGGCAGGATTTCCTTCTTTTTAGAGACTAAATAATAATCCTTTGTGTGTGTGTGTGTGTGTGTGTGTGTGTGTAGATAGATATGGATAGATAGACATATTTATATACACACACCACATTTTCTTTATCCTTTTGATGATGGACATTTAGGTTATTTTAACATCTTGGCTATTGTGAATAATGCTGCAATGAACAAGGGAGTACAGATAATTCTTTGAGATCCAGATTTCGATTCCTTTGGATATATATTCAGAAATAGAATTTTTGGACCAAAGATAATTCTATTTTTAATTTTTCGAGGAGACTCCATATTATTTTCTACAATGGATATACCAGTTTACAGTCCCCCTATCAGTGTGTAAGAGTTCTTTTTTCTCTGCATCCTCACCAATTGTCCTTTGTTTTTTGATTATAGCCATCCAAATAGGTGTGAGGGGATATTTCATTGTTGTTTCAATTTGCAATTCCCTAATTAGTAATGTTGAGCATTTTTTTTCAGCTACTTATTGGGCATTTTTACGTCTTCTTTGGAGAAATATTTATTTAGGTCCTTTGCCTGTGTTTTAATTGGGTTGGTTTTTTTGTTTTTTATTTTTTTTCTTTTGCTATTGAGTGATAGGAATTCCTTACATAATTTGGATACTAAACCCCTTATCAGATATATGGTGTGCAAATATTTTCTCCCATTATGTAGGTTGCCTTTTCATTTTGTTAATTATTTCTTTTGCTGTGTAGAAGTTTTTAGTTTCATGTAATCCCATTTGTCTATCTTTGCTTTTATTAACCTAAGAAGTTATTGTCCAGCACAATATCTAGAAGATTTTTCCCTATGTTTTCTTCTAAGAAGTTTATTGTTCCAGTTTTTATGTTTAAATCTTTAATCCATTTTGGGTTGACTTTTGTATATGTTGTGAGATAAGGCTCAATTTCATTCTTTTGCATATGAATATCCAATTTTCACAACACCATTTTTTTTTAAGCTTTTTAAAATTTTTTATTAGAGAGAGAGAGTACAAGCAGGGGGAGTGGCAGGTAGAGGGAGAAGCAGGCTCCCCGCTCAGCAGGGAGCCCAACATGGGCTCGATACCAGGACCCTGGAATCATGACCTGAGCTGAGGGCAGCCGCTTAACCGACTGAGCCACCCAGGCACCCCCACATCACCATTTATTGAAGAGACTATTTTTTTCCCCATTGTGCATTCTTGGCACCCTTGTCAAAGATCCATTGACCATATATGCATGGGTTTATTTCTGGGCTTTCTGTTTTGTTCCATTGGTCTATATATCTATTTTTATGCTGATACCATACTGTTTTGATTACTGTGGCTTCATTACTCATTTCATTACTGATTCAAAACAATCAGTAAGTGTGATACTTCCAGCTTTGTTTTTCTTGCGCAAAATTGCTCTGGCTATTCAGAGTCCTTTGTGGTTCCAAGTGAATTTTAGGATGTTTTTTTCTATTTCTTTAAAAAATGCTATTAAGCTTTTGGTAGGGATTGCATTGAATCTATAGATCACTTTGGGATGCATGAATATTTTAACATTATTAATTCTTCCAATCTATGATCATGGTATATCTTTCCATTTATTTGTGTCTTTTGAAATTTCTGTTAACGTTTTGTAGATTTTGGTGTACAAGTTATTTACCTCTTTGGTTAAGTTTATTTAAGTTTTTTTTGGAGGGATGCTATTGTAGATGGGATTAAAAAATGCAAAAAATAAAATAAAAATGAGAACCTGAATAAAATAAAATAAGAAAGATGCCAAATAGCCAAAGCAACCTTGAAAAAGCAAGCAAAGCTGGAGGCATCGTAATTCCAGGTTTCAAGTTATATTATAAAGCTGTAGTGATCAAAACAGCATGGTACTGGCACAAAAATAAACATATAGATCAATTGTACAGATTAGAAAACCCAGAAATGAACATAAAACTGGACAGATACATGCAAAAGAATGAAACTAGACTTTTGCTCTTTAAATGGATTTTGTGAAGACAGTGAGAGATGGCGAGGGAGAAAATTCAACTAAAGAGACCCAGTGCATGGAGAATCTGTCTGGGAGTGATAGAAATCAATTATACCAGAGAGATGATGGGTGATGTGGGGAGAGCAAATGACTAGAATTTACTTCCTTCACTGATGTAGGTTCAAGGAGAGATCCTGTTAGTTTTCTTCAGGTTTCACCTGGAGAGGGGAAAAAAGGTAGTGAGAGGGGGATTGGGGTTCCTAGTTGTGAACAACAGAAACCAAATCTGGATAGCTTTGAGAGAAAAGGTAGGTATTAGCTTTTGTTGGGTAGCTTATAGAAGAATCAGGCTTGGAAAATAGTCTTGAGCCAAGGAAGTCTGGGAATCGGATGATGGGCAAATTCACATCCCAGAAAGGTCTGGTAGAATCCCACTGGACAACACTTGCCAACCCCCATGGACACTCAGATCAGAGGTTACCCTTATGTATAGTTGGATCGCTGCACTTTACATCACTCCCTCAGGATTCCAAGTCTCGTATGGAAGCTCCTACTGGCAGAGTTGAGGCTACGTGCTCTATCAGTAGCTGCTAAGGACTTTTTGGTTTCCACAGTGGGAGATGAGGCCTTGTCTTCTGCCAAGATGTGCAAAGGAAGATTCCTTCCCCCAGATAGGAAGGATAATCAGACACTACATAATTAAAAGTAATAACATCAGCTTTGACAAATATCTACCACTTGGGGGTCAATAGCTGCCCTCTGTTGTGGGAAAAAAATACCATGTACTTAGGCTGCCAACAATCTTCATGTATTCAGCTTGGCCTGGGGTGCAGAAGGGGCATCTGTATTAGGGCCTCTATAGTGGAGAGAGGCATACTGTCCAAAGCAATGTGGGTGGTCAAAGGGCCTGGACAAGTTAGTCAGAATCACAGCTGCTGGGGGGGGCGGTGACTGGGAGAAGAGTAAGGGTAGTATCAGTAGGGAAAGAGTAGCCAAGGGGCATTGATGGTAACCATGGGCTCATGGAGCACATTCTCCCCTGAGATGAGCTGTAGACATCTCCATGTAGACACTGGGTATTAACAGCAGTGTAGTAGGTAACAGAATGGGACAAAAAGGATGTAGGGATTTCAGAATGATGCTGCCTATGGCTTTTTTTTTTTTTTTTTTGCCAATATTGAATTGCCCAAACCCCATTGATTATCCTTCCCAAGGCCAGTTGTTAATCATTTACTGATATATCTTTATTCATTTTTCTTAAAGAATAATGGCTGTATGTTATTTGTTAACATGATATATACCATTATAAAAATTCAATATAGAAATGTCCATGACAAAAAATAAGCTAGCCTCCTAATTCTACTTTGTGGCAAAAATCATTAGGATTTTGTGACTAGTTTGTGAATATTGCCTAGACATATCTCTTTTAATCTCTCTCTGTGTGTGTAATATCTAGATAAGACATCTGTATCTATCCATCTATCATCTGTCATCTATATTGTTCAGCTTTAGCAGATGCTGCCAAACAGTTTTAAAAGGAGGTTTTAAAAGAACACTTTACGTTCTCATTAGCAATAGTTCCAGTTGCTCTATATCTTTGCCAATGGTTGGCAATGTCATCCTGGTTGGCTGTAGTATCATCACATTGCTCTTCCAATTTGCATTTCTTATGACCCCAAATGTACATCTTTTCATATACTTATTGGCTATTTGAGTGTCTTTTCTTTTTAATCAAGTGTCTTTTCAAGTCTCTTGCCTATTGTTAAAACATTGAGTTGTTATTGGGCTCCCTGCTCAGAGGGGAGCCTGCTTCTCCCTCTCTCTGCTGCTCCCCCTGCTTGTGCTCTCTCCCTTTCTCTCTCTTTCTGACAAATAAGAAATAAAATCTTTAAAAAAAAAAATGACATTGAGTTGTTTCTCCTTTTTATTGCTTTTTAGGAGGTTTATGTATTCTGAATATAATTCTTTTGACAGTCAAGTTCAAATGTCTTTTTCACATTTTTATTGTCTATTTTTTAAAGATTTTATTTATTTGAGAGAGAGAGCATGAGCAGGGGCGGAGGGAGAGGGAGAAGCAGACTCCCCACTGGGCAGGGAGCCTGATGCGGGGCTCAATCTCAGGACCCTGGGATCATGACCTGAGCCGAAGGCAGATGCTTAACTGACTGAGCCACCCAGGCACCCTCACATAACTTTTTAAAAAGTCATCTTCATAGAATTTAAGAGGAACCTGGGACTTGACTATCTCATTTTACTGTTAAAGAAATAGACCTAGCAACTGTAACTGATTTGCCTATTGGGCTAGAGATAAGAGCTGGGATTATTTAGTCTCATGCTTTTTTGACTCTAATGCTCTGCCTGTCCTAAAAATGAAAAGCAGATAATTTAATCAACATAGAAAGTTTTTACAACACAGTCTTAAGTCCATAGGTATTTGGATCTTTTTTTTTTTTTAATTTATATATTCATTTAGTCCGAATCTTGAAGCTCTCATCAAATTTACTTTCAATCTTCTTAAAGTGAAAGCAGGGAGGTCTTATATTTTCTCAAAAAAGAAAAATATAATAAGAAATAGTTTTGAATCTCATTTATTTGATAGACTGCATGAAGCAAGGATTTCATAAATGGGAAGATTTTCTTCAAGCAGTGGCTTTGTAGTTTGTGGTTGCCCTTGATAGTGCTTCATATATATAACCTTGGGGAGAGAAATGGTCTGCCAACTTGCTCTGTGCTCTGGCCGATCTTTGCAGTAAAATGCTTTCAGTCCCTGCCCCTACCCTCACTGCCTCTCAAAATAAAGTAGACTGATCCTCACCTTCTCAGTCATTATTGGGATTACACAAGTGTGTACAACTGGATCTTTAGTAGCACTCACCAGAAGATAAAAATCTAAAACCCCAGAAAAATAATTGTCAATGAAGATGAACTCACATGAGACCACCAAGCTCAGAGAAGGCCAAATGTGAACCACCTTCTCCTTCCTAAATGTGCAACCAGAGGATCTGAAGGCATTAAAACAGTTTTGAATAACTAATGTCTGAGAAAAGAATCTAACTACTTTTTTAGATCTGCTGGTCTCCGATCAAGGCATAGCCCAGCTTATTGTGACACCTGGAGTGCGATCACAGAGCTATCTTACTAGTGGATGGATGGTCAGTGCCTATGATCCTTGGTTGGTAATTGCGTTGGTTGGTGGTTTTATTGGTATTTGGGTCATCACTTTTGCAAAAACATCTCTTCAAGGGGTTGAATTCCGTTTTGGAAGTTTTTACTTGCACGATCCAGGGCACAGATGCACTGCTCTGCAGCCAAAGACGAAAAGGCTGCACTGACTCTGAGTGTCGGCCTTCTGCCCAGCACTGGCGTCGCTGCTTTTTTCTCAGTATCAGCTTGAGGCTGAGTTATTGAACTCCGTGCCAAGAGATGATGTGAGGTCACTTATGTACTGGATTAAAAAGGAGGCAATGACTTTAAGAGATTTAGTATTCCTGGGGGTCTAATCTCACAAAAAATTCCATTTATTCCAGGTCCTCGCCTACACCAGTTGTTTCTTGTGTTGTTGATTTTAGCCATTCTGACAGGTGTGATGTGATATTGCATTGTATATTTGATTTGCATTTCCCTGATGATAAGTGATGATGAGCATCTTTTTATGTGTCTGTTGGCCATCTGTATGTCTTCTGTCCTTTTTTAAATTGGATTATTTGGTTTTTGGGGGTTAAGTTTTATAAGTTCTTTTTTTAATTTTTTAAAAATATTGTATTTATTTATTTGAGAGAGAGAGAGCAGAGAGAGTACATGGGGCGGGGGCGGGTGGACAAGGGTGAGGGAGAAGCAGACTCCCTACTGTGCAGGGAGCACCATGCAGGGCTTGATCCCAGAACCCCGGGATCAGAACCTGAGCTGAAGGCAGATGCTTAACCAACTGAGCCATCCAGGTGCCCCAAGTTTTATAAGTTCTTTCTATGTTTTGGATACTAACTATTGGATATGTCATCTACAAATATCTTCTCCCATTCCGTAAGTTGCCTTTTAGTTTTGTTGATTGTTTCCTTTGCTGAGAAGAAACATTTTATTTTGATGTAGTCCCAACACTTTATTTTTGCTTTTGTTTCCCTTTCTTCAGTGGACCTCTAGAAAAAGTTGCTATGGCCATTGTCAGAGAAGTTACTGCTTGTGTTGTCTTCTAGGATTTTTATGGTAAGAAAACCAGAAATTTAAAAATTAATTGGAGGGATGCCACATTCTTCCCACGGAATAGTCCTTTTACATTTTAGTGTTCAGCCTAGAGTATCTGCATTTGGATTGCTCCATCAAAATCCAAAGTTATGTCAAGGACAAAGAAGAGAGACCATAGGTTTCTAGTCAGAATTCATATCAGTCCCTGTCCCACACAAAACAAAGAGCCCACCATTAAGATAAACTTGTAGTACAATATTTATAGCACAGGAAATGTAATAATTAATAATAATAATAATAATAATAATAAAAGTAAAGGTTTTGAAATGCCATTTTTTTCTTCCTCTGGCCAACAGGAATTCAGAAGTAGTGTGGTCCCATCTCTGATGGTCCTGCCCTCAGAGAGCCTATAGTCTTGGGGGATGTCTTATATTTGAATCTTGTGATTTTTTAGTGATCAAATTTGTTTTTTAAAAAATGATTTTATTTTTAAGTGATCTCTACACCTGATGTGGTGTTCAAACTTACAACCCAAAGATCAAGAGTCCCAGGCTCTACCAATTGAGTCAGTCACCCCCCCTCTTTTTTTTTTTTTTTTTTTACTTGATTGCATCTCTATTGTCATCTTGGTTCTGACCTTCACTTGAAGGTAAGCTGTCTCTTGAACTTCCATTACTTTTCCTTAGGCACTGCCATAGAAGATGCAGCCCCTCTTGGAAGATTTCTTCTCAATTCTGAAACCCCAATTTATAGGGCTTCACAACACTCTTCTGGCCACTGCCTTCCTAGTGCAGTAGTTCCTAGCCAGGAAAGCACAACAGAAAAGCCTGTTTAGCTTTGCAAGATCTAGATGGTCTGGTATTCTTCCCCAGGAATTTCTGAAACATTCTGATATTTTGATTAGGAAGGACAAGACATGTTTTAAAAATTAAAACACTTTTTTGATTCGTTATGAAGCAAAGTTCATAGTCCCTCTTTAATAATGCCTCATAATAAAAGAGCTTATGTTTGCCTTTGTACTAGTATAACTTTCTTTGTTTTCATGGAAGAACCTCATTAAGACATGAAATAAAGGGATAGAAAGGAAACTCAATATTCAGACATCTTAAGATGCAGCCAGATGGGTAGCTTAGCTATCTAAGATAAAGCGAGGGCTCTTAATAAGCAGGTGGAAATCCTGAGATTTTCTGAAAAATTATTGTCTATGTGCCTGTGTAAATCACATTTCTCTGACCCTCAAAGCACAAGAACTGATAAACTATTCTGTGGCAGTTTGTGTCTAAGAAATGAGAGGGGAGTGGCACTTGGGTGGGCTCAGTCGGTTAAGCGTCTGCCTTTGGCTCAGGTCCTGATCCTGGGGTCCTGGGATACAGCCCCACTTTGGGCTTCCTGCTCAGAAGGGAGCCTGCTTCTCCCTCTCCCTCTGCTCCTCTCACCTGCTCCATCCACTTGTGCTCTCTCCCACATGCTCTGTCTCTCAAATAAATAAAATCTTAAAAAAAAGAAAAAAAAAAAAGAAATGAGAGGGGAGATGCTAGATAGTGTCTTCTGTGTAGATACCATCTGGTGCCTGCTATTATTTTTCAGATGGTAAGACTTGAGGTCAAGAATGGTTGTTCCTTTATCAGAGTCAAAATGACCAAGTGGCAGGACCATGAGCTATGAATTTGAGGTCCTGTTACACCCAGCCATGTCTTCTAGCCCTTTCTTAGGACCCCATGCTAACTTTTTGTTCTCAAGCAGTAGTTGAGTGACTTCTATTCTTTCTCTCCTTAATTTTTGCTCTTCAAAGTCTTCGAACACATGAAACAATCCCCTGCCCCAGATTCTGGTCTTCTGTGAAAGGTACTGTACTTATTTCTGAATACCATTCTTATTCCATGAATAATTATTGCTGACTACTATGTTCCAGGCACTGAGCCAACTATTGTCCATTCTATGGTGAATAAATCATACTTAGTCCTACCGTCATGTAGTTTATAATCAGGGTAGGGGCAGGTATAGATGTTAAATAAATATTTGATTACAAACTGTGGTATGTTCTATGAAGGAAAAGTATAAGGTGTTTTTAGAGAGAGGATAGGGAAATGTAAACTAGTTGGAGAATGAAGGACAGGTTTTTGGGGCAATAACATTTAAGGTGAGATCTGAAATTTGTATAAGTGCCAGCCAGAAGAACAAATTGGGCAAAGTGTTGCAGTCAGAGGGAGCAATGTGTGTGGGAAGCTCAAGAACTTGCTTGGAGTGCTGAGAAATTGTGGGGTGACCATGTCCTTGGGCTTCCCTTGGGGTTGCTAAAAAAAGTTTGAAGTGAAAAAAAAAAGTGTGGCGTGGAATAAAGGAGATGTATGGAAATCAGAAAAGTGAGTTTTTTGTTTTGTTTATAGATGAACCATTTGTCAGTTCAACTTCTTTGATTAGGTTTGTTCTTTAATTTATATCCTACTTTTCTCTCAGAAAGAAAAAATGTAACTGTTAAGACATAAAAGTCTACTGCATTTTTAATCTTTTTGTGATTACTGTTGCATGAAAGAGAGGTATGACTTCTTTATTGACCTTTGCCATGTGGTCTATGCATTGGACTAGTCTGACTTCTGAATTTTCTTTTAGTTGACTTATTTTACTTCATTTTGTCTTCAACTCAAACTCTACTCAATTGCTATGAATTTTTAAATCTATGTGGAAGTCACTGTCACAGTATGGAAAATGAAGTCAGAAAGCCATAGAAATTTAGGTGAACAAAGAAATTATGATTTCATTTGTGGGTATCTCCAAAGATACTTAGATTTCTCTAAGAAACATTTTTTATTCTCTCTGATTTTAAATAACTAGAACGAGGCAAATCAATGAAATATTTTTCTACTTACTGTTACAATTTTAACTTACATTTCTTGAATTGTGCTTTTTATTTCTTGGACTATTGTGTACATAATGAGGATAACAGAGAAACCCTGTCCTAGGAGCTGTCCTAGGTGCAACCCAGGGGTCCATTTGATTTTCTGAACACAGAATCTCCAGTGATAGACCTACTGGGTGGGGAGGGTTTGGCTGAAAATTGGGGCAGGAGAATGGGCTTGTGACTTAAATCAGGTAAGATTCAGACAGAATGAAAATGGCTGGAGAAAAGCAACAAGCTAACAGGTCTCCTTTCCCTCACTAATCTCTAGTGGCTCTTAGAGGGTTCAGAAATTACTCTCCCTCTCTCCAAGACAAATATTTTTCACTTTCTTCTTTCCTCAAGAAAATTAAGGAAATTCCTCAAGGAAATACTATTCCTTCTTTATTCTCACTTAAAGACTTAGCTTTTTATTCCACTGAGAAAACAGTAGCAATCAAGAGAGAACTTGTTTTTCAACAACGACCTATTCTACTTTGCATTTAAAATGGATAAATTTTTTTGCTTCTGTCTAAAACCAACCTTCCACTTATGCATTAGATTCCATTTCCTTTTGCCTATGGAAGGGTGTTATCCTTGTAAATATCTTCTTCTCAATCACCCACTTATTCTTCTCTATAGGACCATTCTTTCATCATACAAACAGGCTGTAATTTTTCCCACTAAAAAAAAAAAATCCTCTCTTTACAATAGATGTATCCTCTAACTACCACTTGTGGGTTTATTTTTATTTTTTTTATTTTTTGCAATTTTTCAAAGCAATAAGTAACAATCCTTGCTTTGCAGGATTCCAGTAGGCATATTTCAGTATCACAGTTTAATTAAATAATACCCGTTTTCCAACAAAATAGTTCAAGTTTCAGCTACTATAGTATATTAGCTGACTAATGGCATAAAGTACAAATTTGGCTTCTAGCTCATCAGTTCACAGATCACTCTGTAAATAACAGATGTGCATCATGATTAGTGACCAATAATGTCACTTCTCTGAATCTGTTGATTGGTCACTGTGCATGACAGTTCATATTTACAGCAAAGTGTGTAGTTCTGTTGCCTTCCATTAATAAACTCATGCAGCATTTTATAAAAATGGAAAAACTAAAATGGAAGTTGGCTAATGAAGATAAAATTGCAACAAAGAAAGAAAAAGTGGTAGTTCTATTTTTAACTTTTTGAGGGACCCCTGTACTGTTTTCCAGAGTGGCTGCACCAGTTTGCATTCCCACCAGCAGTGCCTGAGTGTTCCCCTTTCTCCACATCCTGGCCAGTACCTGTTGTTTCTTGTGTTGTTAATTTTAGCCATTCTGACAGGTGTGAGGTGGCATCTCACATATACCCTGATGTTTACAGCAGCATTATCTACAGTAGTCAAATGATAGAAAGAGCCCAAATGTCCATTGACTGATGAATGGATAAAGAAGAGGTGGTATATATATATATATATATATATATATATATAGAGAGAGAGAGAGAGAGAGAGAGAGAGAGAGAGATATGATTATACATATATATAATCACCTCTTATATTATCATACAAACATCTTGCCATTTGCAATGATGTGGATGGAGCTAGACTGTATTATGTTAAGTGAAATAAGTCAGAGAAAGACAAATACCATATGATTTCACTTATGTGGAATTTAAGAAACAAAAGAGATGAACATAGGGGAACATAGCAGGCAAACCATAAGAGACTCTTAACTATAGAGAACAAACTGAGGGATGCTGGAGGGGAGGTGGGTGAGGGAATGGGCTAAATGGGTGATGGGGATTGAGGAGGGCAGTTGTGATGAGCACTGGGTATGATATGCAACTGATGAATCACTAAATTCCACTCCTGAAACTAATATTAACTACAATTTAACTAAAAACTTGAAACATTAAAAAAGGTGGTAATGCTGAAAATATAATTCAAATTAGACATTCATGGAATTATAGAAGAAATAGCTGACCATGGACATGTTGACACGAGATATGCAACTAGAGGAAATCAGTAAAAGTGAGCTTATCAACATAAATAAGGAAAATGGTTGTGAATGAAAGTGTCCCAGAGGAAGTGATGCTGGCAAGCACTTCACATTAAAAGAACTCTTAGAGACATTTCATGACTTTGAAAGCACAAAAGATAAAATATTGGAAATCAATAAAGGAAGATGATAATTCACATAGAAAAGATGCTTGCTCCATAAAGTAGATTATACAATGAGAAGAAGGCAAGGTCTCTTCAATCTACTCTTTTTGTTGTTGTTCAATTTATTCATGATAATTTTTTTTTTTACAAAGAAATAAAACACTTTAACTCTCAATGTTTCTGATGTTTTAAAGTACAATGTGCTAAATAAGTATTAATTTACTGTTTATATATTTATAACCAGTGGGAGAGTTTTTAATGTTTTGACAAAGATTTTTTTTTTTTTTTTTTTTTTTTTTAAAGATTTTATTTATTTACTTGAGAGAGAGAATGAGACAGAGAGAGAGAGCACGAGATGGGGGAGGGTCAGAGGGAGAAGCAGGCTCCCCGCCGAGCAGGGAGCCCGATGTGGGACTCGATCCCGGGACTCCAGGATCATGACCTGAGCCGAAGGCAGTCGCTTAACCAACTGAGCCACCCAGGCGCCCGATTGACAAAGATTTTTAAAGGTCACACAGCAATCTTAATTTTTGCCATGATTATCAAGATCATTTTGCATGGTTTCATGTTGCATGCTCATTTTCATCGTCCTGCACTACCATGCAAAATGAAAACTGCCTATGTTGTCCTTAGACAGGGGCAACTGGAGCCCCTGCAGTTTAGAATCCTGCCTTTGTCTTTCTCCACTCATGCCCTTTGTCATACTCCTCTCCTCCTTGCCCATGTTCTGGGTACTTGAGACTCCAAAACTTACTGTACCCAATGGCTCTGATTTTGCTTTTGTGAGCTTCTTCCCTGGTCAGTCCTCTTGGCATAACAAGTATGTATACACCTCGGCCCAAGGAGTGGTTGAAAAGCAGCTCTATGCAAGAGGGGGCAAAAATTGATTGAATTGCGCGGGGTGCTCACATGCATGTGTGTGGTGTGGGATAGGAATGGGAAGAAGAGGAAAGTGAGCCTAAGGACTGGAGCTTCCCTTTGAACTCCTCTCCTCAGCCTTCCAAATGTTGGTGTCAGGCCAGCTTCACAGTAAAATTCCTCAAAAGCAAACTCTATGTTTTCTGCCTCTACTTTTACTATTCTTTTAAAAACTCATACTTGTTAGGATTTTAACTCTACCACTGAAACTTTGGTATAATATTCAATGACCTCTATTTTGTCAAATGTTCTGTTCTCTGTCCTCAACTGTCATGGTCTCCAAGGAGTAATTGAAATTAGTGATCATTTCTTCCTCTTTGAATTGCTTTCTTCACTTGACTTCAGACTTTCTTGGTGATCTTCTTACCTTATTTGCTTTTTGTTGATCCTTATCTTCCTCTGCTGGTTCCTTTCGATTTTCCATCTGCTCAACATTGGTGTGTTCCAAGCCTCAATCCATGTATTTATTTTCTCTATTTATTCCTACTTCCTTGGTGGTCTTATCTAATCTCATAGCTTTCAGTATTATTTACCTGCTGACAACTCCAAAATGTATAGTTTCCATTTATAGTTGACCTCTCCTGGGAGCAGTTAATTCATCAACCTAATTGTCTATTCTGTATCTCAAGTTGGATATTTGAGATATAAATATTGATAGTGCTCCATTAGCAATCTTGGCTTTCTCTTCAAAAGGTGTTCAAAGTATAACTTAAGAAAATCACTTTACTGCCACCACCTTAGTCCAAGCTAATATTGCTCACTTGGTTATTGCAATAGCCTCTTAACTGTTACCACCCTTGCCCATATTTCAACATGTAGACAAAGAGGTACTTTTAAAATTCTGAATCAGATCATGTCACTCTCCTCAAAGCCTACAGTGGCTTCCTTGTCTAGTGAGACTAAAATCTAAGGCCTTACCATGGCTTTTATAAGAGGCTTAAATACCTGGCTTTTACTTCTCTGACATCATTTCTTACTCTTTCCTCTTTTGATTCACAGGACTGACTTGTCCTGTGAATATGCCAAGTATCTGCAGCCTCAAGGTCTGTATAGAAGGGTACACCAACAAACAACTCCAAAATGTCAATATCAATAGCATTTAAACACAATGAGAATTTATTTCTTATGTAGTTTATAGCCTAATGTGGTTTGGTGATGGTAGGCATCAGGGAGCACTGGCTTTGTTCCACACTGTCATTTGGGACAGAGGCTCCTTCCATCCTGTCGCTCTTCACAACCCCAGGTCTGTAGAGTGTTTTCTATTCAGGTAATGGATAGAAAGAGAAAAAGAGCATGGAAGATTATGAAAGAGGTTTATTGGAGGACATTCTATACATTAGAACTTGATTCATGGCCTCACCTAACTGCAGGGGAGACTGGAGATGTAAATCAAATTTGTGCTAGAGGAAATGTCTATCTCAATCACTACTTTATCCTCAGTGCTTACAATAGTGCTTGGCACAAAGTAGACACCAAATAAGTACATTGGATGAATAAGTGAATAAATGAGTGAACTTGGGAACTGTGGTAAGGCTGAACTTTTAGTTAGAGACTGAATTAGCCCTGATGCTAGGAGTCCATTGAATTAGAGGCAAGTAGTGGAATATTTTGCCATCCCTTTAATTCTGTTTTATTATTTTTTTAATGTTATGTTAGTCACCATACATCATTAGCTCTTTTTTTTTTTTTTTTAAGATTTTATTTACTTATTTGACAGAGAGAGAGAGACAGCTAGAGAGGGAACACAAGCAGGGGGAGTGGGAGAAGTAGAAGCAGGCTCCCAGCTGAGCAGGGAGGTCAATGCGGGGCTTGATCCCAGGACCCCAGGATTATGACCTGAGCCGAAGGCAGACACTAAATGACTGAGCCACCCAGGTATCCCTGTTCTTAATCTTAATATGTTTAAATATGTTTAAATAAGAGGATATTGTTTTTTCCTTTATATTACATGGTAGATGAAATTGATGTTCTTAATTTAAAAGATCTCTCTTTCCACAATAAAAATCTCATATTGCAAAACATTTTTCACTCTCCTACATCCTTGCAGCTAGTAAACTCACTCTTTCATTGAAAAGCTGACAATGAAGAAAGACAGAGACCTTGTATTTTTTTTCTCTACCCTAATCTTTCTACTTATCCCACCTCTCCTTGTATTTGTTTACATCAGATAAAAACCAAAAATAAATGTAATTATATTCACACAGAACCTTAGAGGGAAGTGTGATAAAAGGCATCATTGGACACATATTTATGAATCACAATGTTGTACACGTACACATCATGCTACACTAATAAACACATACCATCTCACAAATACTGAGTTCAGAACTACTGCAACCCATTCAGAGCAGTTAGCTCTGTCAATAGAGCAAATTTGGTACAGGTAAACATGTAATACCCCCAGGTATTTTTCAAGGCTCCTTAATAAATTCCAAAATGTTTTCACAAGTTTCTCTGCCTGCTTATTCTTAAATAATCCATTTAAGTAACTAGCTTTCTGCAGATGCTATGATGTTTTATGTTGGTAGAACTACTGCTATTGAGTATCGTATATTCTTTCTTCTGTTTGATTTAAATATTTAGATTATCAGCAGCCTTGTAAATCTTTGTTCCTTTTATGCTCTTCCACAGCCTTTCCTCTTTACCCCTACCATCACTGCTGTGGGTTAGGCATTTTTCTTTCCTGTCTTGGATTTCTGCAATAGCCTTGTAACTTACTGGTCTTCATGTCTCCCGTCTGTTCCACTTCCAATTCATTTTCCTTTCAGCTACTAGGATTCTTTTTCTTTCTTTTTTTTTTTTTAAAGATTTTATTTATTTGAGAGAGAGAGTGAGAGAGAGAGAGCACAAGAGGGGGTAGGGTCAGAGGGAGAAGCAGACCCCCTGCTGAGCAGGGAGCCCAATGCGGGACTTGATCCTGGGACTCTGGGATCATGACCTGAGCCGAAGGCAGTCGCTTAACCAACTGAGCCACCCAGGCACCCTAGAATTCTTTTTCTAAAGTGTAAATAAAGATGAAGTGGAGTCCAAAAAACTAAAATAATGACATAAACAAAAATAGAAATGCTGGATAAGAAATTCAGAGACACAGAACATCCATTTTATTTTTTGCCACTAATAATAACATCTTGTGTTAGTTGGGCATTTTTTTTTTGTCAAAATGAAGATATATCTTATCCTCCTTTGTAGCCAGGAGTGGGTTATTGACTAAGTTTGAATCATGAAATCATAAATGGAAAATTTCTATGGTACTCGAGGAAAGGCTCCTTAAAAGTAGTTGACTCAGCTGAGAGCTGTTCTTTTTATTCCCACCTTTTTCCTTCTGTTATTAATCTAGAATATGTCAACCATATTGGGCCAAAATGACTTTAAGAATGGAAGTTAAGTAATAAGGATGGCAGAACAGAAAAACAGGAGCCTGGTTTCCTGATATCACTGTAACATCAAAATGCCAGCTCTGGACATCTTTAACATTTTCTTTTTTATTGTTTTGGAGTATTATTACTGCTATATGCAGACAAAGCTAATGTAACAATTTGTCATAGTATAAATAACATGAGACTTAGTTTGTCTGAATTTGAGGAGATGGCTAGAAAGCCTGCCAGAATTGTCCTATAAGTAGTAAGAAATAGGGGACTGGGAGACAGGTAGGAAGAGTCCTCTATTTGATAAACATCTCTTGGGCCTCTCCAATGTGTCAGGCACTGTGTTAAGTCTCCAAAATAAAAATATTAAAAATACTGAGGTGACCTGTTTCCTACTCACAAATGGCTTCCAGTTTAGTAGGAGAACATTTAGATTACACTATGATAGGTGTTCAAAGAAGGGACAAAAAGAAGACAAGATTAATTATATTTAGGAAGTCAGGGAAGACCCTTATAGGGTCATCAACACCTGGATGTTGCAAATTCATTTGGACATCTTAAAGTCTTCATATTATTAGACTTCTCTGCAGCATTTAACATAGTTGGTGGGAGAACATTGTATTTTCCAAAGTTGGCTGCAACAATGCCACAGGCCCCTGCCTCATGCTCTTCTGCAACCTTGCCATTCCCCTGTGAAGTCATAGAGTTGGCTTCCCTTGCCTTTGGGTCTGGGTGTGCTTGGGACTTGGTTGAAGCAATAGAATGTAGCAGAAGTGATGCTACCTGACTTTCCAAGCTAGATCACAAAAGGCAAAGCAGTTTCTCCCTAGTTAGCTGGAAGTTTGGCATAGAGTCCTTAGCTTCCAGTAAACAGATGGACCAATTGAAGCCCCATGGAGGGGCTACATGTAGATGCTCCTGTCATCAGGTCTTGTCTTCAAGTGTTCTCAGCCCAGGCACCAGACATATGAGTGAAAGAGCTTCAGATAATTCCAGCTAACCAACACTCAGCCATCTAGTCAGTCCAGCCTCCAACTCTTTCCAGGTGAATCGCAGATACTATGCAGATACAGGCCATCTTGCTTTGATCTTTCTGAATTCTGAATTGACAGAATCCTTGAGCATAATAAAAATCTACTAGATTTGTGATGGTGTGAGTCAGTAATTGGCACAATAGATTATTCTTGACTTTTCTTCTATCTTTTGGTCTTCTTTCTGGCCTTTCCTGCTTTTCAAATTCTCTCAAAACCTTCATCCTTGGTGCTCTTTTCTATTATTCCTTAGGAGATCTTTTCCATTCTTTTTAATGTAAGTCCTATTCAGATGCTGAGATACACCAAATCTGTATCTTGAGACCAACCTCTACTTTCAGCTCCAGGCCTTTATCTTTTTTTTTTTTTTTTAAGTTCCAATTGTTTACTTGATATCTTGAATATCTTATGGACATCTCAAATATGATGTGTCCAAAACCAACAGACTAAATTTTTGCCTCAAAATTACCCTAATTTTCTTCGTATTGGTTAATGGCACTTTCACCTCCACTTACTCAATCCAAAACAAAATTATTCTGGAGTCTCCCTTCTTTTTCTTTTTCACATTTAATCCAATCCAAAATTCTATCAATTGTATTCTAAAATTAAACTGAAATCTGTCAACTCTTGTCTGATGATAGTGTACCATACTGGTTCAAGCCACCAAAGTTCACTGGTTTGATACTGGATATGGAGCTCTACTCTATTTCTTATAGCTGCAAAGCTGTGGGTGAATCATGTAACTGACTCCTATTCCCCACCCCTGCTTCCTCATTGCAGAGTGTCTATATCTATGCTAGGGCAAGACAGTTGAAACCACTATAACTGGAAGAACTGGAAGTGAATGCCTCTCTCTACCCCATCTTGCAGGGTGACAGGGGAATTCTCTGCTACAGAATCTGACCCAATTGTGAATGAAGATTAACATTTGTTATCTTAGTAGCATTTAATTTTAGGGAGGAGATTGTTTTTTATTTATTATTTATTATTTATTTATTTATTTTAAATTATTTATTTTTATTTTTTATTTTATTTTTTATTTTTTTAAATTTTATTTTATTATGTTAGTCACCATACAATACATCATTAGTTTTTGATGTAGTGATCCACAATTCATTGTTTTCGTATAACACCCAATGCTCCATGCAGTACATGCCCTCCTTAATACCTATCACCGGACTAACCCATCCCCACCCCCAAAAGCCTCAGTTTGTTTCTCAGAGTCCATAGTCTCTCATGGTTCATCTCTCCCTCCAATTTCCCCCCCTTTATTTTTCCCTTCCTTCTCTTAGTGTCCTCCATGCCATTCCTTATGTTCCACAAATAAGTGAAACCATATGATAATTGACTTTCTCTGCTTGACTTATTTCACTTAGCATAATCTCCTCCAGTCCCATCCATGTTGATGCAAAAGTTGGGTATTCATCCTTTCTGATGGCTGAGTAATATTCCATTGTATATATGGACCACATCTTCTTTATCCATTCATCTGTTGAAGGGCATCTCGGCTCTTTCCACAGTTTGGCTATTGCAAACATTGCTGCTATGAATATTGGGGTGCATGTGGCCCTTCTTTTCACTACATCTGTGTCTTTGGGGTACAGTTGCTGGGTCATAGAGTAGCTCTATTTTTAATTTTCTGAGGCACTTCCATACTGTTTTCCAAATTGGCTGTACCATCTTGCTTTCCCACCAATATTATAAGAGGGTTCCCCTTTCTCCACAACTTCTCCAACATTTGTTGTTTCTTGCCTTGTCAATTTTTGCCATTCTACCTGGTGTAAGGTAGTATCTCAGTGTGGTTTTGATTTGAATTTCCCTGATGGCTAATGATGATGAACATTTTTTCATGTGTCTGTTAGCCATTTGTATGTCTTCTTTGGAGAAGTGTCTGTTCATGTCTTCTGCCCGTTTTTTTGACTTGATTATTTGTTTTTTGGGTGTTGAGTTTGAGAAGGTCTTTATAGATCTTGGATACCAGCCCTTTATCTATAGTGTCATTTGCAAATATCTTCTCCCATTCTGTGGGTTGCCTCTTTGTTTTGTTGACTGTTTCCTTTGCTGTGCAGAAGCTTTTTATCTTGATGAAGTCCCAAAAGTTCATTTTCGCTTTTGTTTCACTAGCCTTTGGAGATGTATCTTGAAAGAAAATCCTAGCTAATAGGATCCAACAATACATTAAAAGGATCATCCACCACGACCAAGTGGGATTTATCCCTGGATGCAAGGGTGGTTCAACATTTGCAAATCAATCAATGTGATAGAACACATTAATAAGAGGAGAGAGAAGAACCATATGGTCCTCTCAGTTGATGCAGAAAAAACATTTGACAAAATATAGTATCCTTTCCTGATTAAAACTCTTCAGAGTATAGGGATAGTGGGAACATTCCTCAAGTTCATAAAATCCATCTATGAAAAACTCACAGTGAATATCATCCTCAATGGGGAAAAGCTGAGAGCCTT
This sequence comes from Mirounga leonina, assembly GCF_011800145.1. Classification (NCBI taxonomy): domain Eukaryota; kingdom Metazoa; phylum Chordata; class Mammalia; order Carnivora; family Phocidae; genus Mirounga; species Mirounga leonina. Next base: position 165,871 of record NW_023270620.1, read on the forward strand.
TCCCTTAAGATCAGGAACATGTCAAGGATGCCCACTCTCACCACTGTTGTTCAACATAGTACTGGAAGTCCTAGCAACAGCAATCAGACAACAAAAAGAAATAAAATGTATTCAAATTGGCAAAGAAGAAATCAAACTCTCTCTTTTCGCAGACGACATGATACTTTATGTGGAAAATCCAAAAGACTCAACCCCCAAATTACTAGAACTCATACAGCAATTCAGTAATGTGGCAGGATACAAAATCAATGCCCAGAAATCAGTTGCTTTTTTATACACTAACAATGCAACTGTAGAAAGAGAAATTAGAGAAACGATTCCATTTACAATAGCACCAAAAACCATAAGATATGTTGGAATAAACCTAACCAAAGACGTAAAGGATCTATACTCTAGGAACTACAGAACACTCATAAAAGAAATTGAAGAAGTCACAAAAAGATGGAAAAACATTCCATGCTCATGGATCAGAATAATAAACATTGTTAAAACATCTCTGCTACCCAGAGCAATCTATAACTCAATGCCATCCCGATCAAAATTCCAATGACATTTTTCAAAGTGCTGGAACAAACAATCCTAAAATTTGTATGGAATCAGAAAAGACCCCAAATCGCCAAGGAAATGTTGAAAAAGAAAAACAAATTTGGGGGGCGCCTAGGTGGCTCAGTTGGTTAAGTGACTGCCTTCGGCTCAGGTCATGATCCTGGAGTACCGGGATTGAGTCCCACATCAGGCTCCCTGCTCAACGGGGAGTCTGCTTCTCCCTCTGACCCTCCCCCCCTCATGCTCTCTCTCTCTCATTCTCTCTCTCTCTCAAATAAATAAATAAAATCTTAAAAAAAAAAAGAAAAACAAATTTGGGGGCATCATGTTGCCCAATTTCAAGCTATATTACAAAGCAGTGATCACCAAGACAGCATGGTACTGGCACAAAAACAGACATATAGCCCAATGGAACAGAATAGAGAGCCCGGATATGGACCCTCAACTCTATGGTCAAATAATCTTCGACAAAGCAGGGAAAAATGTGCAATGGAAAAAAGAGAGTCTCTTCAATAAATGGTGCTGGGAAAATTGGACAGCCACATGCAGAAGAATGAAACTCGACCATTCTCTAACACCCTACACAAAGATAATCAAAACGGGTGAAAGACCTCAATGTGAGACAGGAATCCATCAAAATCCTAGAGGAGAACATAGGCAGTAACCTCTTTGACATTGGCCACAGCAACTTCTTTTAAGATATTTATTTATTTATTATTTATTTATTTATATTTTTTTAAAGTTTTTATTTAAATCCCAGGTATTTAACATACAGTGTAATATTAGTTTCAGTTGTACAGTACAGTGATTCAACCTTCTATATATCACCCAGTGCTCATCACAAGTACATGCCTTAATCCCCATCACCTGTGTAACCCATCCCCCCCACCCACCTCCCCTCTGTAACCATCAGTTTGTTCTCTATAGTTAACAGTCTGTTTCTTGGTTTGTCTCTCTCTCTTTTTTCCCTTGCTCATTTGTTTTGTTTCTTAAATTCTACATATGAGTGAAATCAAATGGTATTTGATTTCTTTGACTGAATTATTTCACTTAGCATCATATTCTCTAGCTTCCCCCATGTTGTTGTAAATGGCAAGATTTTGTTCTTTTTTATGACTAATATTCCTGTGTGTGTGTGTGTGTGTGTATACATATACATATGTATGAAGAATATATATATATATATATATATATATATATATATATATCCCACATCTTCTTTTTTTCAAAAATTTTTTAGGAAATTGTTTTTTATTTGGGAATATATCTTGATAAACTGCTTGGGGTTAGAAGTGAGACCTAAAAACACAGATATTACATGTGCCAGGACAGGTAAAGGTGGATAAACTGATCTGCCTAAAGCAAGAAGAGGAATTTAATTTCATGCTGGAAGAAAGTGGAGAGAAGAGAGTAGAGAAGTTAATGACAAGAGATGAGCCAGGACATGGTAGATCACTGGGTCTTCAATGTAGAACATTTGGAAATTCTCTAAAAGGAGCATTAGACAAATATACATCAGAGGGGCTGAAAACTTGATCCATAGATACTCTGAAAAACCAGAGGAACAAAGGAATTGCAGCATAGGAGGGGCCATCCTTCATTCCTACATAGGTTCTGAGGTCTGAACTCTCTCATCTCTGATGTCAAGAATACTACAAGCTAAATCCCACGGCCAAGACTGGCCAGAATTTGGGGTGATTATTGGGATAAGAGTTTTGTGATCATCTTAGATGTGACTGCCTGCCAAAACTTGCCTTTGGGTGCCTTCCCTGGAAAAATAAATGCGAAGTTCCAACAGTAGGCCAGGAATTGCATATTAGTCTGAGAAGAGTCATTTTTATCATATTCAGTGTTCTCATGTTAAAGGGACAGTCAGGCCAGAGTAGGTAGTGACGTCCCCCAAAAGTCCCAATCCCTAGGGCCAGTATTGTGTGGAAGGGAAGAGGATGGCTAAACTGTTTCACCATTCGGAATGTTGCTGTGATAAATGGTTCTTCTTAAGAATGTTGATATTAGGAGTACTTAATTTTGTCCACCTTCACAGATTAAAAGGAAATTAGAAATACTGGTAAGTACTGAGAGCTATAATTTTCTATCAGGCTATTGAACTGAGCTTTCTATTACAAGGTGACTTTGGTTAATTTTAAGCATAAAAGATTCATGAGAATTCAGCCTATACTATGTGAAAGGAAATTTCTTTCTGAGAGACCAATGTTTTTTTATTGCCATAGAAATTAAATTATAAAAGCCTTCATTTACCATATTCTTTGAAATGGTGAAAAAATGTAGGAGTTGATTCTAGGGGAGGTATAGAAAGAGATCTCAGTTTTAAGTAGATTAGCATACTTTGTCTTTAGTCTTTTGGATGCAACTTTTTAAAGTGATTTGTGAGGTGGAATCTGGTTTATTTTTTAAAAGCACAGAACACTCAAACTAAAATACCTCTGTGATCACTTCAACCTCCTCACTGAGGTAAGCACCTTGCCAAAAGAAATAATTTTACTTCCCTGGCAAAGCTACTTAGAGAACTCAATTCTCCTCTGATTAATGCAGCACTGTTTCAACGTTTTGATTGGAATGATCAAGAACATTCTGCTTCTCCTGCAATATTTAAATGTGTATCATGATTTCCAGTTCAAGACCATATTTAATATGCAGATTGCTCTCTCAGTACTCTAAAGCCATGACTATGCCTGAATTCCTCTAAATATCCTTGGTATGCCAGTTTATGTAATCATTAGTAAGCCATTACCTGGCCCCTGGACATCCTTATATTTCAGCTACTGGTGTGTAATTTCCACTTACGTTGGCAGCTAACTGATAACATATAACATATCAGATGATTGCACCCACACAGGGCAGGTAACTGCTAGTACATTTTGCCTTCAGCCACCCCTGTGAATCTGACTTAGGGCTAGAGTGAGGAAAGTTTGTCCTTTCAGTTATCCTTAGAGATGGCCCAGGGCAAATGTACTAGCAGCCATGTGGCAGGCCTACACTAGAGGCATTTTGGCAGCTGGTTAGAAATGCCAGTGGGAGCCGAGATGCCCTTCGACAGATGAATGGATAAAGAAGATGTGGTCCATATATACAATGGAATATTACTCAGCCATCAGAAAGGATGAATACCCAACTTTCGCATCAACATGGATGGGACTGGAGGAGATTATGCAAGTGAAACAAGTCAAGCAGAGAAAGTCAATTATCATATGGTTTCACTTATTTGTGGAATATAAGGAATAGCACGGAGGACATTAGGGGAAGGAAGGGAAAAATGAAGTGTGGGGGGGTGGGAATCAGAGGGGGAGATGAACCATGAGAGACTCTGGACTCCGGGAAACAGACTGAGTGTTTCAGAGGGGAGGGTGGGTGGGAGTTGGGGTAGCTGGGTGATGGGTATTAAGGAGGGTACATGTTGTAATAGCACTGGGTGTTATACTCAAATAATGAATCATGGAACACTACATCAAAAACTAATGATGTTGGGGCGCCTGGGTGGCTCAGTTGGTTAAGCGACTGCCTTCGGCTCAGGTCGTGATCCTGGAGTCCCGGGATCGAGTCCCGCATCGGGCTCCCTGCTCGGCAGGGAGTCTGCTTCTCCCTCTGACCCTCCTCCCTCTCATGCTCTCTGTCTCTCATTCTCTCTCTCTCAAATAAATAAATAAAATCTTTTAAAAAAAAAAAAACAAAACTAATGATGTACTGTATGGTAACAAAATAACATAAAAAAAAGCCAGTAGGGAAATTAGAAACAAGGCAACTAAGGAAACAAGTTCCAGTACAAGTTGCACTGCTTACCAAATACTAGAACACATGTGGCTACCATTTCCCTCTTACCTACTTCCCTTTGTTGTGGTGATTAAAAATCAACCTCTGGGAAATGCCTTGCCTTGGGCACTGGGCTTCCTGCCTGGGCTACTCTTGATGCAGACCAAGCTGGTGTGATGAACCAGAGAGGAATTCCAAAGTTGGACTGCTACACTGGAGACCCCATTGCTTCTCGGCACAGAAGCACTCTATTGCCTATTTGGTGCCTGGAACACCGATCTGTAACTTCAATGATGGGCATGGATGGGGAGTGGCTAAAAGAGTGCTAGAAATTATGGATTTGTTCATGACAGAAAAACTAGTGTGATTAATTGGTATTTTCTGGAATGACTTTTTAGCAGTGGTTCCCTAACCCGATCAGTACTCAGAATTACAAGAGGAGCTTAAATACAAAGATTTAGATTCAGTGCTTCTTGGCTGGGTACTGTGAGTCTGAGCAGCCCATTTTCTGAACCACTGTTTCATGGGGATGGACAAGGCCTAGCATGAATAAAATGACTTGGGGAAGAGAAAGCAGGTTTGTGGACATGGTATTGGTAGATCTCTTCCAGAGATAGCATACAGAGCATGTTTTATTCTACATCTTTAAAAATATTGAGATTTATTTACACAATAATAGAACAGACAGCCCTCTTCATGTTTCACAGCTTTTGTAGCTGATTTTATGTACCTTTGACAGTTCCGGATGGCTGCAAAATTTCAAATTTCTCTTTAGGACCTCAATAAATTCTTTGAAACATTGTGGGTGTGTGGAGGAGGCAGGTCCATTTTCCTCCTGAGATTCTTTTTATTGATAAACTTAGTGGGGCATGGATGAGGGGATGAAAAAGACCAAAGCATACAGCTGAGCACAAATGAGTGGCAAGAGACAGATGACAAATTTGAAAAAGCAAGACAGGAGGGCAGTCCTATCCTCCCCACAGTTGTCTTCTCATGATACCCATTTCTTTCAACACAGTTATCACAAAGAAACTTGTGAGAACACAAATGGAAGGAATGGCATATTCCAGTGGTTTGAGGGAACATTTTAGTGTCCTGGTGGGAATCTACTAGAAAAGTGGACAAAGTGGCAACAGTGGCTGCTGCTGTGGCATCTGCCTCTGGCCATCCATGGAAAAGCCATTTCTTGCTTTCTGCCTCTGAAGCACCTGCTTAACAAGAACTACCATCTGGTCTTTAAAGGTGGTTTCTGCAGCGGTCTTCCTGACCGCTAGCCTGTCTTGGTTCATGTGCCTATTTTATGCTCCCATGACTATACTTCTAATGATAGTGTTTTTCAGTTTATTATAATTTTTTTGAATTGTGGGATAATATTCTAAGATTTAATTTTTTTCTCCATTACTCTCTCTTTTTATTCCTGTGTTTAAATTCCAGCTGGTTCTGTGCTTAGGGATAGGGGAGGGCTATGGCAGGGAGGAAATCAGGGGTGATGCAAAAGCTTCCATGACTATTTTTCCTGAAGCTTAAACCCCATTATGAGAGAAGAATCTCAGGTACAGATAAAATCTCTTGGCCAGAAACATGCAAGGAAGACTTTCTCAGAGTTTAGAAAATACCCCCTTCTAACTGGAGGGTGGAAGATGAGGGGAAAATGGGGACTGTGGGTCTGAAATGGAGAGATTATATGCCCTGCTGCCCTAGTGGAGTCTGGTAGGGGAAAGACCTGGGGGGAATGGCCAAATTGTGAGTCTAGGGGTTGACGGAATGCAAGGAGTTTGGGAATAAAAAAATCAGAGCTGGCATCAGCCTTTTAAGACTGCAAAGAAGCCCTCTGCAGCTGGTATGGAAATTCCTCTTATAAGCTGGGCCCAGTGAGCCTTTAAAACCTCATTGGCAGGACCAGACTAATTAACAGGTCAGACTGCCTTCAAGAAAGAACACTTTCCTTGGCAGGTTTATTAGTTTGCAAGGGCTGCTGTAACAAAGAACCAGAAACTGAGTGGCTTAAATAATAGAAGTTTATTGTCTCACAGTTCTAGAGACTAAAAGATCAAGGTATACTTTGGTTGGTTCCTTCTGAGGGCAATGAAGAAATCTGTTTATTGCCTTTCTCTCAGCTTCTGGTGATTTGGTGGCAATTTTTGGTATTCCTTCCCTGATCTCTGCCTCCATCTTCACATGGTGTTCTCTCTGCTGTGTATCTGTGTCCATATTTCCCCTTTTTATAAATACAACAGTCAAATTGAATTAGGGCCACCCTCATGACTCCATCTTAACCTGATTACTTTTGTGAAGACTCTGTCTCCAAAAATGGTCCAAATCATTCTCCAAATAATTCAACCCATAACTGCTGGTGAACTTGCTAGCAAGGAAACCAGCTGCAGTTCTCCTTGCAGTAGAAGAAAATTTTCACTTTTAGCTAAGGGAATGCTTCATCAATGAAAAGAGAAAACCCTCACTAGGATCTGACTGCCTGACAGAATCAGGTTTTCAATGTTTAGGAACAAACTGAGGGTAAAGGATGAGAGAAGAACTTTTTCTTCCTGTGGTGAGGTGTGGGTTTCCCCAGGATAGAGAGGGATGATTGGTCATGATTGGAGAGGGATGATTGAAAGAGTGGACTGTGTGGAAAGGAAAGGAAATTAAAGGGAGATGTGGGGAAGAGAGATGGGTTGGAGAGAGAGAAACAGCTACATGGGATACCTCCTCTAAGTCTTTGCATGCCCTGTGTGATTTTGCTTTTCTGAGATGCACTGGTTCTTTGGCAAAATACATAGTGTGCCTCCTTCATACTCCTGTGTATATGCTCTGGGGGAAGACAAAAGGCAGGAGGTCTGCAAAGACTCCTTCAGTCATCTTGTAGGGACGCTGCAGGATGCAGGCTTCCTTTCCTACTTCCTGTTCCTAGTTGGAATCACCAGAGCTGTTGTCATAGTGGAGTGAGCCATGGGACACCAATGCAAAGCAGAGACAATAAATCTGAGCTGCCCCATGGAGATCACAGACCACCTTTCAAGACAAAAGGAAGTACCCTTTCCAGTGTGATAAGTCATGAATGTTTAGGTCACTATTCAGACATTCTGTGGATTCCACTGAAGATTGAAGAATAACTTTTCACCAAGGTGAGACAACCTCCAAACCTGGATTTTTTCACTTCAGATGATTTTTTTTTTTTAATTCACTCAAAGTGCCTTTACTGATTACCTCCACTGTCATTACATTCTCTAAGCCTGTCAGATTTCCAGTTAACTAATGCACCATTTAAACCCTTGATAACTAGGAAATGTTCCAGTTCAGCCAGCTTGTATTCCAAGCTGATCCTGAGGTTTACCAATATTCGCTTCAGCTTGGTTATGGTGTGTGGGGAATTAATTAAGATATCCCGAGAGAGGCTGATGACTGAAAGACTCTACCAGTATTGCTCTTAGTTGACCCAGTAGAAGAGGTTGGTCTTACTAGTGCAAGAGAAGTCGAATTTGATGACATTTCATCAACGCTGCTCTGAAAGCGGCTTTTCCAGAAGACAAACAGAAAAGCAAACAGAATGCCGCTCAGTAGAAGCAACAGCATGCTCATGTTTCCTCTTCTGCCTCTTTCTCTCTTCTCAGGCACAGAGGCACTTGGCTGGCAGTTGGGAAGCAGGGGGACACTAGTTGCCCGGACTAGGGAAGTCGTGGGCCATGATGCTAAGCATCCCACACTGCCTGGTGCAGCTCCACTTCAGATGAAATTTAAATCTTTTGGAGTTTGTCATTCTTTCTCTAGAGAAAGGAAATGAGGTGAGAACATTTTTAAAACATTTAGGACAAAAAATTTAGACATCAAAATGCTTTCATGAAGCAATATTGATGACTTAAGTATAAGTGAATTGCAAGTTTTAGTTTGAAAAAAAATAATTAAAAAAAACTAAATGGAAAAGATTATTTGGAATGGGGAGAGAAGATAATAGAGGAGATGGAAAATGATTTAGATATACTTTGCATTTTGTGTATCTTGTATTTTTCCACATGTTGTCAGTATATTTTCAGTACTCTCTATTTGCTTTATTCTTTTTTCCTCAATTTAAAATAAAAACCTTGTGTTTGGTGTGTGTAATGTATGTATGTGTTTATATATATTTTTTAAGCTGGAACTCATCTACAACTTTAAAAATAGTCATTTACTTTCTGCATTTGGCCACTGTATGAATATTACAGAGTGAGTTTATAATCAGCACCTTTATTATCCTGATTCAAAATATCTGCAATGTACGAAAGACATAGAAACACAATACAACATAAAAAATAAAGTGTGAAAAGGAAATTTTAAACATGTTTTATCCCCTCTCTAGACTGTGGGTCAAACTACTCAGTAGAGACTTTCTTGAGTGCAGTGGCATGTTTACTCTTTTGCATCCCTGGCCCCTAGCACAATGTTTGGAATGAATAGGCCCCAGAAAATATTTGTTGAATGAACCAAAACCCTCGGTAACTTTGTGCAAGTTGGGTATCAGGGATAGTATATGTTTAACTGCTTTTCTCTCTGTTCAGAGCTTGAATTGGGACACCTAGTTCCATTATTATTAGTTTCAGGACTTGGAATAAGGAATGAAGAAGTGTCTCCATTCTTTTTTCCTTTGGGGATAATTTTTTCTTTGTACAGGGAAGGAGAAATGAATCACATTCATATTAAGAGTAATAAGTGCAACCCCCTGGCAAAAGTACCATGGTAGTGTGTGAATAAAGAAAAGGGAAGAGTAACTTCAACAAGAACAGTGGAAGAGGGGAATTTTGGACTTTGTAAAATTAATTACTATTTACCAAGCTCCTCATTGTGGCAGACAAATGAATTTAAAAAATATAAACTAATTTTTATTAATAAAATACTTCATACAATATAATCTTTTTTATTCTATCTTATGGCAATGTAATTCCTTCTTCTCATATATAAACAATTTTACATCTTAGCAGGATTTATGAAGAAACCATTTTATATTTCTCTTTTAAAAAGGCTTATGATGTTCTATTGAAATACTGTTTTAAAATAAAGTTGGAGAGGGTGGCTGGAGTGGAGGGGGTGGGAGGGATGGGGTGGCTGGGTGATGGACATTGGGGAGGGTATGTGCTACGGTGAGCACTGTGAATTGTGTAAGACTGATGAATCACAGAGCTGTACCCCTGAAACAAATAATACATTATATATTAATAAAAATTTTTAAAAAATAAAATAAATAAAATAAAATAAAGTTGAATTATACCTGCCAGTTCCTATGCTAAAGCAGAATAAGGGATTGATTAAGATCAAGAGCTTTGGAGACAGATATGGGTCTCAGTTCTATAGTGAAATTCTAACTAGCTGTGTGACCTTGACCTGATGATAAGTGATGATGAACATCTTTTCATATTTCTGTTGGCCACTTGGATGTTGCTTCTGGAGAAATGTCTGTTCATATCTTCTGACCATTTTTAATTGGATTATTTGTTTTTTGGGTGTTGAGTTGTATAAGTTCTTTATATATTTTGGATACTAACCCTTTATTGACTATGTCATTTGCAAATATCTTCTCCCATTCCATAGGTTTCCTTTTAGTTTTTTGATTGTTTCCTTTATTATCAAAAGCTTTTTATTTTGATACAGCCCCAATAGTTTATTTTTACTTTTGTTTCCCTTGCCTCAGGGGATCTATTTAGAGGAAAGCTGCTACAGCCAAGGTGAATTTTTAAATTTGTTGTAAAGAAGCATTTGTTGAGAGAATCTGGATGAAAGTTGCTTTATTTAATATTCACACAACCCTATAAGGCAGGTGTTATTTGCATATTTTACAGACTGCAGAAGGCAGTATGGGTAGGAGTTAGGGCTTGATGTTGGAGAAAGTAGGGACATATCACTTATCTTGAGTAGGAGAGCAGCAAGTTGAAAGTAGTGTTTTAAGAAGAAAGAAGCTTTATAGTTTGACGTAGTCCTATTTGTTGATTTTTGCTTTTGTTGCTTGTGCTGTTGGTGTCATATCCAAAAAAGCATTGCCAAGACCAATGTCAAGGAGCTTCTTCCCTATTTTTTCTTCTAGTTTTACAGTGTCATGTCTTATGTTTAAGTCTTTAATTCATTTTGAGTTAATTTTTGTAAGTAATGTAAAATAGGGGTCCAATTTCATTTTTCTGATTGTGGTTAATCACTTTTCCTAACATTTTTTTTTTAAGATTTTATTTATTTATTTGACAGAGAGAGAGAGAGCGAGAGAGGGAACACAAGCAGGGGGAGGGGGAGAGGGAGAAGCAGACTTCCCACCGAGCAGGGTGTCTGATGTGGGGCTCAATCCCAGGACCCTGGGATCATGACCTGAGCCGAAGGCAGACGCTTAATGACTGAGCCACCCAGGTGCCCCCCTAACATCTTTTTTGAAGAAACTACTCTTCCCCAGTGAGTGTTCTTGGCTCCCTTGTAAAGTGTGTGTTGACTCTGTAATTGGGGGTTCATTTCCGAGTTCTCAGTTCTGTTCCATTGGTCTATGTGTCTATGTTTATGACAGTATCATACTGTTGTAATTATGTTATAGTTTAGTTTGAAAGCAGGAAGTGCGATGCCTCCAACTTTGTTCTTTCTCAGGATTGCTTTGGTTATTTGGGATCTTGTGTGGTTCCATACAAATTTTGGGATTGTTTTTTTTTTTTTTTCTTTCTGTCAAAAATGTCATTGGAGGGCGCCTGGGTGGCTCAGTTGGTTAAGCGACTGCCGTCAGCTCAGGTCATGATCCTGGAATCCTGGGATCAAGTCCCACATCGGGCTCCCTGCTCAGCAGGGGGTCTGCTTCTCCCTCTGCCCTCTTCCCTCTCGTGCTTTCTGTCTCTCATTCTCTCTCTCTCAAATAAATAAATAAAATCTTAAAAAAAAAGTCATTGGAATTTTGATAGAGGTTGCATTGAATTTATACCTGGTTTTGGGTACTATGGACATTTTAACAATGTTCTTTCAATCCATGAATGTGGGATATCTTTCCATTTGTTTGTATTCAATTTCTTTTATCAAGGTAGTTTTTATTGTACTTCCACTTCTTTGGTTAAGTTTTTTCCTAAATATTTTATTGTTTTTGGTGCTCTTGTGAGTGGGATTGTTCATTTATTTCCTTTTCACATATTTCAACATTTGTAGAAACACAACTGATTTCTGTATATTGGTTATATATCCTGCAACTTTACTGAATGCCTTTGCTGCATCCCAAAGATTTTGAACAGTTGTGTTTTCATTTTCATTTGTTTCCATGAATTTTTTAAATTCTTCTTTAATTTCCTGATTGACCCATTCATTCTTTAGTAGATGCTCTTTAGCCTCCATGTATTTGAGTTCTTCTGACTTTCCTCTTTTGATTGAGTTCTAGTTTCAAAACATTGTGGTCCAAAAATATGCAGGGAATGATCCCAATCTTCTGGTACCAGTTGAGACCAGATTTGTGACCCAGGATGTGATCTATTCTGGAGAATGTTCCATGGGCACTAGAGAAGAAGGTGTATTCCATTGCTTTGGGATGGAATGTTCTGAATATATCTGAAGTCCATCTGGTCCAGTGTGTCATTTAACGTCTTTATTTCCTTTTTGATCTTTTGCTTAGATGATCTGTCATTTCAGTGAGGGAGGTGTTAAAGTCCCCTAATATTATTGTATTGTTGTTGATGTGTTTCTTTGATTTTGTTATTAATTGGTTTATATAATTGGTTGCTCACATGTTAGGGGTATAGATATTTACAATTGTTAGTTCTTCTTGTTGGAAAGACCCTTTAAATATGATATAGTGTCCTTCCTCATCTCTTATTACAGTCTTTGGTTTACAATCTAATTTGTCTGATATAAGGATTGCCACCCCAGCTTTCTTTTGATGTCCATTAACATGGTAAATGGTTTTCCACCCCGTCATTTTAAATCTGGAGGTCTCTTTGCGTTTAAAATGAGTCTCTTGCAGACAGCATATCGATGGGTCTTGTTTTTTTATCCAATCTGATACCCTGTGTCTTTTGATTGGGGCATTTAGCCCATTTACATTCAGGGTAACTATTGAAAGATATGAATTTAGTGCCATTGTATTGCCTATAAGGTGACTGTTACCGTATATTGTCTGTGTTCCTTTCTGGTCTATGTTACTTTTAGGCTCTCTCTTTGCTTAAAGGACCCCTTTCAATATTACTTGTAGGGCTGGTTTCATGTTTGCAAATTCTTTTAGTTTTTGTTTGTCCTGGAAGCTTTTGATCTCTCCTTCTATTTTGAATGACAGCTTAGCTGGATATAGTATTCTTGGCTGCATATTTTTCTCATTTAGTGCTCTGAATATATCATGCCTGCCCCCCTTCTTCTTCTTCTTCTTCTTCTTCTTCTTCTTCTTCTTCTTCTTCT